>NC_133338.1:14170300-14486550 GCF_030506205.2 Paramisgurnus dabryanus | reverse complement strand
AGCTTTGTGTGTGTGTGTTTGGTGCGGAATACACGCACGCTTTCCCCGAGGGGGAGGCGTGCGGGCATTGTGAGAAAATCAACCGCTCTCGAAGGTTTTGTTTGATCAAACAAACCTTGCAAGCCTCGTGTTTCAACGGGTGTCCGTGAGCCGGCTTCACCCGTTATAAGAGAGTGCTGTGAATTACTCTAGTTCTGAGGATCAAGATGTAATTAATGTTTATACAAAAAACACAAATGAGCTTACTGATAATACCTTTTCTCCATGTTACGAAGAATTATGTTGTGACCCGATCGGCTGTATCAATTTAATATTGACTGGCCAGCACAAAATATGAAGGCTGCCAGTGAACTTGACGAAAGAGGTTTCACTTTCTTCTCTGATTTACACTGAGAAGTTATTAAAGGGAAGACCATGCAGATTCCTCTCATTTATTGTTAAACACATCAGCGAGTTTCTCAACCATTTTGTTTTTTTTAAAATAATCCAGATACGGCAAATGCCCCGTATTGAGAGTTTCTTGCGGTTTATTTGTTGCGAGAGACAGCAACAATATAAATAGATAAACAAGTTTATATGGTCGCGGGTCGCGCTGGAGCTTGCCTTCGCAATATTGGCATTCTTCACGTATATCAAGCAGATTTATTGGATGAAATTAAGGGTAAACTTGAATCCTGAAATATTAGATGAGCTCAGGAGATCGGCGGACTTTTATCTCCGTGCTACTAAAGAAAGGGGTTTTTCCTCGCTGTAGTTTCCCCCCAGAATCTGCATCAGTTTTACACAACATACAGATAATAAAAAACAGAGTGTTATCTCTCGTGCCCCCCCTCTCCATCAGAGAGCCTGGGGGACGAAACAACAACCAGCAACCACAGAGGCATATAAAGACTGATCTGAGGCTGCGTTAAAGGGGACCTGTCGTTCACACGTTGCCTTTTGGGGCACTCCTCATGAGAGCGCAGATAAAACCTGCGCTTGATGTGCCCTCACATACAACATAGTTTGTTAACCCCTTATGTTCCGTCTTTATTAAAGAAGACCTATTTTTTGTCTCCATTAAAAAAGACATATAAAACAGAACAATAGGGCATTTTAGTAGCTCAGCTGTGCCCTGCCGGTCCTCCGCTTCAGGGCAGTGAGCATTCGATTTCCGGAATCAATCTCCTTTTTAGTGTATTTTTTTCCACGAGTGGAGAAAAATTATAAAATGTCACAAAATGGCTGCTAGAGGTATTGTACCAAAGAAGGATGGAGGGCTAAGGCCTATTTAGATCGATCTCTGAGGAGATACAATTCTAAAAATGACAATTCCTTCTATTGTGGTGTCAATCAGGTCTGAGGACTGGTTCGTCATGATACATTTAAAGGAACCCTATGCATATATCTATCCTCCTGCAGCATCTGGAATTTCCCAGGTTTACTTTCGGGGGCAAAGCATACCAATATCGGGTTCTGCCGTTCAGCGTAGTTCTTCCACAGCGCATAATGCATGGATTCAACCCTTGCTCCTCTGAGATTTCAAGGGATCCAAATACTTAATTACATAGATTACTGGCTAGTGTAAGTCCAGTCTCGAGAGATGGCAGTTCGGCATCGAGATGTCGTCCTTGCCCATATGAAGCGCCTAGGGCTACGGAACAACGCCAAAAAGGGCATTTTAACACCCTAGCAGAAAATATAATTTCTTTGGGTAGCTTGGGACTCAGTGAAGATGTCTCCTGCACACACAGATTCGATCCTGGCATTAGTGTCTTATCTGGATCAGATAAGGCCAACTTTACACTGTAAAGCACTTTCTAGAGTGTTAGGTTGGTTGGCAGCAGCATCCAGTATTAGGAAGACCTGAGGTCGCGCCCTCTATACAGACTGGCGCATCAGGTTCTCCTTTGGTCTCACAGGAAATTTTTTGTCATTTAGACATCCCCGGAGTCCAAAAGGTGAGAGTAGACACCCTGTCGAGGCAGGGGCTGAGGCCGGGGGAATAAAGACTCCACCCAGAAGTGGTGATGGAGATCTGAAATTGGTTTGGTCGAGCCAAAGTCGACTTATCTGCGTCTCGAGGGACGACTCATTGCCCATTGTGGTTTTTCCCTTTCACATCCAGCCCTGTTGGGTCTGGATGCTATGGTACAGACGTGGCTGAGGCGACGTCTGTAAAGTTTTTTCCCCTAACAACTCTGCTCCCGGGAGTTTCAGCGAGAGTTTGTCAAGAACAAACTAATCTGGTTTTTTGGTAACCCGGTAATGGTCAGCCCGAACATGGTTCTTAGACCAATTTGTAAATCAGGGTCTCTCAACCGAGGTTGTAGAGCCCGTACTATTTGAGAGCCTTCTCTACCAGAAAACAATTATGGTTTAAAATGGAGATTACTCCAGATTTAAGATCCGAACTGCCCAGTGGCTTCAGTTCTGGAATTTTTTACAAAATCGGTTTTCATCCGGTTTATATCCATTTACTTCCACAGTTTATGCTGCGGTTATCTCTGTTTTTATGCTCCTATTAATAAGGACTATATCTGTAGTTGTTTCGAAAGCCCTTCTCATGGCCTCTTTCGAACACATTTGACTCATGTACAGATAAATTTCTGTCACTGAAGTTAGCCTTTTTATTAGCCATCACTTCTCTGAGGAGAGTGGGTGACTTACAAGCTTATCGCTTGTTGTTCATGCCTGGAGTTCGCTCCAGACGAAATTAAGGCTATTTTAAATGGAGACTGTTCACTACTCGGTTTAGTGACAAACATTTATTTCCAAACTGCCCAGTGGCTTCAGTTCTGGAATTTTTACAAAATCGGTTTTCATCCGGTTTATATCCATTTACTACCAGAGTATAGGCTGCGGCTATCTCTGTTTTTTATACTCCTATTACTAAGGGCTCTATCTGAAGTTGTTTCGAAAGCCCTTTTAATGGCCTCTTTCGAACACGTTGACTCATGTACAGATACATTTCTGTCACTGAAGTTAGCCTTTTTATTAGCCATCACTTCTCTGAGGAGAGTGAGTGACTGACAAGGTTATCAGCTTCTTATTCATGCCTTGTGTTCGCTCCAGATGAATTGAGGCTATTTTTAATTATTCACTACTTGTTGTAGTGACAAACATTTAATTCAATTCAATTCAATTTTATTTATATAGCGCTTTTCACAATTTGGTAATTGTATCAAAGCAGCTTTACATAATAGATGTAGTGAAAAGCACAGAAAATCGACAGATAGCATAACATAATACTATAATAATATATAATAATTTAGTTCCAAACTGCCCAGTGGCTTCAGTTCTGGAATTTTTACAATACCGGTCTTTATCCAGTTTATACCCAGAGTATATGCTGAGGCTATCTCTGGTTTCACACTCATATCCCTGAGGGCTCTATGGGTAGTAGTTTTGAAAGGGCTCCTTATGGCCTCTTTTGAACCCATTGACTCGTGTACAGATAAATATCTGTCACTGAGGTTAGCCTATTTATTAGCCATCACTTCTCTGAGGAGAGTGAGTGACTTACAAGCTTATCAGCTGCTTCTTCATGCCTGGAGTTCGCTCCAGATGACATTAAGGCTATTTTAAATTATTCACTACTTGGTGTAGTGACAAATATTTAGTTCCAAACTGCCCATTGGCTTCAGTATTGGAATTTTTACAATACCGGTTTTTCATCCGGTTTATATCCATTTACTATCGGAGTAGATGCTGCGGCTATCTCTGCCTTCACGCCTTTATGCGTGGTACATTTAGGATAAGGCCTCCTGCTCAAATCAGAGTTCCAGTATGGGACCTGGCAGTAGTTCTGAAAGGGCTCTTTATGGCACCTTTCGAAACCCATTGACTTGTGTACAGATAAGTTTCTGTCACTGGAGTTAGCCTTTTTATTATCCATCACTTCTCAGAGGAGAGTGGGCAACTTTCAAGCTTATCAGCTTTTGCACCCGAGACCGGGTTATGTTCCCAAGGTTCCTAGCGATGTGGCTAGAACATTGGTCTTTCAGGCTTTTCATCCTTCTCCTCAAGAGTCGGCGGATCAACAGAGGCTACATCTTCTTTGCCCTGAGGGGTTTTAGATGTTTACATTAATAGATCTTCCACCTTAGAAGATCCGACCAACCTTTGGTCTGTGTTTGGTTCTCCAAGAGAGAACATCCTTCCTCTAAACAAACAATCAACAATTGATTGTGGAGGCTATTTTTACAGCGTATGAGGTGCGCAATATGCTTTCACCTCTACGGATTAGGGCACACTCGACTAGGAGTATGGCGTCTTATCTGGCCCCTTTGTCAGGGACCTCCATGCAGGATATTTGTTGTGTGGCGGGATGATCTCCCGCACACATTTTTATGAGGTATTATGATTTTAGACCTCCCTTTTCTACCTGGATCTCAGGTCTTTATGTCTTAAGTTGTGCGTAGACACCTTCACACTTACAGACAGTCACAATTCATTATGGCGTAGTGGGTATCTCGTTCCCCATAATGTCATTACCATGACACAGCGTCAAGTATCCCTTGAAAGGGAACGTCAGGTTACGACTGTAACCATGGTTCCCTGAGATAGGGAACGAGACGCTGTGTCCCTTTGCCATAACTCCTTGTGCCTGTAGCATTCGCTTCTTTTTAGCAGAAGCTGTTTGACCTACATTTTCTCCGGCTATTTATAGCTTCGCGTTGCGACGTCACATGACGTCATCCGCCGGCGTCTATATATAGACCTAGTTGGAAAGAATATTCACGTGCGTCACGCTGCATAGTGTTCCCCATAATGTCATTACCACAGGCACGTGCAGAGGGGGGGGCGGCGGATGCCCAAGCACCTGCCCCTTTACCCCTGGATGACCAAAGTGCCCTTTTTGACAAGGCATTTTTTTGTAATTAAATGCCCTTTTGTGAAGGCCTGCCCAATCTAACTATTAGTAAAATTAATAAAAAACATTTTAGACGCAAATAAAATTAGTCACATGATGACGTATTGACCTTTCATTGGACAATCTCTTTAGGGACGATCATGACTAGCTAGCTCACAGCGCTAGTAGCAGGCAGCGCCCACACGTGCACGACACGGTGCGCAGTACAGGGAGGATCCCCCTCGAGCCGGCATTGAACCGAAGCGATATGCTTGTTATATTATTATTATTTTACAAGAACAACGTGAGGCAGGCACGTGCACACATAGACATCAAAGGGGGCTTGAGCCCCTGCCCTTTTTATTCCTGGAGAGAAAGTGCCCTTTTTTTCTGGGGTGCTTTTTAAAAAATAATAATAATAATATGATCATTATTCATATAACAACTGATGTCTGTTTGTTTCTTGTGTTTTGCTTATTTCATTTAACATGAATTTATTCAGAAATCATTTAAATAAAATGTAAACTCTTATATAAAGAAAAATAGCGCTATTTGTGGCACACAAACGGTTAACAGATGAGTCCCGCCTCCAAAATTCAAATCACTAATATGATTGGCTTTACCTTTCCTTAGTCCCGCCTCTCTAACTTACTTGGCTTTATGATTGGTTTGTCTACACTCGTGCTGCATCATTTGCGCTTCAAGCGCCAAAGCTCAGCCCGAAGAACGAGACGCGATCATGTGCATGATTATGCAGGCAGCTACCGTACCGGTAAGTGTGTGAGGAAGAAAGCATTCTTATATTAACAGTTTTATGCACAAAATATGGGACACGTTGTTACACATAACGATTTAGGGACATTGTTTTCCATGGCAATCCCATATTAACCTGAAGAGTTGCAAACTTGTAACAGTGTAGTGTAGTTTAAACAGACTGCTCATAAAATAATAAAGCACAAACAATAAAATAATTGCTAACTGCAGTAGTAAGCTTTTTTGTTTGCGTTTTTTGTAATGGCTGTTAAATAAGTATAACGTGTTATACTGGAGTGCTGGAGTAGATTGGGAAGAAATCTGATGGTTCAGTATTTTACTTGCCCAGTCTGAATTTTCACTGACATCACAAAAAAGTAAAATATAAAATACAAATAAAATAGGCCTAATCTATATTTGTTGTTTCTGACATGTGTAACCCTAATAAATATGAAACCTAAGATTAAAGGTGCCATAGGATGTGTTGCCATAATATGTTAAATTGTTCTTTGACAATTACATAGAATGTTGCTTTATTACGTGCAAAAATTATCCAGAAACGTTTTTACATGTCTATTTACAACCCTAGAATTTGTCATTTGAATGAAATGGTCTATTTTTGCCCTATTTGAAAGGGTCATGAATAATAATGTTGAGCTCTGGTCTGAGGCTCATGCCAGAAGCTCAAATTAGTAAACGGACCTTATATTTTGAGCCCTTATCAGACAAAAATACATTTTGCGTAACAACTAATCAGCTTAACGCTAGCATATGATATAGCATTTATTGGCATGTAGCGCTAACCTAGCAGTCACAACTTTGTTTTTAGCATTTTAACAAATTTGTAATTAATGTGTAATTTAATGTTTTCAAAACATGCACATTGTGTAATGGCTTCCTTTGCTGCTCTATAAACCTAGACTACTAAGGAGATGGTGTCTGTGTGAACAACTGATTATTTTGATTAACAATTGCGTGAGTTTGAGGAAGATAAAATTAATTAACTTTTTAAATATTTTTTTTTAAAAAGGAAGTCAGAATTGCGTTAATATATATACTTTTTTTTATATATATAATTATGAGAAGTGCCCTTTATTTCACTTGAGCCCCTGCCCCTCAAAATGTCTGTGCACGTCCCTGCATTACCATGACACAGCGTCAAGTATCCCTATCTCAGGGAACCATGGTTACAGTCGTAACCTGACGATCTCTCAGACCCTTCCACTTCTTTCGGCACAATTCCGCTGGTTAAACACATCAACTCGTCAGGGGAAAGTAGTTGTAGAAAACATTGAATTTGGCGCCGTTTTAGCTAGCGTGAAGTATCAATAGGTATACATATAAATACACACAGCTCAAATGGAGTAAAGTGCGTTTTTTACAACTTACCGGATTGTCCGACTTTCTCACTCACTTTCTTCCAAGCAAGATCCTTTTTATTCCTGTCCCTATAAAAGTACGAAGTGGTGTCGTAAATCTCTGGGTGTCCACAAACGGCGATTATGAGTTTCTCCTCCATTGTTGTTCGTCTTTCTGCCTCCGCTCGCTTCCTGTAGGTACGTCACTACTAGAGAAAGCTCCTGATTGGTTAACGTGGTGCGAAAGTCCGCCAAAGTTCAAATTTTTCAACTCGAGCGTTTCCTGTGAATCGCCGTAAACGCTCAAAGCGCTCAATCCGCGCCGCGCCATTCGCACGTCAACGCTCGAAACGCTCATTTTGCGCAGAGCCATTCGCGCAAAAAGCTCAATTCGCACCGCGCCATTAGCGCGAACCGCGCCGCATTATGTCTATTCGCGCCTTTGCATTGACTTAACATGTAAATCACCCGCCCCTACTCGTCTGGTCGGAATGCACCGACTATAGTCTTGCACAGGAGAAACGAAGACCCTGATCTGCCCACAGACCCTTACACTAGTTGGTGTGTTAACATCATGTCTAAGACACTGTGTTTTAAGCTGTAAGGGCAAGTTTGTGTTGTTTTCACTACCATGAAGATAAGACAAATTCAGAGGATAAAACCCCCTTTTTTTGTCATTTTACTGACGATTGCTTCTCCTCAATCTAGGTGAGTTCAAGGCAGGATTTGCAAAACGTTTGACCCTGAAAGATGGTTCAGTACCTAATTTATTTGGACCAACAAACATCTCGGAGTGTTCTGAATGTCTAGTTAGCACTAGGCTAACCCATGTAGTTGCAACTATTGTTTAATGTTAAGCTCTTGGCCTGGTACATTTATATAAGTGCTTACCTGAGGGTAAATTTTAGAGTCTGTCATTGTTCTTATTACTTGGATTAATGATAAATGATGTGCAATGATCTTGTTTTTTTATATTATTTAACAAAAGCGTTATCTCTTAAGAATACTAGAACCTTCATCAAGTACAAATATTATCAAATGGAAGTTTAGAAAATGCCGTATCTAGGAATGTTTTCTCTTAACATAACGAGAACCTTCATCAAGTACTGTAGAAATAACCTCAAAAGGACGTTTCGAGAACGTTGTTCTAAGAACGTTTTCTACTAACATTTTTTCTTAACATTTTGACAACCTTCATCAAGTAAATAACATCAACAGGACGTTTCGAGAACGTTGTTCTAAGAACGTTTTCCCGTAACATTATGACAACCTTCATCGTTTAAAAATAACCTTAAGAGGATGTTCCAAGAACGTTGTTCTAAGAACGTTTTCCCGTAACATTAAGAGAACTTTCAATGTGTAGAAATTACCTCAAAAGGACGTTCCGAGAACATTGTTTTAAGAAAGTGTTCTCGTAACATTATGACAACCTTCATCGTTTAGAAATAACCTCAAAAGGACGTTCCGAGAACGTTGTTCTAAGAACGTTTTTTCGTAACATTAAGAGAACTTTCAATGTGTAGAAATAACCTCAAAAGGACGTTCCGAGAACGTTTTTCTAAGAACGTTTTCCCGTAACATTATGACAACCTTCTTTAGTTTAAAAATAACCTCAAAAGGATGTTCCAAGAACGTTGTTCTAAGAACGTTTTTTTGTAACATTAAGAGAACTTTCATTGTGTAGAAATAACCTCAAAAGGACGTTCCGAGAACATTGCTTTAAGAACGTTTTTACGTAACATTAAGATAACTTTCATTGTGTAGAAAGAACCTCAAAAGGACGTTCCGAGAACATTGTTCTAAGAACGTTTTCCCGTAACATTAAAAGAACTTTCAATGTGTAGAAATAACCTCAAAGAACGTTCTGAGAACGTTGTTCTAAGAACGTTTGTTCATCAACGTTATAAGAACGTAATTCAACCTTTAATAACGTTATAAGAACGTTGCATAAACGTTTTCTTAAAAACGTTTTGCTCTGACCTTTAAAGAACTTTTAAAAAACGTTAGCGAATGTTGTGGGAACGTTCCCTGTTAGCTGGGGTAGCGCAGATATGGTAAGGTAGCGCAGATATGGTAAGATAGCAATGTGAGTGTATTTAAATTCAGCTCGAAATGTTTCGAGCATTTATGTGGTGTGTTTCTGCATTTTCGCGTGTCCGTGGCACGACTTTCTTTTTCATGCCAGTTTCATGTATTGGTTATTCAATTGTTTTTCCTATTTTCTTACCATTGTTGCTTGGGTTTGGGGTAACTGATGTTTACATGGTACATTTTCATGGTTATTTTTTAAGTTCTTAAGTTAAGTCCGCTTTAAATAAAGTAGAATTATTTGAATAAATTATCACATTTATTTAAATTTATTGTTCAGAGAGAGAGAGAGAGAGAGAGAGAGAGAGAGAGATGTGTGTGCACAAGTTAATATAGTAGTTTTTGTTGGGTATATTACTGATCATATACTGTATTAAAGGAATAGTCTACTCTTTTGCCATATTAAACTATGTTATTACCTCAACCTAGACGAATTAATACATACCTATCTTTTTTCAATGCATGCACTGTACAGCGCGTCGTGAATGTGTTAGCATTTAGCCTAGCCCCATTCATTCCTATGGTACCAAACAGGAAAGCCACCAATCACTTCCGTGTTTTCCCTATTTAAACACTGTTACATGAGAAGTTATACCAGTAAGTATGGTGCCACAAAATAAAACTTTTTTTTGGTACCATAGGAATGAATGGGGCTAGGTTAAATGCTAACACATTCACAACACGCTGTACAGTGCACGCATTGAAAAAAGATATGTATGTATTAATTCGTCTAGGTTGAGGTAATAACATAGTTTAATATGGCAAAAGAGTAGACTATTAAAGACTATTCCTTTAATATTATATTAGGCCTAAGGCCTATTGTTTCTACACAAGGCTATAAGACACCCAGTTAAACTTTCGTTTTATGAGAAAAGGTCGAAATGACCGATAAACAAGAGGATGTCATTTTAGATTAGTTAACTTTTGTTTTCTCAGTTAACTTTAATTTCCTAATTAAAAGAGACCAGGTGCGATCTTGTGACTATACCCCGATTGTTCTCGCCACGATTAGTTTGAGAAACAAGGTCGAAACAACTGATAAAAAAAGAGTACCATTTTAATGAGTAATCTCATTTTAGATTAGAGAATTCATCCGGCTGTACTTCGCCATATTAACAATAAGTTGGTTGTTAGGGATGTCCCGATCAGGTTTTTTTGCCCTTAAGTCCGAGTCATTTGATTTTGAGTATCTGCCGATACAGAGTCCAGATCCGATACTTCTATAATACATAAAAAAAAGAAGAGCGAAAAAACCATGATGTTCCTTATGTCATGCCTGCACGCATTGCTGTTTCTGTGTGGAGTCAAAAGGGTCTAACTCTGTGCCAGCGCATAACTATTGATGTGTTAAAAAATAATGAATATATACTATATATGTTCAGGGGTTAAATTGGGGTTTGTTTTGTGGGGATGCTCTGTTAGGAGGGAGGGTTCGAGGGGTAACATGTTTAATCCTGATGACAGCCACTGGTGTGTTTCAATGACATTTTGGACCTCTGATAGGATTTTATAAGTTTCAGCTTTAAAGCTGTGCCACAGGTTGACCCAAACTTTAAAACCTGAACTTTAAATTATGCAAATCTATGAGTCTGACTGACACCCTATATGCATTTGTTGCACATGTCATTATACACAATTGATCAAACTTTTAAAGGAAGTTATAAGAAACAACCTCCTTGACTAATTCTAGGCATAAGATAGGCTACCCAAAAAGACTCAATTAACAAGAAAAACAACATACTGATTCAGCAATAGGGTATGTCTTATAAATTAACCATAGAGATTCCCTAAGCTGGTCAGCAGTTAGTTAAACAATCACTATAGTTAGGTTGTAATTTATTTGTATAATCAAAATACATTATTTTATTAAACAATACAATAAGTTGTATTCAGTTATCTAGTTAACATATTGTAATAAGATGATTGATATGGCTATACATACTTTAATACTTTGTTTCTAGACTTCTATTAAGTTTTTTCAATGTGCCTTCTTACCTCTCTCTCTATCTCTCATCTCTACAATGTGTAATGTGATCCTCCTGTGCGAATGCGCGTTCTTGAGGTTCTGAGTGAGACATGGAGCTGCGTACTGATGTAGATTAACTGAACACATAGTGACAAAAACGATCGACGCGTCGTCTAAATGAGCGGTAAAAACCCGGTTTTGGGTGCATCGCATGCACGAGTGTGTGAAGCCTATGAATGAAAACACGTTTATTATTTTCGTCAGTTCACACGCACCGGCACAGTGCGTACACTGGCGCAGAGCAGAGCGAGACCTTCAGTATGTGTGCTGGCCCAATTTAAACCCTGCATTTGTATCCGAGTCCTGATCGGAAGGTAACGTCCGATTCCGATCGAGTCTGAAACCACATGATCGGGGCCAATTTCCGATCACGTGATCGGATCGGGACATCCCTATTGGTTGGGTCAGGGAAAGCCAAGGCCATGAGAACCAATAAGCAGAATATATCATTTTAGATATGAGGAAGGATTCAGCTGCACTTCTGCTACATCAAACAAATAAATTAATTGTGGCAGACCGAGACCAATGAGAAGAATGTACGTCATCTCAGATAAGAAGTGTTTGATCTTACTGTATAAAAATGGAGTCAGATGTTGGGAGGGCAGATGATCTTTGAGCAGCTCTTTGAGGGGTGTTGATTGTCTCACTTTGTTGGCTCGAGCGAATAAAGTAATTTTTGTTTGGCACCTGGAACCTTGGTCTCCTGAGTATTTTTCTTATGAAGATTCAAGCTAAGACCTTTTGCCACAACATAACTTGGTGACCCCGACGTGATTGGACAGAGGCTACGGAGTGGAGGGCTGGAGACGGGCAGGGTCGGCCAGATCACACAAGGGCGCGCCACTATAGAGGTGAGCATAAATTTACTTGCTTATTCTGTATAGTGCTTGTGTGGTCTGCCGAAGGTAAGCCCTGAGCGGTGTTGATACTCCAGGTCTCTCCAAATTGAACACAGCAATTTGATACTTATAATATAAATGTTTGCTTCCATTAAGATAATGATAAAATATTGAATTGAAAAAGCAATAAAGGGTTCCAGATTCTAAACAGGTGTGCGTGTGAGTGCGGGTGTCGGGCTTGGTGCTCGAAAAAACCCTGCTTGGGCAGGTCACGGGAGAGGCGTGTTGGGCCTTGGGGTCCGGAGATTGGTGCTCGAAAAAAACCCTGCTTGGGCAGGTCACGGGAGAGGCGTGTCGGGCCTTGGTGTCCGGAGCTTGGTGCTCAAAAAAATATATAATTATTACACGCTGAGATTTAGATGCTCAAATCCTGTAGGTCAGGTGGTCGAAGGTAAGATCTATGAGTAATTTGTCTCGTTGCTTTGTGTTGTTTTTGTCAGTAATTTTGTAAACTGTGTTAAAATTGCATTCAGTTTGTGTGTTCTATATGAAGGTTGAGCTGATGAGAGAGTGTTTTTCTATGTCTGTGTCTTATTCAGCGAGGGAAAATGTTTGCCTGGTAGAGCTGTGTGTGTGAAGAGATAAGAGTTAAAAGAGCAGAGAAAGGAGGGGCTCATTGTGTATGAAAGAGAGAGAGTGAGAGAGATTTTTGTGAATGAGAAACTGTTTTGAGAGAGAATGTATGAGAGATCAGTGTGTGTGCCTATATGTGTGTGTGTTAGTAAAGAGATAAGGAGAAAGTGAAGCCTCTGTAAATATAAACTGTAAATATGAGTGATTTTATCTTTAAAACATAGCTTGATTATAGAACATGATCTTATTTTTCATTTTTTCATTTTCTTTTTTCCTTAATAGACTTGATGAAGTAATTATGGATGATAATAACTTAAAATATAAGAGACGTGTATTTATAGCAGCTAGGGATGTTCATATTGTATATAATAATAATAATTGTATCCAATATATGATTATGTAGCTTGCTATGCAATTACAAATAGAGCTTTGATATAAATGTTTCTGTCCAACTCTCTTATGTATCATTAAATAGCCTACTACCATTCAAAAGTTTTAGGGTCACTTACACTTAAATTTTTCCACATATTACTATAATAGTAAATTGATCAAAATTATGGCACTATGAAAGTTAATACTGTGACTGAAGAATTTGTTATTAAAATTATTCATTAGTTTTAGAGCCCTGCATTACACATAGGTGTGATTGGCAAAGGACAAAAAAGCAGGAAAATATACGGCACACCTACCATGACGTGGCGACATACATACGCACGCACGCACGCACGCACGCACGCACACACACACACACACACACACATATCAAATGAAATACAGTTGAAATATAATTTAAGATCAAAAATTGATCGTGGCCAATCGTCAATCTGCGTGGCTAAGTGCCACCCTGACCATTATGTTGCCTTGCCGCTGCATCAGACTGAACAAAATCATTTTGTGCCTTTAAAGGTAAATACATCAATGTGGTGCATTTTGAGAGTACAAATAAGTGACTAGATCTATGAGGATTTTTATGTTCTTGTAAACAAATTTGTGCCCTTTTAGTAAAATCTTTTGTTGCATATGGTAATAATAATAAGGCACACAAGCCACATACACAATTTGATAAATGAGATTTGCTGTTGGTCAAAACATGTTTAATGTTTATAGAATAATTAGTGGGGGCATTAAATAAAGATTAATTATTAATTACAACGTTTAAGCACTGAATTTAATGTGGATACTGTTACATTAAAGTTACTTAATTCAAATGTTGTGACTTTCTGGAAAGGCAGTCAAGTGCATTTGTCTTTTGCATAGTTCTTTTGGCACAGTCGAGCTACACGTTTCACACACACATGCATGCACGCACACACGCATAGTTCTTTTGCCAAAAGAACTATGCAAAAGACACACACACACACACACACACACACACACACACACACACACACAGGCAAACCAGATCCATGAATGTGTGTGTTTGTCATTATATTATTCTGTAATCGCAAGCATTACTGCCAGATTCACAAACCATTAAGAGGAGCAAATACAGGCTTGTGTTCTTCAGGATGACTTTGGATCTGATTCGCGTAACTTATATGCGTGCGTTAACGTAAGTGATTACAGAATAATAATGCAAGCAAAAGTTTTGACACAAACGCAACTTTATATTGATATTGCGAGACAGCATTTCACCTCGACGAGAAATCTGATATTTACATTACTGGCATAGCCTGATTTGAAACGGACAGTTTTGTCAAAGCAGCAAACACCTGGCGGGTTCTCTTAATTTTCTTACTACTAAAATGCTGTTTGTCTCTGCCTATTCCTTCTATCCATGCCCAGCGCCACTGATTTAAGTCCTTTATCAATAAGGTCGTCTTACCTAGGCTAGGCTTCATATACTTCATCCTGCTGACAACGTTAACTTGTTATGACTTCTCCGCGGCCTTATCTGCAGGCTCTCAGCCAAACCTCAAAGACCCCTCTCCATTCTACTTCTGATTGGCTAGTTTGTTAGTTTGGTTGAGAGTGAAAGATGTGTTCCTCTCATTCTATTTGAAGGCGAACGCATGATTTTTTTTATTCACACCAACACCACACGCCGGAGATCCGACTGCAAGCTCTTTGGTGAGCTCAGCTTTGGATAAAGTTCAAATAAATAGACTACTACGGAGTGATATGTGGTCATTTATAACGGTGCCTTGCAACCCCCCCAACATACACACAAAAAAATTGGATTTGCATGATTCACGAAAGCCTCTTTTCAGATCGGAAAAGCCGGAATTCCGGATTTATCCGGAAGATCACACCCCTGATTACAGCATTTATCACTGACTGAACCTTATTAATATTAAAGGTGAGCCCTAAAGTCTGATTATTTGACAGTGAGTTTACATTTAATTTTGTGTGAAGGCTAAATACAAATAAAAAATGACTTGGTAAATTCATTTGTTTAGAAGTTTGTATGTACAGACATTCGTTTTGGGCATTCTTTGCAGTTTATCCCAAGGCTTTTTTAACATTCATACCTGTCATGGTTAATCCGTGTCATGTCTTGTCTCTGTTCCGATTGTTATCACCTGGACATTTATTGATTAATTACCTGCCTCATCACACCTGTTTGTCATTTAGTCTGTGTGTATATATACCTCCGTCTTCTGTTTGCTCACTGCTGGATCATTGTCATTTGCTACCCCGTTTGTTCCCTGTCTTGGATGTTCCTGTGTTCACTGTATTCACCATCTTATCCCTCGCGTTTTATTATTAAATGTTATTTATTTTTTAACTTTGCGTTTGCGTCCTGTCTCTCCTTCCGTGTCGTGACAGAATGATCCAGCCAAACTGGACGCAGCAGGTTCACGGAGGGCGGCTCCCCCAGGAGTTTCGTCGAGGGGGAGTAGTGACATCGGGGTTCATTTCCCATCAGCCCCGATGTCTCTTGGGGACCACCGTGAGCGATCGCTTGCTCCTGCGGGCCTGCGGGAGGAGGATCGGCCCAGGCGGTCCCCCAACGGTTGAGTCGTCGTCGACGGTCCCTCGGAGGGCCACCATCCTGCTCGCAGGGGGATCCGGAACGGACCACGCCCGATCATTTCCCTGGGGTGGCTACAGAGGGTCTACGTTTCCGCGAGGGGATGGGAGATGATTTCCGGGGGCATCTGATCGTCGACGATTCCCAGGAGGGGGGTAATTCGTCTGCCTCGGTTCTCGGAGCGATTGCTCCGGTTCTCCTGGCGCAGTCCGGCCAACCGTCCTGTTGGTCTCATCCCGGCGGCTGCCGGCTTCGCCAGGGTCCCCAAGCCCTCCACCCCTCCCTTGGACTCTCGCTACCAGACTTTGTTTTTGTTGTGTTTTATGTGAGTGTCTGGTAGCCACTTGTAGAGGGGAGGGTAATGTCATGGTTAATCCGTGTCATGTCTTGTCTCTGTTCCGATTGTTATCACCTGGACATTTATTGATTAATTACCTGCCTCATCACACCTGTTTGTCATTTAGTCTGTGTGTATATATACCTCTGTCTTCTGTTTGCTCACTGCTGGATCATTGTCATTTGCTACCCCGTTTGTTCCCTGTCTTGGATGTTCCTGTGTTCACTGTATTCACCATCTTATCCCTCGTGTTTTATTATTAAATGTTATTTATTTTTTAACTTTGCGTTTGCGTCCTGTCTCTCCTTCCGTGTCGTGACAATACCGTTATCGGATTTATACCGTATCGGCCGAAATTTAGAAGTATACCGGCAATAAACATTTTTGACCATATTGTCCAGCCTTATAAACACGATGTGCAAACATTGGTTTTGTGGTGGACTGAGAAATGAATTAATGTATGGGAACGTATAGCATTCCAACACTGCTCTCACTTGTATGATGTCACAGCAGTAGGCAGCGCAGTGCCGGTCTTTCCTATACGCAAATTACGCAATTTGCATAGGGCCCTGCACCACTAGGGGGCCTCCTTGATCTCAGAATTATTTAAAACCATTATACCAAAGAAAAATTATTATTATGTTTAATGAAAATAAGACGCTATAATTTAAATAATTCGGAAACTTCCGAATTTATGCGGGTTTTTAAAAATACTTAATGATTTCTTAAATCACTGATATGTACTCGGACAACATGCAGGCAGTTTCTCAATCCGAAGGCTGCAGCCTTCAGAGGTCACATTTGTAGGCTGCATATGCGTCATAAAAACGTATTTCAGAATATTAACAATAATAATGTTGACTTATTAGTCTTAGTTAATGGTTAATTGTCATATTATGCTTATGACTTGCAAATGAAATGCTTATTTAACTTAAATAAATCAGGCTTGATGACGTATGCAATGCGCATATGCGACATCAGGAGGTTGCACCCTTCAAACTTAGAAACGCAGAAGAGTGATTTGGTAACGATGCGCATATTATATGCCCACCATTGATTTAAAACAAAGCTATCCCTCTGGGGCAGAATAAAGGGGAAAAAACGTGAAGCAAGGGAAAAAGATAAAGGATTTGCGCGAGCAGATTACATACAAAGTCAATGCAAAGACGCATCCACACGCGTCCTAGCATGGGGCGATGCAAATGACGCGAATTGGGCGACGCAATTGCCGCGAAAACACACGCTTTTCCCTTTGAACTTCAAGAACGCGCTCTCACGCAGGATAATTTGACATGAGAGAGAGAGAGAGAGAGAGAGGTAAGAATGGTGCCGACATCGAGAAAACTTAATAGAAGACTTGAAATTTGTAAAGGATTAAAGTATATGTCACTCGTTTAATTACAGTATGTAAACTGGATAACACTGGATATAACTCATTGTATAGTTTAATAAAATAATGTATTTTGATTACACAAATCAAACCTAACTATATGATTGTTTTAGCTGCTGACCAGCATAGGGAATCTCTATGGCTAATGTATAAGACATGTTGCTGATACAGTACTGTGTGTTGTACCTTTTCTTGTTAATTGAGTCTTTTTGGGCATCTTATGCCTAGAATTATTCAAGGAGGTTGATTCTTTAAACTTCCTTAAAGTTTGATCAATTGTGCATAATGACATGTGCAACAAATGGATATAGGGTGTCAAACTCATAGATTTGCAATATTTAAAATCAGACACTCTTTTTTAATTATTTGGGGTCAACCTCTGGGACAGCTTTAAAGGGACACTTCACCCATTTGCATTAGGCTTTGTATAGTTAGAACCCCAGTCATGTTTTTGAATGGTCATGCATCATTTCCTCAGTTGCCGCTGAGACAGGAGTAATACAGATTTCAGTGTTGCACTTCCTTCTTTCAATGATGTAAAAATCATTATTTTCCATCATTGAAAGAAGGAAATGCTATGTGTTTGTTGAGGGAGTGAGACTACAAACACCCCTTTTCTCTGTCAAATAGGCAACAAATTCTAAATGTATGTTACAGTTACAGCTTAGGGCCCCCCAGCATCTAGGACCGGCACTGAGGCAGCGCAAATATAACATGCCTATAATCTCTCCCAATCTGAAGTGTTACTAAACTCGATGGAAAATCTAACAAAGCCAAAGTGAAGTGAGCTGACTCGACCTGCCCTTGGAGTACCATGGAGGAAAAGCGCCATTAAGGTGCAAAACCCCTTTTAAACATAAAACGGTTAAAATGACGTGCTGTTATATATAATATATACCTACAACATAAAAACTTAAGATTTACATTACCATAACATCTTCTCTCTGAAGAATCACTCTAAAGATTCACTCAGCTTCTTCTAACTTCGGCAAGTCTTTTAGAAAGAGTGATAGAGGTAATGTGATAGAGATTAGTTGCTAGCAAATACACTTCAGTTTATACATTTTGTACATTACTTAATTACTTGCCATTTATCTTTCATTATGTACTGTGATTGGATAATCCATTCGCTGACCTTTAATAAAAAAAAAATACAAAGATAAACTAAGAAATAATTAACAACATCTGTCACATCATGTATCAACTGGCAGAAATTCACTCTTACCATGTGTGAGAAAACTCAGGGAATTACTCTGATGGGCCTATACAAAAAGAGAAATAATTAAAGGGAAAAACACTCCCATTAGGCAAGTTTTGAGCCAAATATTGGTTGTAATTTTGGTGAGGTATGACTTCAGCCTGCTTGCAGTGTCTGCTTAAACACAAACATAACCCTCTTGCTAAAATATCGAGAAAAAAAGATAAAAGAATAACTCTTGCATAAGTAGATAAATATAAGGAATGTCAAAATACATTAGAACCCGCTGGCGCTGTCGTTGTCCTTTCGCGCCCAAACTTAGCAGTTATAACGTTATTCTGCGCTTCTAAACTGAGTGGCGGTTGGCAACTGAAGGGTCATTACCACCACCTACTGGACTGGGTGTAGCGCATTTAATAGTCAGTGGGGGGATTTTTTATTATATACTGTGTTCTTTGGGCTATTAATTATTAATTGAGCAATAAATGAAAATTAAAGTTAATTTAAATTTTACACGTTTTTTTTCTATAACACTTTACATAATTATATGCAAATTTGCTAGACAAACACTATAAATAATGTAAGGTTATTTATTTCATAACTTTACCAATTCCTGCAAAAATAAAATGAAATAATAAAATGAAAAATAAAATAAAAATTATAATGTCATTGATTTGTGATTATTAATAATATCAGTTCTGACTTATGATTGTTGTTTGTTAATATACACTTAGTTGGCAGTTTTCTGACGATGGTAAACTAAGGCATTTCTGTCTAAGGCATTTAAGTCATTTTTGTTAAACGTATTTAAAATAGCTGTTGATTCCCCAAAATGATCATACATTTGAAATCCTCTTGAACACTCACATATTTAGAGATGATCTGACAAGATAATTTTTACTTGCTGTATAAAAGCAAAAAACTTGTCTGATGGTGGTCCTGGGGGGAAAGGTCTTTAGGTCACAAAATGAACAGGACTTTATAGGATCGTAAATATGTTCACTAAATTACACAAAAATTCACCCAATTTGATTTGTGTTAAAGTGTGCAGATTAAGCTGACCAAAAATCAACATAGAGTCAATGTTTGGCTTTTCAACATTGAAAAATAAATTATTATAAACATGGATTCAATGTTTGGATTTTCAACATTGAGAAAGCAATACATTAGCAACATTGATTCAATATTATTTAGCATTGAAATTTCAAACTTGACCATAATGATGATTCTGATGGAATTTCAACATTTAATCAATGTCACCTTGCTATCTGGGACGGTATTATAAATTTCGTGGTATTGCTGTATAACATTTTCCCGGTACAACCATGGTCGCGTGATTCGGTAAAACATTAGGTCTTCCGGGCAACACGTGTAGTTTTTTCCTGCCAAGTGCAGCGAGTGGAGGGACGCGGGAACTACAATTCCCATAATCCCATGAGTGCCACTCTGATGCCTCTCTACTAGTGGAACGACAGTGGTGGAAGCAAAAGAAACGCGGATTTTAAATCTGATGTGTGGAAAAAGTTCGCGTTCGCTGTGACAAGAAACGAGAAAGGACAAAATGTGATGGACATACAAAAAACGAGTGTGAGTAAATCCGTGAATGAGGAGAGTGTGTGCCATTTCTCAATGAGAAAGCAACCTCCTTAGGTTGCATATGCAGGCTGCATCCGTCATTACACGCCTGGTGTATTTAAGTTAACTGAGTATTACATTCGCAAGTCATAAGCGTGTTACAACAATATACGATTAAATAAGAATAACTGTCAACTTGAAAAATTTTATTATTCTGAAATAAGACGGTCTTCATGACGTATGCAGCCTACAAATGCGACCTTTGGAGGCTGCAGACTTCCGATTGGGAAATGCGCCCCTGCATTGAGTGAGCTGACCAGTGGCGGCTGGTGCTAAAAAAATTGGGGGGGGGGGGGGCGCAAACACACTCAAAATCAAACTTTTACTGTAGTAATGCAGTACTCTTAAAAGCCATTTATCAGGTGATGAGTATCATTAGGCTACTACTTGGCTAAAATGCTGAAAATGTTACAGTTGAAATCAAACGCACAAAATAAATGAACTATGAATCTGTAATGAACTATATCAAGGTAATCATTCACACACACACATGCACGCACGAACACACACACACACACACACACACACACACACACATACACACACACAGAGGTTGCAATAGACTTTTTCAATCACCGTCATTTTTTTGATAAACAGCGTTGTAAAGAGTCCTTCACAGTCCTTCACAAATATCGCAAGAATGTTTAGAAACCAGGGCGTCATTTGAGTAACACACTGCCACCAGCTGGACATACCTAGGAATTACATTCTCAAGTTGAGTTGTATGGGCAATCTGCCAAAATGGCGTTCAGATTTTTCTTTATTCTGCTTCAATTTTCTCCGTCAAAGACTTTTCGTTTAACACGACCGAACACACACAAAAAGAGACATTAAAGTTGCCTAATCACAGACTCGTACGTTTCTTTTTGCTTTTATAGCAAAAGCACAAGCACATTTTTCCCTCACAACAGGGAGTACATACAGTCCATCAGCTCAATATGCACGGTTCGTGAAGTTTCCTTAAAAACAGTGGTTTTCTCGTGGGTACTTTTTTAAACTCTACAACACTGTACAACAACAAAACTAACAACAAAGTTGACCAAGCCACGGAATATACCGGATTATATGAGCTCTCGCTCTCATTATGTCCACGCAACACAAGCTCAAACGCGCCACAAAAGTTGATGTTGTGCGTCTATCACGCATTCAGACTTTAAAACAGCAAACAGGGAAAAAAAATAAAACTCAAGACTTACATGATATCCAGTGAAGTAGTTTATTTTAATCTTTAAATGTGTATCATGAGTTTACCATTATAATGCAACTATGCCTTATAGTATGAAGTAGTTTACTATGCCTTATAAAAGCCATCTGTGTGGTGTCTTATGTGTTAGAAGTTTTAAAAGCCATCTGTGTGGATTTAAGAACAGCTGTGTGTGTTTCATGTCAAAGGGCACAAAGGGTTTAAGTAAGTGAAGGGCCAGGGTCAAATAGGTCACGGGAAGAAGACACTGGTCTGAGGAATGTCATGTGGTTCCTGCCTGAACAGAAACATATTGTTTTAAGCATGGAGGAGGGGGGGAACCAAAACCTATATATTACCAGGCCAGGGCTCAGAGGATCAGACTGATTTGGGGAATCCTCCCAGGACCCTGGTTCTGGGGGGATTAACCAGGGGAGTCTCGGCTTCTTATTTTGTCCGGAAAATAAAAGTCTATCTCTTGAAATCAAAACCTAAGACTGAAGATTGTTTCATTGGAGGAAAATGAAAACCACAACATTTTAATCCCCGCTCTGAGGCTTACCTAGCCTCAGTTTTCCTGTTTATTTATTTTAATCCGGAGTGCCGTTTCATAACTCAGTGTCTCAATTATTACTATATATTGTGACTAAAGAAAGCCACTATACCTTACCAATTACCAAATTATGCCACTGCACCTCGAACTATGGACAATAAGAGCAAACCTCTTTCCATTCTTGTTTTGTCTTTGAATATAAAAGTAAAAGAACTTAAAGCCCCTCTTTATAAACAGTTTAAAAATGTGTGCAATTGGTTCTGCACCTGCTGTTGGTTGTCACAGTTATGTAGAATATATTGTAATAGTTAAAAGGAAACAAAAATAAAAGCAAAGAAAACCAAAAAGCAAATAAAACAAAATTACTGAAAATAAAAACAAAAAGTAAAGCATGAAAAACATGAAGCTAATTCCTCATTATCATCAGATGTACTTGAATACCCATCTTCCAGTTGTAATTCAATATTGTTTTGTAACGTAAGTCCTGATAGCATTCTTGTTGATTTCAAGTAAATTTTTCTATCATGCTGATATTTTAACTTCCATTTGGTTCTCTAACCAGACTCCTACGCCTCATTTACCCACTAACCTCTAATTAAAATTGATTCAGTATATGTTATCATGTATTTCTAATGGCTGCATCTAGTTGTTATCCTAAGATAAATTAATGCCTTATTTGTAAACTTAATAATCTACTTTTTGATTGTAGTACTGCACATAATTTATTTATTCTGTATTTTTATTCTGACAAAACTTTATTAAATTCCTTGTTTAGCTTAATCCCATCCCTTTATCTAATTTGTTACCCATTTGGTTGATCAACAGAATCTGCA
Organism: Paramisgurnus dabryanus; assembly: GCF_030506205.2. Taxonomy (NCBI): domain Eukaryota; kingdom Metazoa; phylum Chordata; class Actinopteri; order Cypriniformes; family Cobitidae; genus Paramisgurnus; species Paramisgurnus dabryanus. The sequence goes on along the minus strand of NC_133338.1, from coordinate 14,463,916 downwards.
TATAATTTATGATTAATTGTTTTGTTCATCCTTTTATAAGGATTCTAAATAGCCTTTCTTTTGTAATGATTTCCTGTCTCCATCATATTTAATAACCTTTTTCTCTCCCTCCTAATGATAACGAGGTCAAACATTTTCTTTTTCTACAAATCCAAAATAATTTTCCAATCGATTTATTTGATCTTCAAATATTGCTCTGATTTGATTATACTATTCTTCTTATAGCATCTCTCTTCTCACTTTTACACCTTAAGCTATCCCTTACGAAACAAAAATATATTGCAGTATATTGGAAAATATCATGTAATATATTAGGCAACATATTCCCATGTATGGGATTTAATATTTATATTTTCCAATATATTGAAATATATGCATAAACCATACATGTATATATGATACAAAATATATTGCAATCAAGAACAAAAAGGGCACTATATTTTTTACACGTAATAGTTTGTCTTTATATGCTTTAATATATTGCAATATATGCATAGACCACATCCTGTGATCCTGGACATTTGTAATTTAAGTGGCTTTAATTTATATTTTGTATATTTTTTGTTTAATGGCACTCTTTTAAAATGTAATTTATGTAAATGCAATGAAACACATTTATGTAATGTAATGTAAAGCCCATCACATTTCCTTTGACTGACCATATGCAAAACCTCTTGTGGTTTTAATAGGCCTATGTAGCTCTGTATCTCAAATTGGGTTTAGTATCTGTGCCTGATTAAAAGAAAATAAAGGTGGCTTTTGATAGATTACCCATCAGTCTGTGTTAATATTTGTTATAAATGTTTGTATATTGCAGGTTGCATATTAAGTTTTTATATATTTTAGATGTTTCATGTATATAATATATACTGTATATATCCCCATATATGTTCATATATTGTATGTGCATGTTCTCATATATGGACACATATTGTGCATACATTTACAATAAATATGTACATATATTTCCATCTAATTTTACATATATGTAAAATGTATTCCACAATATATCAAACACATATCTACGTATACATTTCCATGTAGTTGTACATATATTTGAAATATATTCTACCATATACACAGTAAAAAATTGCTGTTAAAAAACAGCCAAATTTAACAGTATGATTCTGTTTTTTTAACAAAAACTGAAGTATACTGTTAAATTCTGCATTCTGTAAAAAAACAGTTTTCAGAATAATGTGAATTTACAGCCCTGAGAGTCCACCGTTAAAGACTGCGTCCCAAATCACACCCTACACCCTCATTCACTATTCCCTACATTAGTTTCCTTATGATCCACCTGAAATCAAGTCAATGAGTTCAAGTACTGAAGCATTAATGATGGACACCTGCTGTTAATAAACAGAATCACTGAAGAAAAGATAAACAAAAAAAGAGAAGAGATGAGCAGAAACACTTACAGACACAAAGACTTTGATGAACATCAACTGAAAATAACACAACACATTAAATCTCTCCATATATCACCAGAGGAGAATTAAACATTTACACAAACACCATTACCATCTTCACTTTTAAACCACTTTTAATTTTAAGACTTTATTTCTGTTATACATCTACAACAGTTCTTACTAAGAACAAACAGGTGTTTACTAGACTTTACAAGCATTTTCTTTAAAGTCACCATTATGGTGATCACTGTTTTCATTAGTTGGGCTCTTGACTTGGTTTTCAGTCTGGTTGCTATAACTGTGTCTTTATGATGCATGTTTGTTATGGCAAAGAAAACCAAGAGATGATAAACTCTTGTGAGGTTGGATGTCTGATTATTGATCAGTAGTTTGTCTTACCAGCCTTATGAAGCTTAATCATAAAAATTAGTAGTTCTTAGGAATGTTTATGAATACGTATTTACATATTTGAATCAGAATCATTACATGAATTATTAGTATAACAGTAATCTGATAGCTTGACAGAGTTGCCTACAAATGTATTTTTGCAAACTTGAAACCAGTCCTCAGCTGACACTCACAGACATCAAGAATCAGCCTACGATTCTCAACTAGGGTGACAAAAGAAAATGGAAAAACAGTTCATCGGCCTAATGAGTTTTGTACTATGCTGATACCCAGCATGCATTGCAGCATGAAGCTTTTCATTTGATAGTCACCATTGTTGAGATTCATAGCCTGATTCTTGATGTCTGTGTGTGTAGTTTGCTCATGTTTTTTAATTTCATTTAATCCCAATGTTTTTAAGATTCCTCTGGCTACCTCAACACTCAGTTTCTGTCACATTATAAGACTACTATAAGGGGTTGCCACCCATCTAATCAGTTATGAGCTTTAGTATAAATCAGTAAATTACTTTTGACTCATGAGACTTACACCATAAAAGTCAATAGTTAGTGATAATAACTTATTTATACTTTTTTTGCCATATTCAATGTCTTTCAAATCACATTGATAAGCATGAATAAATATAACACCAAAGGGCAAACCCAAGGATCAAGAGTCCTACTAAAGTAAACACCGATCACGAGACTGGTAACTATTATTTAGGGATTAGACTATTAGACTAGAGCTGTCCAAACTCAAAACAACTTGCACTGACATATTTTAAAATACATCAGTGCCCTTTGTTTCGCCTGAAAATGCACAAGTAATGTTTTAGTTAGGCATGTTTGTTAAAACTTGTTACATTTCCTAATTAAACTATTCCTGGTTTAAGATAATACCTGTTTAGGAAACCACACTGTATGATTTATTTCTCAGTAAGAGCTAATGTACATATAAAATGAAATCTAACTGGTTTGTAATAAGTGAAGATGGTAATGCTGTTTGTGGAGTTGTTTGATGATCTTCTTGTGAGATTTTAGGAAATCTGAGTAAGTCTTGAGTCTCTTCTAAGTCTGTAAGTTGAGTTTCTGCTTGTTTTCTCTTTAATTCGGTTCTTGTTCATCTTTCATTCAGTGATTGTGTTTGTTAACAGCAGCTGTTCATCATTAATCACTCAATCATCACTTCATTATCTCATTAACTTCAACATTGGCTCTGTTTCTTTTACTCTTTGTAGTGTGGACACATTAAGCAGTGTTCTTTTGACACCAAGGATTTTGCGATGGGTTTAAAGGGTTAAATATATAAGATATAAAAACACAGAATGCTAATGTTTTTTAACAGTCCGAAGGAGACCGTAAAAAAACATTATCTTGCTGGCAACCAAGCTGCCAGTTGATTACTGTTATTTAACAGAATGTGCTGTTAAAAAACAGAAAGCTTAACAGTCAAATTTGCATACAGAAAAATGTTAATTTCACACAGACATTAGAGAAAAGTCCTTGTATTTTGTTTTTAAATCATGTGAACTTAAAAACTGTTCAGGGGATTTACACAAGATGATAATGTGAGAGATCTCTTAGTGTTTAATGTTTTGTTTTGTTAGGATTTGGCTCAGTTTTTGGGTTACCATTGTGCTGAAGAGTAGTGTGGTTGTTTAGGTCAAGGATGGGCAGTAGATCATTGATGTTATGCTGCCTGTTGTTTTATTTTAAAGCAGTAACTTTGTAGTTTGCTCATGGTGAACTACATGAGATTTGTGTGAAAGTTTAAATGTTTGCAGTTCAATTTTAGAAGTAATATTTGTTTTCAGTGGACTCAAATGAATTAAGTTCACAATACTAACACCACCATGTAAATATATATATTTATAATCTTGAATGGATCAGGCAATTGGTTTCCTAAATGAAATGAGTTGCTTTCAGGGCATTATAACATTAACATACTGTTAAAATAGGAGAGCTGTAAATTAACGGAAGTAGAACTGTATTTTAACAGAGGCAGAACCGTAAAATAACATTATCTTGCTGGCAACCCCATCTAATTTCACAAATTTTTCAAATGTATTCCACAATATATCGAACACATATCTACATATATTTCATGTATATTTTCATATAATTTTACATATATTTGAAATATATTCTACCATATAGTAAACATACATGTGACACGATATCTTTACATATTTTTTATACATTTTTGCATATAAATCGAAATACAATATTGGGGATATTTATAAATATAATATTGCATATATTTTTAAATATACAAACACATATATTATATTCATGTACAATATATTGAAAGCGGCAATAATTTGTATATTTTGCAATATACTGCAATATATAACACATATATAGAATATATGTACCATCAATATATATTGGAAAATTGAACGTAAAACAATATATTGCAATATATTGCAAATAATGTATTGGTAAATATATTTTCCTTTCGTAAGGGTAGACTCTTTGATGTCTTCATAATATATCTAGAGTTTTATAGTTGATTCGTTCAAGATTCCTGTTATAAAGCATTTCATATTGACTTTTCCTAATTCTATAATTCCATTAGGTTTACATTTTCTTGTATGTATCATTCTGAAATTTCTATCCTTCCTTTTCCTATTTTCAATGTTTTGTTAATATACCATTGACACCAATTTCCAAATGGTGGCCTGCAAAATGTATTTTTAAACTCAGATTTTCCCAGATGACCTTAAATATTATCAAGATGAGTTGACCTTAACTTTTTCTCTTAATCCATAAGAATTCTTGTTGAATTTATCACCCTATTTATGTGGACTTAAAGATGTTATTGCATTATTGAAATCTGGTTTAGTTTAGATCATAAAAAGCAACTTTGCAAATATATTTCCTTAACTGTAAATATTCCCCATTTGTATCATTGTTATCTTTGGGATGTTTCCCATAAAATGTCCACCTTATGTTCTCTGTTCAATGTCTCTATGTTTTAAGTCTTTCTTTCAGAGTCTGTTCCTTTGAGATTATTGCAGATCTTTCACTGGGCCTCGTTTAAGGCAAAAGTCCATCGCCAGGCAGTTTAATTGACTGTAGCCATGCAAATTTTCTGTAGTAATCAGCTTCGTTCTTTAATTGACTGTAGCAATGCAAATCTTCTGTAGTAATCAGCTTCGTTCTTTTCAATTCAATTTCTTTTGACAATTTCTCTTTTTCACTTCTTCCTCTCGGTGCTCAAAACTTTGCTCTCCATCCGTCGGTATACTTGAATTGCTTTTACTTTGATTTGGTTTTGATGTTTCTTCTTTCATATCATGGCATTCTTTTCTCCTTCTCTCCTTCCTACGAGCTCTGCTACATTGGCTGCTCCTCCCACTTTGGACATTTCTGGGGTCGCTCTCATCCTTCTGTCTCCCCCAGTTTAGGCCCCTGTGGCCGTGTTTGGCCTCCTCCGACCTCTCGACCCTCAGATAAGCTAGATCATCTCGCACAAGGAGTCATGTTGTTTCATCTCCTTTTTAACTCCTTTCAGCTTTTTCTGTACACAAATAACTCAATACATAGACAATTAGTTTCTTCATATAACACTTAATTCCAGATGTTTTTACAATACGCATAGGTCTATTGGCGAATATTTCATGCAGTGTTAAAGGTGTACGTTTGTTAGTTTACATGCTCATTAATACAAGGTAAAACATAAATTCTGTTACGATTAGTATTTTCACACATTTTGTTAAGTATGGCTTTGATGATTATTTCTTTTCTATACCTTTTTATCTACCATCCTTTGTTGATTATAGATGATAGTCAAATTTTTCTTTTCTCTTATTCGTCGCATCAATTTTTCCATTCTTATTTCAACTCAAAATCTTTATTCTTCTCATGAATTAATTGATTTATTTTCATTCCACTTATTTCCCCCATGTACATCTATGATAATAGTATTTATGACTGAAATTTTTTCACTTCTTATACAATCTAAAAAGATCTCCTGACACTCTGAGGCCCTTTTTGGCTTCCACATCTGTTTGCCCATGCTGGCAAAATCAACTGTTCTCCTGTGAGCCTATTATTCAATGACAACCAATCACTTGATCAACCATTTAGCGTTAATCAACCAGACTAACCTTTCAGCATGTTGGAATGGCGGTTCATCCATTCTATACCTGTATAATGTTTTTTCCTCATAAGTAAATACCTAAATGCAAGTATCTATTTCTTATCCAAATCTGAATTCACAGTTAAAATGTTTATCAAATGGAGAAACACTTGTCAGCAAAGTATGTAGTTTTTGGAACATCAATCTTTTCTTGTCATTAATTGCTCTTAAATCGTAGACTAGATACAATTTAGATTTATTTGCTTGAAATGCTAAGTTTGTTACAATCATTTGTTATTTCTTTTCTCTATTCTCACAGCTTTTTCTTGTTTACCTATGGTGTTATTTGAATTTATTTATTTTATCTATTTTATTTTCCTTTCTGCCATAGCTGTCTATGCCATTTATATTTGCTTTTTAGCTTAGTACCATCATTGGAGTTCTAACTTCCTCAAATTTAAAAACCCCAAATTTTCATTATGCATTTCTTCCTGTAAGATTAATAGGTGTCTGATTTGATTTCAGAAAAGGTAGTCACACCTAACAACATAAGTTCTTGATCAGCCTTTAATTTTGTCTAGCTGATTTTCTCATAAAGATTGTCTGTGTCCCTATAGTATCAAGGTCTTTACTAAACATTGAACGGCTGTTTACTCTTTCCCCTTTTTCACTCAACGGCTTGTATGAAGAAGCAAAAGTATAGTCCAGTTTTTCTCTTGTCTCCAAGAACAATATTGTCTTTGTTGGTCTCCTTCTGGATTCCACTTAGTCTTTTTGTTGTTTGTTTGTAATTGTCTCTTGAACATATGCGCAGTGCCCCCTTCACTGCTTGAGATCAGTTATAGTCCCATTCATATACAGTAGGATATGTCCACAGCTTAGTTTATGAGTTCTCCTCTTTTTGCAACTCCAACACTTTGATGTCACACACAGTTTTTCATTGTCTTTGCATCGCCAGCTTTTATTCACTTTCTTGAATGTCAAAGGATCAGAGCTTTCAGCCTTTCAAGGTTTAACTTAACCCATTGCAAAATATTGCCTTTCAATTTAAAATAAAATTTATTTTGTGACCACCTTCAATCATCAGATGAAGACTCCTCTTCATTTTGTTAAATCTTTTTTCCTTTATATAATTTATCTGTGTCATTCACCTTTTAATAATTTTTCTGTCCTTTTTAATTTTTCATCTTTATTTCCACCTTTAATAACTTGGTCTCTACTCTTTTTTTTCTCTAATTTGTTGTTTTTCTTTCAAAGCTTGCTTCACCTCTGTTTTTCTGCTAGATTTTCTTTAATCCCACAATTCCCCTCGAGCAATGAGAGTTGACCTTTACAGGTCAAATCTGGTGACCATTTAGAACCCCCTCCCTTTCTCTCTCTCTCTCTCTCTCTCTATCTCTCCTTCTCCCTTTGAGTGTTTCTTTGTCTGTTAATTATCTCCTCTTATCTTTCATTAGTTTATATTTTTATTTAGTTGTATTTCTCCTCACACAATGCCACATCAAATGTTTCCTCATTTGAACATCCAATTCTTCTATTTTCTAATTCTCCACACAACAATTGTTTAATCCTTATTTTTCCATTAATGTGACTGCCATAATCTTTTCTTTGCAATATAACACACCATATATTTTATAATTATTTCTCATTTAACCACTTCACAAACGTATTGTTTTTATTTGTCCAATTTATATATTCTCCAAATAATTACTTAGATTTCCAATGTGTCTTTAAAATAAAATGTCCTTTATAATATTTTGTAATGTTTTGTCGAATAGAATCAAATACCATCACCAACATCTGTCCTTTTTGGACAAGCCATCTTTTCCTATTGAGCACATTTTTTTTATTTTAATCAATCCTTTAAATGAATTATTTAATTTCTAGAAGTAGCTGTATACTTTACTGTAATAACTAATATTTTTGGCTACAATACCTCAGAACCACACTGTCTTCAAATCTAATCTTTAATACCCAGCATTTATAACTGTCTCTTATCCATACTCACATTCTTATTCATTCACATACTTTCAAACTTTATCCCCTTTTTTATAGTTTTAAACAATCTTCACTCCTGTAACACAACACCTCTCTGTGCTCTCTACAGAGCAACAGAAGAAAGACACACCCACTGCTCACTCAGCCCCCACTCTTTCCATCTCAGACTTGCTCTCACACAGACTCATGCTAGCACAGACACATTGCATTCTCACACAAATAAAATAAAACAACTCTATCTAGACTACCTGGCCAAGTTCATCTTTCCATTACACTTCAGTCGACATGGAAAAGATTCACTTACACAATTTACCAATACGACATGACAAATAAAACAAAAACAATATCTCTCATCAGCCCGGGCCTTTCAAAACAACAAGACAAATAACACATAGATCGTACCTGACCTACAGGACTTAATAACTCTTCTCTCCAAACCCCAACGTGTCTGCCCTGACACGGTAACACTCAGGTTTGCGAAACTTCTTAGGCATTTTCTCAACTTAACATTAAATCTTTATCCAAGCCACTCAACGACAAAAAATAAAACTCATTCACACAATAAACCATCATCTGTCCTAGCCCACATTCCTTTTGAAAATGAAACCCTTTATTCTTATCATTTAATCTAGTAATCTTTAATTTCCCCTTTTTATTCTTAAATTTGGAAGAGCATTTGTGATTTGACCACCCCGAGCCCTCTCAGGTGAACAATACAATCTTTAAACAAGCAAAATTGATTGATTAATAGGTGGCCACCTGATTGCATTGCCCATCGAGAAAGTTAGCTGTAGTCTCTGGTTCTGTGCTCTTTTTGCTATCCCATCTGGTGTCAATTGTTTGACCAAACCTTTAATTTCAAATGTATGCTTGATAACCTATTAACCAAATTGTTAACCCAACCATTTTTCAGTAATAACCCATTAGCATTTATGTACAACCCTTTATGTATTTAATTGGGCTCTATTTATTTTATTTATTTATTTCCTTAGGGCTCATTCTTCCACACTATAACACAGTAGTTATTTACCCTACACTCAAAGGATACACTTGCACCCCCCTTAACAACCCGCAGAGACTGCCTAAGGGAAACTCTCTCCCTGCCTGCCAGATGCAAGTTCACATTTCTCTCACTCACACACACTCTGCAGCTGCATACACACTCAAAATTCAAACACAGAGAGTACATGTATTTTCATACATAAAACCTTTTATGCCACCTCTTGATATCACCTTATATACCCAAATCGAATGACCATTACACCTCCATCAACATGGTCGTTAACTAAAACAATAAAATATACCACTTTTACACGGTATACTGTCAATGTCGATAATGTTGGACTTTAAGGCGTCCATTTGCATGTTCATAATTTAGAGGAAAGGCACAAGATACGAATATCTAAGTTCAAATATTTATTGATCAGATTGAAAAAGTTTAACAGCGCTGGGTCCTCTCAAGTAGCGAACAACCAGCTCAGGAAGTAACATGCTTATTTATAAAATATGTGACGTCGATCTTTCTTCAGAAAATCTCCACCCACAAAGGCTGCTCTTCCTCGTGAATCTGACTCCATCACCACACCCAATTTTAGCCTGTAGGCAAAGATGGACACACATAGACAAAGAAAAACAAACTGTTCTCCTCTCATCCCTGGGAGCCCTGCAGTTCTTCTCCAGTACTCCTTCACTTTGAATAGCATGTTATAATGCTTTCTTAAAAACAAATCATTAATAAAACATTCATTTATAAAAAACATAAGCTGTAAGATGAAAGTGATTATTATGTAAAACATATTTCAATATCATGACATCATTTCATTATTTGTAAAATTGGTTATATGAATAGGGCACACATTAACTTCTTTAGATAGATAAACACATATTAAATCTTTTACTGCAATACTACTTCTAAGGAAACACTTTAATCTTTATTAAAAACCATCTGTTAGGAAAGAAAACACACACACACACACACACACACACACACACACACACACACACACACACACAAGAGATTCTGTTTCTTCAAGGTTGAGCTGCCCTGCCCCCATTAAGTTATTCTATATGCAACCTTCATTTCATTGGTTAATACACATTTATCAAAGACAACATCTTATATTTATTACATCAATTATTCAATGATTAATACTGATTAAGTAAGAAATACATTGCATATTTCATCATGTGAATATTAAAGCATTAGTTAATAACATCATTAAATACTTTTCCCCCTCAGACCTCTCTCTTATCTTGATCCATGCCAGATGTAAATTCCTAGTTAATCCTCCTTGCAGCACACACACAAAAGCTGGTAACTTTCCACTCTCAAACACAAACACCTCATTTCTACATAATAGCTCAGTGCATATATAAAACACACAATGTTTATAGAATAAAATGATTAATTAAAGAAATATAACATGAAACAAAATCAATTTCCACAGTCCTTATTTGGACATCTTTGTAACTTTAACACTTTTAGCAATCAGCATGAAATGTAGGCAGTAAATATGTAAAACATAATTATTCAACAACACAACAGTACTCCATTGTTCATGAATTGGTTAAGTGCATTCATTAGTTAAACATACTAATTTTCACTTTCTCTAAATATAACATAGTTATAAAGCAAACAACTTGTTTATTGAAACCAACTGTTCTGTGTGTTTTCTCTTCAGGGCTTTGTTCCTACCCCCAACTGGAACAGCCCTTCAACTTCACACACAGACATTCACTCACACATCTCAGCACAGAAAGCACAACGGCACACATCAACTACAACATGACATACCGACCAACAAAACAACATAAAAATCCCACAATTCCCTCTCTTGACCTCTGAAAGAGGTCACACATTTTCTTCTTCCTCCTCATCCAGGTTCTGTAGGCCTAATAGGGGCATGCTATATGGGGGTGGACTATTCTCTTTTTCTCTATTGCAGACACTATCAGTCTGTTACACAGGGATCTCCATTGTTTATGCCAAATATTATGGTGACTATAATTGCAGTTATAACTCCTACGGCCCACAGAACCTTCCAATTTGCATATAGCTTCATCCCTGTGGAAACAATACACTTATGCCTATTGGCTAATACTCAAATAACAATCGTAAATTCAAAAAGGTAAAGAAAAAATGAAATATGAAATTAATACTGTAGAATTGTATAAGAAACTTAAGAAATTCCAAGATCAAAATTCAAAGGTCAATATGGTATGTAGGTTATAATGAATATATGGTAATTGTGATATTCAGGTCTCTAAACCCTTCTATCAGGATTTCCAGCACTTTGTGGAAATCCAATTTATCCAGGCCACACCCCAGCCGGGGAGTGGATACACTTGTTATGTCTTCTTTCTCACACCACTCTCTCATACATCTGAGGCTGTAGGTAAAATTCTCATATGTTGGTAAATCAGTACAATTTTGTTTTGTTATTAAATGAAAAATCAATCTGCCGTCGTCCTCATGGGTAATTGCACATTCACCTGTGTGTTTGTTCTGTCTTACAACCTTTTGTGTACCGTACTTCACTTTGAACTGTACGGCTATACCTGCTCCGTAGGCACAATCTGTGCTCACACAGTGTGCTAGGGGTTCTGTTACTGGGCTGGAAAAAATGTCACCTTTTTAATGCACAATTTTACAGAGTGTTTGTTGACTTTGTTGTTGGTGTTGTGCGAGTGTTACCACCGATGTGTTACCACTTCCTGTTTGTCCTCTCTGTATTCCAGCTGATTCACTTTCAACACTCTCCCTCTCTTGGACCTGAGTCCTCAGGTCCACACCTGTGTCTGTTAGAACCCCAATCATCATTTATAACTGCTGGGTTGTTCCCACAATGTCGTTGTGTGGTAGCCTGTCACGAAAAATTTTCAATCATAGCAGTTAGTTTGTAGAAATAAACAGCATTAGTTAGTGGCAGGATTGGATCCTACACCAAGGCGTGCCTTGGGCCTGGAAACTGTCGACCTGTAAGCAATTCAAAGGTTGTGAAACCAGTGATCCTGTCAACAGAAAAGTGAATAGACATTAATGCAATTGGTAATGCGTCAAGCCATGTTATTTTTGTCTGTGCACATAGTTTGTCAAGTCAAGTTTTAATGTCAAAGTCAGGTTCATTATTTCATCTTTGCTCTAACATTGGGGTGATAAGCAGCCCCGAAACTATATGTCAATTCCAGTACGTGTTTGTCAATTTTGTCAGATCTAACTTTGTCTTGGGAAACCATGGTTGGGGATTTAAGTGGTTTATTAGGCAGTTGACAACAGCCACGTCATTAGGTACCTTCACAGCCTGTAGTATGTGTCAGGCTTTGCTAGCATTTACTATAGGCCGGCCTTTCCTGGTTTCAAACCCACCTATCTGCCATATGGCAGTTCCATATATACTTCACCAATCACATATGCAGATTCACTATAAACAATCACCCTCTCTTCACCAGTGTAGTGCAAGGCTTTGATTACAGCTGTCATTTCGGCTCTCTGTGCTGACCGTTTACCTTTCAATCTACCACTCAGTCGTGTTACAAAATCACCCACAACTTGCTCAACCACAGCAAAGCCTGCCTTGAATGTGTCATCTGCTGCTCTGAAACAACAACCATCTGTAAACATTGTGATTAACGGTGGGGTAGTTGTCAGTGGTACCGCGAACAAACCATCTCTCAATTTATTTGCTTTTTCAGTCAATGGTATAACAATTATAATTAATTACAATAATAATAATTTATATATCAGTCAATGGTATACAATCCTGCGGCTCACCCTCAGTGATTAGATCTGCCATGTGAACACCTTCATGCACATATATGATGTCTGGGCTGGCAATTTCCTTAAATACAAAGTTTGTTAAAATAATCAGTTATTTTCTATACTCACAGCTTTTCTTGTTTACCTTTTATAGTGTTCTATGGTGTTCTTTTTTCTTTTTCAATTTATTTCTTATATCTATTTTAATTTTCTTTCTGCCATAGCTGTTCTATGCCATATATATTTGCTTTTTAGCTCAGTACCATCAGTGGAATCCTGACTTCCTCTGTAGATACTAAATTCAATTATGCATTTCTTCCTGTCAGATTAATAGGAGTCTGATTTGATTTCAGAACAGGTAGTCACACCTAACAACAAAGTTCTTTATCAGCCTTTAAATTTGTCTAGCTGATTTTCTCATAAAGATTGTCTGTGTCCCTATAGTAACAAGGTCTTTACTAAACATTGAACGGCTGTTTACTCTTTCCCCTTTTTCACTCAAAGGCCCGTATGAAGATGAAAAAGTTCAGTGTCCAGTGAAATATTGTCCAGTTTCTCTTGCCTCCAAGAACATTATTGTCTTTGTTAGTCTCTTTCTGGATTCCACTCAGTCTTTTTGGTGTTTCATCCTTGTAAATGTCTCTGACCATATGCAGTGCCCCCTTCACTGCTTGAGTTCAAGTATAGTCCCATTCAAATAGAATGTGCTTTCAGTCCAGTTTATGAGTTACTCCTCTCTTTGCAACTCCAGCACTTTGATATCACACACAGTTTTTCATTGTCTGTTTCCTGCCAGCTTTTTAGTCACTTTCTTGAATGTCAAAGGATGAGAGCTTTCAGCCTTTCAAGGTTTAACTTAACCCATTGCAAAATATTGCCTTTCAATTTAAAATAAAATTTATCTTGTGACCACCTTCCATCATCAGATGAAGACTCCTCTTCATTTTGTTAAATCTTTCTTTGTATAATTTATCTGTGTCATTCACCTTTTAACAATTTTCTGTCCTTTTTCAATTGTTCATCTTCATTTCCACATTTAATAACTTGGTCTCTACTCTTTTCTCTAATTTGTTGTTTTTCTTTCAAAGCTTCGCCTCAGTCTTTCTGCTAGATTTTGCTTAATCCCATTTATGGTTTTAACAGACTCATTATATCACAGACACACTACATTTTCACACAAATAAAATCTGCATCTACATTTAATTCACCACTATTGATTTGAAAAACAGGCTGTTGCATTGGGGCTTTGGCTTTCTCATAAGGAGTAGGTGTGTGCAAGGAGGGGTAGATCGATTTCACTGGGGGTGGAGCAGCAGGAGGAGCCGTAGGTGTCATACTTGAGTCTGGCTGACTGTTTCCTTGTTTAACTTCCTTTGGCTTTGCAGCTGCACCACTGTCAACTTCCCCTAACCAATGCAACCTCTTTCTGTCTTTTCTTAACATCTTTAGGATCAGTTTGGGCCATCATTAATTGATTATCTTTTGCCATTGCGAATACACTGGTAAACACACATATTCATCACACTCTTTCTGAAATTCAGCCATAATATATATCAACGTTCAATACACGGTACAAATACTATTACAATACAATTTCTCAGACAAAACCACAACAATAACAGTAAGATGTCAATTTTCTTTTCCAGTATTCGTAGGCCTTACACCTCACGGGCTGCTGTACACCCCTTACGGCTACAACCGAGTCGGTATTTTATAACACCTAATGTATTAAAGGAATCCTCAACCTTATATTTAATTCTGTTAACTTACACCGCCATTAACAGTATTTATGGACCTTTCATCCAAGAGCCTCTCACTCCTTACGGCTACAACCGAGTCGGTATTTTATAACGCCTAATGCGTTAAAGGAATCCTCAACCTTATATTTAATTCTGTTAACTTACACCGCCATTAACAGTATTTATGGACCTTTCATCCAAGAGCCTCTCACTCCTTACGGCTACAACCGAGTCGGTATTTTATAACGCCTAATGCGTTAAAGGAATCCTCAACCTTATATTTAATAAAAAAATTCAAAAATTTCAAAAAGTTTTTCACTCTGATCAATTCTTATTGTTTAAATAATTAATTTCAGTTCGGAGCTCCTTATCAACACAATTAATTTGGTATATGTCCAATAGCAGAATTTGATATAACAGGTTTCTGCTTACCTTTATTTTAGAAGACCGGTCTTTTGTGTTGAAATGGAGCCCTCCCTTACTCTGGTTTCTTCAATGTGAAACCCTCCTTCCTCTCACTCTCTCCTTTCCCTCCACAAAACGTCGGCGGTCACCAATTGTTGGACTTTAAGGCGTCCATTTGCATGTTCATAATTTAGAGGAAAGGCACAAGATACGAATATCTAAGTTCAAATATTTATTGATCAGATTGAAAAAGTTTAACAGCGCTGGGTCCTCTCAAGTAGCGAACAACCAGCTCAGGAAGTAACATGCTTATTTATAAAATATGTGACGTCGATCTTTCTTCAGAAAATCTCCACCCACAAAGGCTGCTCTTCCTCGTGAATCTGACTCCATCACCACACCCAATTTTAGCCTGTAGGCAAAGATGGACACACATAGACAAAGAAAAACAAACTGTTCTCCTCTCATCCCTGGGAGCCCTGCAGTTCTTCTCCAGTACTCCTTCACTTTGAATAGCATGTTATAATGCTTTCTTAAAAACAAATCATTAATAAAACATTCATTTATAAAAAACATAAGCTGTAAGATGAAAGTGATTATTATGTAAAACATATTTCAATATCATGACATCATTTCATTATTTGTAAAATTGGTTATATGAATAGGGCACACATTAACTTCTTTAGATAGATAAACACATATTAAATCTTTTACTGCAATACTACTTCTAAGGAAACACTTTAATCTTTATTAAAAACCATCTGTTAGGAAAGAAAACACACACACACACACACACACACACACACACACACACACACACACACACACACACACACACACACACACACACACACACACACACACACACACAGGAGATTCTGTTTCTTCAAGGTTGAGCTGCCCTGCCCCCATTAAGTTATTCTATATGCAACCTTCATTTCATTGGTTAATACACATTTATCAAAGACAACATCTTATATTTATTACATCAATTATTCAATGATTAATACTGATTAAGTAAGAAATACATTGCATATTTCATCATGTGAATATTAAAGCATTAGTTAATAACATCATTAAATACTTTTCCCCCTCAGACCTCTCTCTTATCTTGATCCATGCCAGATGTAAATTCCTAGTTAATCCTCCTTGCAGCACACACACAAAAGCTGGTAACTTTCCACTCTCAAACACAAACACCTCATTTCTACATAATAGCTCAGTGCATATATAAAACACACAATGTTTATAGAATAAAATGATTAATTAAAGAAATATAACATGAAACAAAATCAATTTCCACAGTCCTTATTTGGACATCTTTGTAACTTTAACACTTTTAGCAATCAGCATGAAATGTAGGCAGTAAATATGTAAAACATAATTATTCAACAACACAACAGTACTCCATTGTTCATGAATTGGTTAAATGCATTCATTAGTTAAACATACTAATTTTCACTTTCTCTAAATATAACATAGTTATAAAGCAAACAACTTGTTTATTGAAACCAACTGTTCTGTGTGTTTTCTCTTCAGGGCTTTGTTCCTACCCCCAACTGGAACAGCCCTTCAACTTCACACACAGACATTCACTCACACATCTCAGCACAGAAAGCACAACGGCACACATCAACTACAACATGACATACCGACCAACAAAACAACATAAAAATCCCACAATAAACACTTCCAACCACACGACATTGACCTCTGTGACCTTGCACCTCCTTCCACAGGCACAGACTTCTATATCATACCACAGATATAGGTAACTCTTACGCGTTCTCATCACTTAAAATCTGTTTCAATTCACCTTGATCATCAAAGCCAAAGTAATTTAATACAGATTCATGCATGCATGCCTTAATTAGATTGTACCCTTGAAATCAAAACCCAGTTCACATATATGGTTCTTAAATTTAGAAGAGCTTAAATTTCTCACCACATTGAGCAAAGTCTGGCAAACAACACAAACCTAATTTAATAAGCAAAAAGTGCTTACCTTGGTATATGGCCATACGTTGTTTGTGTTGTTCGTCAGGTCTGCCCAGGTGGTTCGATTGTCCAGCTCTTTTCTATCCCGGGTTTCGGCACCAAATGTTGTGGTTTTCATTTTCCTCCAATGAAACAATCTTCAGTCTTAGGTTTTGATTTCAAGAGATAGACTTTTATTTTCCGGACAAAATAAGAAGCCGAGACTCCCCTGGTTAATCCCCCCAGAACCAGGGTCCTGGGAGGATTCCCCAAATCAGTCTGATCCTCTGAGCCCTGGCCTGGTAATATATAGGTTTTGGTCCCCCCCCTCCTCCATGCTTAAAACAATATGTTTCTGTTCAGGCAGGAACCACATGACATTCCTCAGACCAGTGTCTTCTTCCCGTGACCTATTTGACCCTGGCCCTTCACTTACTTAAACCCTTTGTGCCCTTTGACATGAAACACACACAGCTGTTCTTAAATCCACACAGATGGCTTTTAAAACTTCTAACACATAAGACACCACACAGATGGCTTTTATAAGGCATAGTAAACTACTTCATACTATAAGGCATAGTTGCATTATAATGGTAAACTCATGATGCACATTTAAAGATTAAAATAAACTACTTCACCAGCTAGCCAACTCTGTTTGCCATTAGAAGTGGTGGAGCACACAGAATGCCATCATTTGACTCCGTTGGTCGATCTGGTCCAAGGTTCTTAATCCTTTATTTATTCATCAATTAAATACGTTGTATAGGGTGATTCTGTAAGAATAAAAGCATATTTTCCTTCATCTCAAAATATATTTCACTTGCTTTCACTGATCTGTACTGTAGCTATCAGTTAACACAGCAATCTCCAACACGGTTATGAGACTCTGAGAATAATCCAATCACAGGAGGTAAAAACCATTAAAAGCAATATTGATTCGCTTACAACATAAGTGGGAGTGTTGGGGCGCACAGACCTGCGTCCCAGGGCAGATCCGAAACCAGCCACTTAGAGCTAAGCCTCAGGTCACATGTTTTTACCCTTTTTCCTGACCTACATAGACACTCATTAGGGGTGCGCCCCAGACACACAAACATGACACACACACAACAAACTCAGTTTTGATTTTTAATTGTTTTAAATAAATTATAACATGACTAACAGTGAAATAGTACAACTAAATGATTTTATTTTGTATAAATTTGCACTATATATTTAACTTTTTGGTAACATGTTAAAGTAGCTTTCCTCTCTGGCCAGCTTTAAGGGGGCGGCGCCCCAGCGCCCCCTAGAGACCAGCCGCCACTGTAGCTGACCTCAGCTCTAGGTCCAGCTACAATAAGTAAGCTGCTATTTTCATTTTTACTGGGTTGTTTTTGTTTTCAGGAATTGACCCGCTTAAAACCCATCATCTTTTCTTGATTCTACAGTCACAACTGTTGCTTTCATAGGAGTATCAAACATTAGCATTAATAATAATAATAATAAAAACTAGGTCAATTGAGGGAGTGACTCAATTCTTAAAACCTGACTGATTGGGAGTTGTTTAAAGTTGACAAACTAAACTGAAACTTTTTATTTTATTTTATTACAATTAATAAAATTGTAAACACTACACTACACTACACTTTGTACATTGTAATGTTCAGTCTTGTTTAATGAACACTTATGGCAGTTTTTCCAAGTCTTCATATGTTTTTGTTCCTGTAAATGTTTCAATAATTACTGTACCGTGGGCATCCTACCGAAATACAACCGTACCGTGAATTTTTGATACCATTTGATCCCTAGTGAAAACTGGAAAAAACGGTTTTCTTTTGATTCCCTGAGAGGTGATTGATTAGCATTGGGGGTTGGCAAAGAATTGGCAGACCTGGGGGTGGGTGGTTTTTAATTTCTTGACTCTGTGTCACTGGTAGCTGCTAAAACTAGCAGCTAAACCATGTACAATTAATTACATTTTGGAATTAACTTCCTTCATGTCGTTTTATTTATACACTGTAAAAATATTTTCTGAATTTGTAAGTAATGTTAGCATTAAATATGTTTTACAAACAATTGGTTTACATTGGTTTTGTGATTATCATCATTCAGAAAAGTGGTGCTTGTGTTTAGACTTGTGTTTTATGTGATTAAATCAGGAAGATTACATTAGTTTCTTTTCAGTGTAAAACAGTTTGTCATCAAAATGCAAAAATATAGCTAGTGAATAAAATTAAAAAAGTAATAAAGTTAAAGCTGCTGATAATTTTGTTTACATTTACTAGCATTTTCTGAGTGAAAAATGTTTCCTAGATTTTTTTAAGTAGCCTAAATCCTACTCCAATTTATTTCAGTGTAGGTTTCTGATTTTATCTGCTTTCTTTTGCTTTTCAAAGGGCCGTCTACCTTTGCTACCGCCAGTGCTTTAAGTGGGCCGGTAGGCGACAGTACTCAGTACCGCCACTTCCAAATATAGCTCTTGAGCGTACCACCACCTCTCTGTGAGCCCAGAACGTGCTTTTAACATACCGGAACGCTCATTTGCACATCTGTTTATATCAGAGGCTTAATTTAATCCTTTGGCTGGGCTGCCGCTTTTCAAAGTGCCCTTCACAATGCACGCTTCCTAATTCGTCCCACTGAGAGCAGAGACTACATTACCCATACACCTTGAGTTTTACAAGTTAAAAGCGCAGGCGTAGCTTTTGCCACTGTCAATAGGCTTGTTCGACTTCATGCAGCACCGCAAGAACCGACAGCCGGATGACGTCACAGTATCGCCAAAGCGAGGCAAAATATGATTTCTTGAATCATTCTCGTGGTACTCTGACGTCATCCGGCTGTCGGTTCTTGCAGCGCCGCATGAAGTCGAACAAGCATAGTGGTTTGGAGAGGTGTGTGAAACGCGCAACCATAGTTGCTCGGTTAAAATGAAAATACAATGAACACTTAATATGCCCTTGTCGTGGAATTTTAGCCGCATCAAATAATACTCACTAAGAGTGAAAGTCAAGGATCACACAGACACACTGTCTACAGAATTTTCTTTGTCTGAATGTAATATATTCTGCAGAATAGGCTCTCACCCCCGTGGTGCTAGAAGTTTAAAAACCTAAGAGCCCCGTTTACAAGGTTGAGCACATATTTATAGTAAGATACTGAAAAACACAGTCATCCCATCTCCGCCCATGATCCAAAGATTTCATCATAGTTCCAGCGTCACTTAGAAAATAAACCTTCAATTTATCAATGACTAAGAAACCTATCAGTTGAAGCACATCTGGTCAAATAGAAGAAATTATTTTGTTCTCAGTGAAACTACCGTTTACTGAGTTTTTCCACTTCATTTCCACATCATCTGTTACTTATGTCATTCACTAGCCCCCCTTTATCTTATCTGGTAGGACTTTGCATAATGTTATAGTCTTTGGACATTTTACTACTGAACAGATGGAAAGAACAGAAATCTTTCACTAGAACAGAAGAACAGGATTTTCCATTTAACAATTATAAGTTCACAAACTATAATTAAAAATAAAAATAAAAAATCTTCCACTACACTCCTCCCTTTTTATGATTTATTCATAACTTCATGACTCATCGTTGCATAGGGTCTTTTGAATTGTTCTGAAGATGTTGAGCACAGTTAGAGTTGGGGTCGTGCGCCCTTGATGATTCCTTTGGATTTGTGGTGAAGAGGTTGAGCACAGTTATAGTTGGGGTCGTGTGCCCTTGATGATTAATTCCCTCTGTAGATTCGGGTATGGTACCACCACACCACGCAGTCGGTTAGTCGTCCTCCCTTTGGATCACCCCTTGGATTCCAGTACCAACCCTTCGGCAATGGGCAGCGTGCACCCATGTGGCATGCTCTGCGATCTTTATGGTGGTATGAGTTGTCAGCAGAACCTGATAGGGCCCATCCCACCATCTGGCTTTCCAGGATTTCCTCCTGAGGTTCTTTACCACCACGTAATCCCCTGGTTTGATGTTGTGTAATGGTTCTTCTACTGGACGGGGTAGGGCTGCT
This sequence comes from Paramisgurnus dabryanus, assembly GCF_030506205.2. NCBI lineage: Eukaryota > Metazoa > Chordata > Actinopteri > Cypriniformes > Cobitidae > Paramisgurnus > Paramisgurnus dabryanus. The sequence continues at coordinate 14,443,147 of NC_133338.1, read as the reverse complement.
TTGACCTGCTTTGGAGATATTTTGAAATACAGAGGACATAGAAATACAATACTGCAACATGTCATTTTCATTTTGAAGAGTATCGCCTGTCACCGTGGTCCCCATGTGTCAACCTAGCAAAATGGGAATAAAAATGTTTAGGTAAGCAAGGTTTTTGATTTGGACCCATCCAAATCCCTTCAGGAGTTTTGGTTGGTCCACACGATTTCCATAGAGCTGTTTCTGTTGGAAGAGAAAATGTTTGCATGCTTATTAATGACTCCTGTGCTGTTTCAGCTTCATTTTCCTGGGAAGTCTGCGTAAGAGAAAAGTTTTTGTTAGTAGAAATGAGAGATGCTTCCGCATCCGCGCGTGCATTTCCTCTGGAGATCACGTCCTGTTCCTTGGTGTGTGCTTTGCATTTGCACACAGCTATTTGAGAAAGGAGTAAAATTTGTTATAGGAGAGAAACTGTCAGTAAAATGAGCAGTCAATGTAAATGGTTATAGATTGATTAGTAGAAAGTTGACAAGCTTGTGTTAGTGCATGCAATTCAGCCACCTTTGCAGATTTGTGAGGTGGTAAGCATCCGGATTTCACTACTTCAAAGTCAGACACAACTGCCCACCCCATCCTATTTATGCCTCTGTCATCTCTGGAAAAGGAACCATCCACATAATATGTGGGGGTGCAATCAGGTATGGGTGTGTCAGCAAGGTCAGGCCTTGGTGTACATACTTCCCGTGGGGCAGACAAACAACAATATGGTGTACCTTCATCAGGTGTAGTTAACAATGTCGCCGGGTTCAGAACTGTACATCTTTCAACTGTGACATTAGACATTTGTAACAATGCACAGGAATAACTCAGCCACCTTGCTGCAGACAAGTGAGATGTGCGCTGTTCAAGCAGTATGTGAGACACAGAGTGAGGAACCAACAGACGCAGCTGTGCGTATCCCACAAACTCATTGCTGGCTTGTACAGCTTTCTCCGCAGCTGCCACTGCTCTGAGACATCCCGGTAGGCCTCTGGCCACCGTATCAAGACGACCTGAAAAATATGCCACTGGTCTCAACTTGTCACCGTGTTCTTGCAACAAAACAGATGTCATACAGCCATTTCTTTCATCCACAGTTTGAATAAAAGGATTTTTTTTTTTTTTTTTGGATCTGGCAGCCCCAAAGTGGGTGCCTGCTGTAATGTCTGTTTTAGTTCCACAAATGCCCTTTCAGCCTTCTCTGTCCACTTTACCTTCTCTGATGGTGCCAAAGGTTTCTCATAAATCATGTCATGCAGTGGTTGTTGCATCTCAGAATAATTAGCAATAAAAGTCCTGCAATAAGATGTCATACCCAAAAATGGCATTACTTGTTTCTTTGTAATGGGTTTTGGTATGTTAGCTATCGCCTCTATTCTCTTTGGAGAGAGAGACTTACCCTTTGGTGTAATTTCGTGTCCTAGAAAGGTTACTTTCTGGACAGAGCACTGTACCTTCTTGGGGTTGACCTTGTGGCCCTCCTCAGCTAGATGAGTGAGCAACCGTATGGTGTTGTCTGTGCACGATTGCTGAGTCGGTGCTGGCACCAAGAGGTCATCCGCGTACTGCAATAAAGCAACATCATCATCCAACACAAGTTTCTGTAATGAACAATGCAATGCAGAGTTTGTAAATAGTGCGGCTCTCGCTGTACCCCTTAAATGTAAAATCAAACCAAAACTGGCTATTAGAATGGACAGGAACTCTGAAGAATGCACTTGAAATATCCACTACACTGAAAACCACTGGCCGTCAGCTGGTATCTGTGAGAGAATTGTGTAAAGGTTTGGCACGTGAGGTGCCCTTGCTTGTACTGCAGCATTTCCTGCTTGGAGATCTTGAACAAACCTCCACTCTGTGGGCTGACCTGCATCCCTGACCTTTTGTACAGGAAAAATGGGTGTTCTCACAGGTGAGTGTGGGCAGGGAATAATTATCCCTTTTTCCAATAAGGCCTGAAACACTGGCCTTATTCCCTCAGCGCCTCCCTTTTCAGAGGATATTGGGGTTTACATGGTCTATAATCACTCTTTGGGGTGATAGTTACTGGTTCACACCCTTTAATCAAACCCACATCATACTTGTCTTTAGCCCACAGGTAATCAGGTACATTGTCAAGAACTTTTTGTGTTAAATCAATACTAGCACACGTCATGTGTACTGACAAACTGTTTTGTGAGTTGAAATCTGCAGAAAACAGCTTTCTGTATTACAACTCTCTCTCTCTCTCAGCCATGAAAAAGCAGCATAATCTCTTCTGTGTGCTGATAACTGCTCTGAGAACTGTATGCTATCTGCCAATGGTTCCCAATCAACAGCCTCGCTGCAGGCCTTTGCAAATTCACCTGCTTTTTCTAACGGCTGACTATTATTTTTTGCAATGTAGATGTGGGGTACTGAATTGTCAAAATCAAAAATTTGTTCCTGCTTTCCTGTCAACTGAACGAGTGCCACACACCATGAGTCATTCCAGCATATATGGGTTAAAGTCAAAACCCTCTGTCTTTACAGAAAACCATCTCTCTTGCCACTCTCTCTCTCTGTTATTTCAACAACATGAGCGTGCAATCCATGTTTTCAGCTGGAATGACCTCGCTGGCTTGTGGCAATCTTATCTTCCCTTCAGCATGCAACTTTTCATTCAGAAAGGCCCATTCATACACATATAACAGAGACACACACATAGACAACATTCTGGGATCCCAACAAGAAATATTCAGGCCTTGGTTGTTACATAAGATGCTAGCAATCATTTTACACATCAAATCCCTCCCCATGAGGTTTACCGGACATGCGTCAGATACAAGGAACATATGCATAAACTCATTACCGTCATGCATACAACAGAGTGGAGCAGTAAATTCTTCCCTCACTATATGCCCCGAAGCACTTATAGATGAGTTAAACTGCCCACTCAAGGTGACAAATGGGAGTTCATCTTTGCGTATGACAGAGTTGGTTGCACCAGAGTCTACCATAAACAACAATGCCTGGCCCTCAACCATTATTTCTTCGAGAGGCAGTTTAGAGATGTTGCCTCTCGTTCAACATCAAGCAAAGCAAGTTCTTCATTGCATAGAGCGTTTCTTTCCCTTTCACACACATCAGAAAAAACAGAATTAGCAAGCAGATAATATGGCATTTGAACCGCAGAAAAAACAAGATTGGACTTACCCCCTTCCGTCCGATTCTCTCTTTCCCCCTCCTGGCTTCAGTCCCCTTTTTCTTTACACCCCGCAAAGTTTCCCGTGTCCGCCTGGGATTCTGGTTGCTCTTGAGAATTCAGGAAATGAAAACATTGGTTTTTCAAGTGTTCTTTCTGTCCGCAATACCAGCAAATCTTCTCTCTCTGATTTTCTTGCCACTGCTTTCGCTCTTTTTCTCTCGTTCTTTTTGTTTCCAGTTCTCCTGGAAACATTGTCCTTGTGAAGGGAAACTGTGCTGATTATGTCATTGCTGGCCCCATTCGCTTATCTTGACAAAAGATGAAGATAGTTGTTGATTTGCCTTTCTCTGCTACTTTCGTTTCCTTCGTCATGCAGGCGTTCAGCATGTAGAGAATGTGTAATGACCTCACTCAGCTTTCCTGATTCCCATCCAATGCAGGTTTGCTTCACCTTTGTTGAAATTTCAGGTTGAAGTTCCCCGAGGAACATTTGCTTTAGGTAGGATTCCCAGGATGTTACCTCTCCTGTGTTGATGTTTTTATCTGGACTTCCTCCTCTTCCTCTTCCAAGATGCTGTCGAGGAGGATTGGGGGGTTTAGCCCAGGTGATAGTTCTTGTGCTGGCGGTGGCGGGGGTGCAGTTGGTATTCTTGGTAATGCTTCTTGTGCGGGTGGTTGTGGGAGTCTTCTTGGAGGGGGTTGGAGATCACCGTCTAGAAGAGGTACCTTTGTATAAGAGAAATGTACCCAAGGTGGGGTACGTGCAGGTGCATATGGAGGAGGAAAAAAACAGAAAGTTAGGTTCATCATGTAATGAATCTGATGTAGGAAAACATTATGCTTAATGTTTAGCTCTGACTTAGTCTGAGTCAGTTCGTCCTTGGTCTTTATTAGTGATGGTCAACCCGGATCTTTTTAAGGATTCGGGTTATTCTGAGTCACTCACTAATATGATCCGGGTTGTGCAAGTCACTCGAGTCACTTGAGTCACTTGGTCAAAATCTCCCAATTCCAATCGCTAAGTCATACTAATGCCAACCAAGCAACTCGGATCACGCGTGCAGCTACGAGTTTATGACTCCTCTGCTCACAAAAAAGGGCTTATGTGACCTGAGGAACTCGTAAAAAACATGCATGCCCGTGGTAACATTATCAATAACATAATTGTAAAAGTTTGGTGTGTTTAGTTTCATTTCATAACGACAAATATATCAACACCACATTTAGAAGATGTCAGGCTTGGTTGACTTGGACGTGAGAGGAACGTGTCCTGTTTCAGATTGACTTAAAAGATCCACGATAGGCTTCGGTTAATCTTGTGAGTGAGTCCCAGACAGAACCGCTCGCCCGCTCCTGCACGGGTCCTGTGAGTGAACCACTCACATCACTCTGAGTGACTCAGTCAACAAGAGGAGCCGTGTACGTCCGTCGGTGGCGGATCTTTCCAGCAGCACTGCTGCAGCAGTCCTCGTATTTAAAAATGTTAAACATTTGCAGCTTCTACCCAAAACATTGTGCCAGTCAAATATTTCAACAGATTAGCCTACATGAGTCAGTGGGTTAACAACACGAGCAAGGCTTGTTTCTCCTAGCCCAGGATTCAAGCTCCATGAGTTGAGTCACTCTCTGTGTGAATCCCCGAGCTGCACGCATCCCAGTTTGTACTCGGACTCGGAGCTGCAAGAAATAATGATCCGGAATAGCAGCTTTTGGTTCACTCGGTACCCCCAGTCGACATTTGGTGATGTAAATTAACTCGTTGTTGCAAGTTATAGAACCTATGGCAGCTTATGTAGAGTTATTTGTTGTAATTCTGTTGTAAACATTTGAAGAGCTTTGTGTTTGATACAATTTCTCATTTTTAATGCAAAATCTGAGAGGACTCAACTGACTCGGGTTAATGGTCACTAAGGACTCATGGTTCTCGAGTCATTTTAGGGATCGGGTTAAATGATCCGAGTTTCGGGTGACTCGCTCATCACTAGTCTTTATCTTACTCTGTGCTCTCATTTCTCTGCCATCCGCAATGATTTTTTTCCTTAATAAAGTGAGTGCTTTTACACTCAGTGTTCCTTTAGGAGGAAAATCATACCTTTTCTCCCAGATTTTACGCTTTCCAACGCCCCCCTGCACTTTGATTTGATCACTCGAGTATACACACCATTTTCCAGATCCATTGACTTTTACTCTCTTTCGAATTACCCTGACCCATGGTCACGAACGAAAAACGCTTACCGTATTATCTATTCAGATGCCACCACAACGGTTCTTTTCCAGATTCCGTCAGCTTTGACTTCAGAAATGGTTGAGACTCTCCCTTCCCTTAGGCCTGGGGTACGGAGCCCGAGACCTCTTGTCTCAGGGGTGATCAGTCAGTCTCTCCCAAACCTTCTGGAGTCTTCAGCTGTGGAATCCGCATCCTCGTCGCCATTTTTGTCGTGGAATTTTAGCCGCATCAAATAATACTCACTAAGAGTGAAAGTCAAGGATCACACAGACACACTGTCGACAGAATTTTCTTTGTCTGAATTTAATATATTCTGCAGAATAGGCTCTCACCCCCGTGGTGCTAGAAGTTTAAAAACCTAAGAGCCCCGTTTACAAGGTTGAGCACATATTTATAGTAAGATACTGAAAAACACAGTCATCCCATCTCCGCCCATGATCCAAAGATTTCATCATAGTTCCAGCGTCACTTAGAAAATAAACCTTCAATTTATCAATGACTAAGAAACCTATCAGTTGAAGCACATCTGGTCAAATAGAAGAAATTATTTTGTTCTCAGTGAAACTACCGTTTACTGAGTTTTTCCACTTGTTCATCATTTGTTACTTATGTCATTCACTAGCCCCCCCTTTATCTTATCTGGTAGGACTTTGCATAATGTTCTAGTCTTTGGACATTTTACTACTGAACAGATGGAAAGAACAGAAATCTTTCACAAGAACAGAAGAACAGGATTTTCCATTTAACAATTATAAGTTCATAAACTATAATTAAAAATAAAAATAAAAAATCTTCCACTACACCCTCCTGGTTTTAGACTATGAGTAGTAAAAGAACAAGGTCACAATGAGAGGACTCGCTGGCTGACATCCCACCAAGCCAGAAAGATATCGCTGCAGGTCAGGTGCAAGCTTTTTCCAATACCCTTTTGTAGGTACGTGACAATCTCCGCTGTCGCGGCTGTCAGCTTGGTTCCCCTCTACGCAACTTCGGATTTCCTCAGACGATGTGCAGTGTAAAAACATTATTGAAATTGTATTATACATACTTGCTAAACTACAAGTGAACGAAATTTCAATGAATTTGAACGACGCGCACAGGAGTTTTACCACCCGCAAAATGGAAAACAATGGGACAAAATAAAGTGATGACTTTCTATTTTCAAATGGCCAATATTTTGTTATTCTTGAACCCATAGACATGGTCTTGGTGTCAAGAGAGTATCTTTGCCCGACAGCTACAATATGTTATTAAAAAATAAATTACATCATTATGAGAAATGAGTGCTTGCAGAATATATATTTTTTATTTAGTTTTACATATTTTTATTTATATGCATTTAATAATAGGCTGCCGTAAGATCATAATGTACACACTGTTAAAAATGATTCAGTGGCTTTGTAAATATCTCTAAAATAAATGATTAAAGTAACTTAATAAAATCTCTTAATGCAGTTTCAAATTATTATTATTTCTATTTGACATCAAAATGTGTACGTTTTACGCCTAACTTGAAGTATGATTTACTTATATTTTCACATTGATATTATTTGAGTAAATGTAGGCAAAAAATAAATTAATATTAAGTAGAACAAATTTTAAACAATCACATAGCCAACGGTTTTTAATCAGCAACAAAGAAACTGCGCCTTATGCCGATGACAAACACCTCAGAAACTCCTTGAGTTTATTAACCCTCCAAAGTCTAAGGGGTATTAAGTCCGCCTGGCACTATGTTGACATATTGGCTTCTGGAATGGTCAATATTCATAGCAGAGTGAAGAGAGAAATATTTCTGGATTCTATAGACTCTCAGCTACAATGTGGATGCATTGACAATACATTTCTTGAGACACTTGTGTGTGTTCTAATATGATATATCACCAAGAAATACAAAAACAGAAGTTAAATTTTTTTGTTTTTATTATATAAAAATATGAAACATAAATGAATAAAGGATTTTAAAACAAATATTTATTCCTCAAAGGCTTTAGAACACCTGCAAAAAAAATTGGGTGAAAAAATATAAAGAAACAAAAGAACTATTTACATTTATGTGACTGTAGTCACCATACGTTTTTATTTGAAAAACACAGAAATAAGAAATAAGAAAATATAAAGGGAACAAAAATCCATTTGAATGGAATATTACTAAACATCCAAAAACCACCCCTAGATGGCACTGTGCACTGCATTTGAAAGACTTGTAAGAAAAGAACAACTGATGAACAGCACATCAATCTTTCATGTTGTGCCACATATGGAAGCAGTTACGGTCTGGCTGTAGGCAGAGTGGCACATCACACTCATTGCATTTCCATGAGGTGTCTTTTCTTGGGAGGCAATCTGTCTTGCATTTCTCACACCTCAGCCTTCCAACTGGTTTTGAGATTGGCACAGGTGTATGTCCAGTTCTCCTCTGTACAGGCACGGCCCCGACTGTGACACCACACAGCTCAGCCACAAGCTGCTCCACGTAGGCCTTGTGGGTGATGAGCTGGTTGGCTGGTGTGTTCCTCAGCTTCTGAATTTCTCTGTACATTATAAAGCCATTGGTCACAGCAATGTCAATGAAATGAAAAAACATGGTCCTGTACCATCTTCTTGTTGTGTGGTGAACTGAATAGTACTGTATCAGCTGGTCTGATAAGTCCACTCCCCCCATGTACATGTTGTAGTCCACAATAGGTTTTGGGACTGGTATGTTTGTCTCCTCCCAGGATCCATCCATCTTTTTCTGTTTCCTCTTGACAGTGTCCCCATCATAAGCAACATGGATACTGCTGCACATTGCCACCTCCCTGTTGTCCATCCACTTGGTGAAGACAAGGTTCTCTTCTCTTATCCACCTGAGAGTTCCTCTGGGGGATTTCTTGGTCAGTTGGTTTATTTTTGTTTTTGGAGCCTCCTTCCTCCCTTCACGAATGGTACCACAGGCTCCAAAATTGAGGGACAGCAGGTGCCTGAAGAGTTTTGGGCTGGTGTAAAAATTATCACAGTAGAGGTGATAACCACTGCCTAGGAAACATGGCCTCATCAATGCCACCACAGAGTCAAATGAGAGCCCTAGCCCAGAGGCCAACCTGCTTTTACCTGTGTAGATGTTGAAGTCACAGGTATAGCCATTGCTGGAGTCTGCCAGCACAAACAGCTTTATTCCCCACTTGGTCGGTTTTGCTTTCATGTACTGGGTCATCCCAGTTCTTGCCTTGGTGGCCACCATCCTCTCATCGATGGAAAGCTGCTTCTTGGGATGGTATGCAGACTGACAGGCGGCCTTGATCTCGGTCATCAGTGGCTTCAAACGAAAGAGTGTGTCATACTCATCTGGCTGACTCTGCTTCTTTCTGTCATTCACAACATCTTCCTCTGGGTCACTCATATGAATATTCCAGGATATGGCACGGAACCTATCCCTTGTCATGACCGTGTTCGGAAAATTCACAGAAAAATTTTTTTTTCTCTTCCAATAGTCACTGACTGCTGGGAGCTTTAGAACTCCCATGTACAGAACTAAGCCAATGAATTTGAACATTTCTGCAGGGTTGATGGTGGTCCACTTGTATCTTTTCCCAGCAGCAATGTTTCTCTCTGCCAGTTTGTTTGTGTTGGCACACAATGTCCTGATGGAATCAGCACTAAAAAAGTGCTTGAAAAGGCCAAGGGGGCTTTGCTCTACAGAGGTGTCCAATTGCACTCCAGGTTCCAGTCTGGGACAAAACCTATGTGGAATAGGGGCCACATCAGGATCCTTTTCAGTCTTCCATCCTTGTTTCAGCTGGTCTGGTGGTGCTGGACATCTCACAGGTGAAAGTGACTGGCCTACTGTGGAGCCAAACTGACTCTGTGACGCAGAGGGCCTCCTTCCCCTATGACGCGACCTCAAGGCAGGGGTCACAGACGATCTTGGTGGGTCTATGGCAGTGCTGGAGGAGCCGGGTCGAGGAGGACAAATGGATCTGCGGGCTGCAGGAGGAGACCTAGATCTGCGGGCTGCAGGAGGAGACCTAGATCTGCAGACAGCAGGAGGAGCCGAAGCGGTGCTGGGTGGAAAAGGGCGAGCCGTCGGGGTCCTGGGTTCAGCAGATGTACTCGGCTGCTCTGTGGTTTCCGGATTTAGACTAAAACACACAGATTTTGTCATTAGTTTAGATTCCCACATATCAAAAGGTGTACAGCCTTTCTTATTTATATATGTGTATGTGTGAGTATTTATAGTTGTATTCATTTATTGTTGTGTGTAAGATTTGGACCTTGAGTCTGTAATAATAAAAGTATATATATTATAATGAAATAAAGATTAGCTAGTCATCATCATGTGTGCATTTTTTTACATCCAAGTCATAGGACTTCTAACTACAAAATTATTACTGGAGCCTTCATCATAGTATTATATGCACAGAGTAAATACAATGTCTAAACCAACCAAACCCCCTCCCATGTAGACAAATAGTACAGGCCTTATATAAGGCTTACTGGACCATTATTTCTGAAAAACTACAATACAATTTCCCTAAAAAACATTACAATAAAATAGACAAGCAAAGTAAACTAAATAGCTTATAATGAAGATGGACTCGTTACATGCGGCCAAAACGCGCACATTTGATGGCACACATTATTTGATTACTGCTCCGTTATTTCTGAAAAGCTAAAATAAATCTACTAAAAAAACGATACAATATATATTAGAAAATATATTATCAGCAATATAGCATTCATAATACTTACTCCTCAAATGGATCGATTCCGTCCAAGATTTGATCCTCTTCCTCCGAATCAAACCTATCTGGATCAGATCCATTCTCACTCTCATCGCTGTCGGCAAAAAGCATTTCAGCAACTTGCTCGGCAGAGAATCTTCGTTTTGCCATGTTTTCTTTGAAAATAATCTTTCCAAGTACAAACAAGCGTATCTGATATCTCTAAATGTGCGTGTCCAAAGACCGTGTATGAAAAAGTTGCGTCAATCGCAGGTGGGAATCCCAGGTGGAAATGATTCCAACCCCCTCCCCTTTTTTACGTTCCTAGGCCATGCTGACAACGTCATTTTTTGTTTGGTTCACACACAGATCTGTGATTGGTTCACACACCCCAACAGCCTTGCATATCATTAGATAGAATAAAATTAGATTTCCTTGTTTTGCGGTAAAATACTATAGATTTGCACTAAAATACTGAAGGCTTATCATTCGCGGAAGTCAACACTGTCTATGCAGACGAATGTCAGCTTTTTCATAAAAAAAAAGTAAGTTAATACCATAATCCATTCCGAAGTTATTAATAGATATATCAGGGGTGCGCACTTTGACGCTCTAGAGCGTCAATCGACTTAGAAGGGTTAATATTTACACTCACAATATGATTTTATTTCCTTACTACAAAAGTATAACATATTATACAAATTCTTAGTGAAATGTATTAAACACCATTGCATACTTTTTATCGTGTTTCATACCATGTAAAGGGAAACATGATAATATAAAAAGTAGCCTACTGTTCAGTAATGCAGAAAAGCGCAACACAACCATGTTAAAGCTATTAAAACGTTCAGATGCAAAAATGAACTAAATGTAAAATTAGATAAACTAGTTAATGATATTGCGTAAATGCGCTCGGTCTCTTCAAAGGTCTTCACGAATTATTTTGTTATAAGACTCGATTATCATACTTGATTATCACGTCTCGTCTAAGTACACGGAAAAAATAAGACAAATGATGCGCGTTTGAGTCAGATTTTTATGAAGAATATCTGACTTCGCTAACTAAATGTTTGCCAAGAAGCGTGCATTTGTATGACATCAAAGTCTATCGCCTAAACATCGATAATCCGTGTCATGTTACTTCATTATCATACAGTATACGCTCTGCATGAAGTTGAGCACACAAATTGTCGTCAGTATGGCCTACATGAAACACAACTGCCCTCTACAGATTTTTGTATTTCCTGCGTCCCCCACCGAACCCCCCTTCCGCGGCATTCTGCTCTCAGAGACGCACATTTTTAAAGGCCACATCTGTAATAGTAGTTTAAAACTAGCTAACTACTTTTTATAGTAACTTGTACTGTAGTGTAGCTAACTCCTTTTTCAGATGCATAGCTTGGCTGTAGTTTAACTACTTTTACTGATAAGTAGCTTGTACCTTATTTAACTACAGTTTCAAAGTAGCTTCCCCAACACTGGATCCTGGTCTGAGAAATGTTTAGTTTTCCTGCTCAACCGTGAGTTTGTAGTTTTATTTCATCTTGTGTATTTATCCACTGAAACTGAATGTGTATGTTTTGATAAAATTTTAATGAGCTGTTTTCCTTTGTAGAGGATTTTTGTATTACCTGTGATTTACATTGCCCTTGAGTGCTAGATTGAGGAGTTTGCTTGGGTGCATTAGTGCAACTGACTAAGGACTTTAGAGGCTGTTTACACTTGGCATTAACATGCGTTTTCATCGATCGGATCACAAGTGGACGACGTTAATGCCAGGTCTAAACGGTGTTCAAAACGTTTTGAGCTCGTGTCACAGGTCGGAGCGGACCACAGATGTAACAGGTCACGCCCCTTCCCAGTTTCCACTTCGAGGAGGTCCCAAAGCCACCCCAATAACCAGACACAGAGAGCGAGTAAGTATAATTAAAATGAAACTTTATTTAAATTAATTAAAATGACTTTTGGGAAAGGAGAAGGGGGAAGTTAAAATAATTCTTTTCTGCTCTCCAGCTGGATCTTGCAGGGGGGGAGAGGGATCCAGGTGTAAGCAAGGACACCACTACGAGGGAGGGGAAGACAGGGGAACGTAGCTCCTTTGCCTTATCTCTTGATCCCGTGGCGCCCTCCTCTTCTCCTGGAGGCAGAATTAAAAGAAAAGTAATACAATTAATACTGGATTCGGTGAACATGGCTACCTGTCACTTGATATAGGTAATTAATTCACAGGTAACCAGTTCTGTACTTTCTCCTTGCAGATTCGTAGCTGTGGGCACAGAATACACCTAACAGGTAACTGGGTCTTTACTCTCGCTTAGGTAACTCGTGTGGACCAGGTGAGTATTTCGCAGGTGACTGCACTCGTACTCTCTCCTTCTGACGGCTTGTGGCTGTGAACACAGAATAATACTTTACAGGTGACTGGGTCTTTACTCTCACTCAGGTAACTCGTAGCTGCGGACACGGTAAGTACTTCTCAGGTAACTGGACTCATACTTTTTCCTTCTGAGGGCTCGTAGCTGTAAACACAGAATGATACTTTACAGGTAAACTGGGACTTTTCTCTCATTCAGGTAACTCGTAACAGTGGACAAGGTAAGTACTTCTCCGGTAACTGGACTCGTACTTTCTCCTTCTGAGGGCTCGTAGCTGTAAACACAGAATGATACTTTACAGGTAAACTGGGACTTTTCTCTCATTCAGGTAACTCGTAACAGTGGACAAGGTAAGTACTTGTCACCGTGTGACTTTTTGTATAGGCAGAACAAAGAGTTGGAAGTTTAGTTCCGCCTGAAGATGGTTTCCGCCCGGACGACTTACCCGAAACACCGGAACTTCCTGTAGTTTTCTAGGGACAAATTCAGCCTGATGAGACACAGGTGTGGAAAATCAACACAGCGGTTAGCGATTGGCTGAAGAGGAGGAGGAAAGGAGGATAAAACGGACTTTGGAAACACATCTTGAGGGGAAGTTTGTTCGTGTTGTGTTCGGTCAGTGGCGTCGTGTTGTGCTGTGGTTACTACGGAGGAATTTAAGTTGAATGAACTGGGTGAAGAAACATCGCTAAAGCGAATCACTAAGACGGCTAAGTTGAAGACGGTTGCGGTTTTCAATGTGGATAGCCGGCGAGCCTCAGCCAGTGTGAGTAAACGAACTCTACCGTTGGAATTACTAAGCAAAAGTATCACCTGATCTTGTGTTGTGAGTAGCTACGTAGCATTGCGGCCCCACTGGAGAAAGAGAGACATGGGTGAGCCGAGGATCCATTCTGGAAGTGAAGCATACACGTGAGTAGTATTGAAGTCTGTGGTGTGTATTGTGAATGTAAAAGTATCACCTGATCTTGTGTTGTAAGTAGCCACGTAGCATTACGGCCCCACTGGAGGGAGAGAGACGTGGGCGAGCCGAGGATCCATTCTGAAAGTAAAGCATATACGTGAGTAGTATTGAAGTCTGTGGTGTGTATTGTGAATGCAGAAGTATCACCTGATCTTGTGTTGTGAGTAGCCACGTAGCATTAGGGCCCCACTGGAGAGAGAGAGATGTGGGCGAGCCGAGGATCCATTCTGAAAGTAAAGCATATACGTGAGTAGTATTGAAGTCTGTGGTGTGTATTGTGAATGCAGAAGCATCACCTGATCTTGTGTTGTAAGTAGCCACGTAGCATTACGGCCCCACTGGAGAGAGAAAGATGTGGGCGAGCCGAGGATCCATTCTGAAAGTAAAGCATATACATGAGTAGTATTGAAGTCTGTGGTGTGTATTGTGAATGTAAAAGTATCACCTGATCTTGTGTTGTGAGTAGTCACGTAACGTTGCGGCCCCACTGGAGAGAGAAGCTTGGGCGAGCCGGGGAGCCACCCTGGAAGCAGGAAAGGTATGTGAGTAGCATTGAAGTCTGCATTGTTGATTATAAATCTAAAAGTATTATTTGACCTTGTGTGGGAGTTCTCCCGTAGCGTCGAGGCCCCACTGAAGAGGAAGAAGCGTGGGCGAGCCGGGGAGCACCACAAGGGGGTCCTGTGTTCTTCTCCTATTCATTTCATCCCCTCCACCACGAAGAACCAGCCAACGAGTTTGGTTTCGTCCATAATCCACGAAGAGTGTGTGTAGTGCTGTGGGTGAGTCTTTGTCTTCATTTGTGTGTGTGCACCTAACAGATTGCAGTGTCGTGCTGTGTCCAGGTCGATAGAAGCCATTTCGAGACCAGAGGAGTCGTGAGGAGATTCTAGCTGTTGAGGTCGGTGGAGTGTGGGTTGAAGAAACTTGTAAAGTTGGGATTTCCTTGAGTGTGTAGTGACGAAACCTTTTCCCTCAACGAGTGGATGGGGAGTCGCGAAGTATCTAGACGGTTGAAGTGAGTAGACCAATTTTCGAGCAATACTTGTGCTGAGGGGCTGTTGGGGTGGACGACTGTGAGAAATAACTATCCTAGTGTGGAGCCTCTTCAAAGGTTCGCCCCTGTGCTGTGTTTCCAACGCCGTGAGTGGAGGAAGTACCAGGGAAGCGTTCGGCTCTACACTGTTGTCCTCAACGTCCTTTTCCCCTGCCCTTGGAGGCCGTAAGTCGAAGCACATCGTGTAAATCTCCACGTTAAGTCCACTGCCCTCGAGTGAAGAGGAAGTAAGGAGGGAAAGCTCCAACTTTGTGTAATACTTACCTTTGCTTACAGCACGGACCTAGATGGAAAAAAAGTCCCAGTCTTGTGTAACTCTTACCTTTGTTTACAGAATGAACCTAGAAGGAAGAAAAGTCCCAGTCTTGTGTATCACTTACCTCTGCTTACAGCACGAACCTAGAAGTGGAAGAGGAAAGCTCCAGCCTTGAGTACCACTTACTTTTGTTTGCTCATAGTACGACCCTGGAAAAAGGAAGAAACGCCCCAGTCTTGCAGTACGCATCTCTGCTTGCAACACGAACCTGTAGGAGAAAGGAGAAGGCCGGTGTTAGTATTGGTATACAGCAAAGTAACTACTTTCTCTGATTTTGCCTCTAGGAGAAGGGGAGCGCGCCACGGGACCAAGAAACCAAGCCGTAAAGACTCAATTCCCCCTTGTCCCCGTGGAAGCCCCGCCTGAAGTGCAAAGAAACTATTGTTTTAACCTGCCCTTTCCCCTCCCCCTGTTGATTTTAAGTAACTTAATAAAGATTCATTTCAATTATAATAAATCTCTTGTGTGTCTGGTCATTGGGGTGGCTTTGGGACCTCCTCGAGGTGGAAACTAGGAAGGGGCGTGGCCCGTTACATTCTGTGGTCCGCCCCGACCTGTGAAATACTTCTCAGGTAACTGGACTCGTACTTTCTCCTTCTGAGGGCTCGTAGCTGTAAACACAGACTGATACTTTACAAGTAACTGGGACTTTACTGGTCACTCTGGTGGCTTGTAGCAATGGACAGAGGTAAGTATTTCACAGGGAACGGGGGCTCTATGGTCACTCTTGTAGCTTGTAGCAATTTTATCTATCAACAGGCGTTTCAACATCAAATACTGCTCGTGGGCAGTGGACTTACGGTAACTACACTGCAACCAGTAGGTAGATGTACTCACAGACCTTGTGTAGTAGAACGTCTTGGCAAGGGCCTTCTCAGAGTCCTCCTGTACATTGGGAGAGATCAATACTGTAACGCCGAGCCGAACGCTGCCCTCTCTTCTCTTCCAACTCACAGTTCCAGAGATCTAGACAGGGGCGCACCTTTGAAGAGTCTCCGCAACAGGTATGATTAATCCACACAACTCTTTTGCAGCAGTTCAACTTCCTCCTTGCAAATAGAAACACTTTTGATTTCTACTCACAACAGTCTGGTTCACTGGTATAATTCACCACCGCCTCCACAGAGCCAAATCGTATCCAAAGGGTCTGTAAAGGACGTTACAACTAGGTCTTCATGTAAGGGCCACGAAACAGCATATATTAGAAGGGTACTTCACCAGCCTCAACGGTTTCTTGTTCCCCACGACTAATTTTAGTCTAGAGTGGCTACTGACGACATAAACACAGCATTTCACTGCAATATTTCAAGTGTACACACGCACAAGAAAGACAAGGACTCACCCACTGCACTCCACACAGTCTTCGTGAAAATAAGGTTGAAGCCACGGTTTCATAGAACTTGTCCTGGGACTTGTTGGGCGTTGTAAGAAGTGGAGGACCAACGGATGGACGTCGCTGTCGCGGCTGCTTACGTTTCCCTGTATTTATGCTTCCTGGCTCACCCACCACTCTGCTCCGTGATAGGGCCGCTAACCTGTTCACTGAGGGCTCACAACACACGTTGAATAGTGCACTTTCCACAATAACATCCAATACGATGTCCCATGTACTCACAGTAAATAGTTACACTCTTTCCTTGTTTCCTTCTCCTTATAGTTGGCTGATTCCTCTTCACACAGTACATAATCCACTGCTGGAGGTCGCCCCCGACAGTACTTCCGGTGAGTAGTTCCTCAACTGTCACTCAAAACACATCAATGATGCATGTATGCTGTCTCATTCAGAACATCAAGGAAAATCAATATACTCAGCCCAGCAATTTATATCCTTGTCTCCTTCTTCACCCAGCAAATATCAACCTCTGCCGCTACCAGACGTGACTTCACCCAGACCTCCGCTCCGTACACCGAATCAGTTTGGAAGCACACGACAAAACGAACCCAACGAACGAACTGCACCCAGTTTGAGTTTCTGAAGCTCTCTTTATACTCCTCTCCTTCTTCTCATCATCCAATCCCCAACCGCCGCGTTTACCGCTCACACCTGTGTCCAATACGGCTTGATTTGCCCCTCGGCGCTTACCAGAAGTTCCGGTGTTTCTGCTTACCCGTCCGGGCGGAAACCATGTGCCTTTAGTTCCGCCCCATGAAATCGTCACCGTGTGACACTCGTCCACTTTTTACCACTTTCAACCACATTCAGAGGTAGTCGAAACCCCTTTCGATCGGATGCTTTTGTAGTGTAAACGCACATGTCACAAGTCGGAGAAGCGGACCGCCCCTGTCGCGGGTCACGCTCCTAGTTCCACCCCGAAGAGGTCCCAAAACACCCCAATGACCAGACAGACAGAGGATTAAAATTTAACAACTTTTATTAAATATTAAAAGGTAAATAGGGGGAATTAAATATTAAAAAAACATATCCCAGTCCTCGGGCCTTCATAGCAAGGGGGGGGGCATTAGGATCTTCTGTGCTCTTGGCTGGGTCAGAGGTAAATCCTTCACAGGTAACTAGGACTTTTACTGTTCCTCCTCAGGTTCGTGGCTGTAAGCAGAGGTAAGAACTACACAGATGACTGGGACTTTAACTTTTCCTCCTCAGGTTTGTGGCTGTAAGCAGAGGTAAGAATTTTACAGGTGACTGGGACTTTAACTTTTCCTCCTCAGGTTCGTGGCTGTAAGCAGAGTTAAGTTTTGCACAGGTGACAGGAACTTTTGCTTCCCACAGCGAGGTGACTGGAACTTTTCCTTCTCGCTCCTTAGATTCTTTGTTGTAATTTCCCACGACTCATCTGGCCTCAAAGTAGCTTCTGTCAACACAAGCACAGCAATACACTGCAAGCTTTCAAGTGTACACACTCACAATGAAGACCAAGACTCACCCACAGCACTCCACACACTTTAAGTGAACTAAGGACTGAGCCAAACTCGACCCGGATTCGTCGTGTGGTTGGTTAGGCGGTGTTTCTTCAAGGAGGGGAAAAGCACCTAAATGATGGACGCCGGACCTCTTGTGTTTACTCCTAATTGTACTCCTCGGCTCACCCACGCTTCTCTCCACAGTGGGGCCGCACTCAGTTCATTGAACTCACAACACACGTTAGGTAATATACCCTCTTCAATACCACTTAATACAATGTATGGTGTGACTCACGTGCAATGGCAATGCATCACAGCGTTGGCTCCTTATATAGACTTCCAGTAATACTCCCCGGCTCGCCCACGCTTCTCTCCACCGTGGGGCCGCAACTGTTCATTGAACTCAGAACACATGTTAGGTAATATACCCTCTTCCACTCTGCACAGTACAATGTACAGCGTTACTCACGTGCGATGTCAATGCTTCACAGCGTTGGCTCCCTATATAGACTTACAGTATTACTCCCCGGCTCACCCACGCTTCTCTCCACAGTGGGGCCGCAATCTGTTCATTGAACTCACAATATACATCAGGTAATACTCTCTTCTAATATAAACAGAAACTGTTACTCACACACCGCTGGTAACACCCTGCTGGTCTTTGTTCCTTTTGCAGCTTGTCCGCGGCTATCGATCGTCCTTGACGCTAGCTCTGGTGAGTAATCCTCAATGTTACTGTTCCAAGGGCATTCACACATGAAAACGCATCTGCTTCATAACAGTAAACACTTCTCATATACTCAGCCCAGTGACTCGTATCCTTGATACTTCCTTCACCCAGTCGATTTCAACCTCTGTTTCCTCCTTTAAGGACTTCACCCAGGCCTCCACTCTTTCCACACCGGATCGGTTTACGTGACCACACTCAGCACAGCAATGGCAGAGAAAAGCACTTTTTCCGTGGTGCTCCTTTAACAACCGACACCAACTCCTCTCTCTCGCCTTCTTCGGCCCCGCACTCTTTCCGCTCGCTTTAAAGCATTCCCCGGATCAACGGAGCCGTCAGGCTTTTCCCTCGGAGTGTGTGGTTTGGTTCGCCCTAGGTGGAAAAGAGCTCGCCCCGGATTCGACCGCCATAGGCGGAAATGCATCTGCCCCAAGTCAACCGCTCTCCTCCTGTGTTCCTATGGATCTATTTATATGTCTCCTCTTCCATACATCCTCCAATCACAAGGTTGCCACATTACTCTACACACCTGTTGCTCGTAAGCCCTGATTCGGGTTGTCAAGGAGACCAGGAAGTAAGGGTGTTTGGGAAATTCGGCCTGGGCGGAAACCATCTTCGGGCTTCGCCGCTTTTGGTTCCACCCTGTAATAGTCACCCTGTGACACACATGTGGTTGAATGTGTTTGAACAGCCACACGAGACCGCCTTCTCTAAACCCATTTATATAATCTGAGGTACTGAGCACAAGTTTTACATCTTTTTTGACTTCTGGCGTGAACACACGGTGAACAGCGCTATATTCAGCCTTTCATTGATAAAACTAAAGTGGCTGGTCTCCGTAGTTTCATTTTGCAAGCTTGTAGAAGTTGTGCGATCCTGTTTCATCAATTGCGCTGCAAATTCGGAGAAAGCTCTAACATATACATGTACAAAACACTGTGCAGCATGTTTACTTGCTAAACAAGCAGCGGACTCCGACATAATATTAATTTGCGTCCATATAAACTCATTATTACTCCAGCTCGCATTTGAATGACAGCAGAGAGACTCGCCCACCGTCCCACAGACCACCCCCTCACAGTATTCAGGACAGAAGTGGTCGAAAGTGGACAAAAGAGATGGATTAAAATACCAGGTGTAAATGTAATGTGTCTCTCTCGCCCACTTGTGATCCGATCGATGAAAACACATCTTAATACCAAGTGTAAATAGCCCCTTATTCAGAGACTCCCAGGCCACAACTAGAAGGACAAGTACTTAATATAATCAATTCCTGACATTCCAGATAAGCCTATTCCTCCTAAAGGCTGGTCACTTCACCAACCTCATTATCCATCAACATCATTTTGTTATATTTCAGTGCCTAACCTCGAATGAGAAAATACAACTAGTTAAGAGTGTTTGCTCAATCTGCACAAACTGCTTAACTTCAACTCCAACTCACTCAGGTCCTGTTAGCACCGTATATATTTTTAAACTTTGCTAGATTAAGTTAAAACATGGAGACACAAATATTTAGCAAAAAAATGTACTACCAAGTCAAATTGCGTTTGTTACCTTTTACTACCTATCAAGGGCCTTAACTTTGATAGATTATTTTTATTACCACGCGGACACCCTGTATTATAGACTCGGTTGATGCCGACATCAAAGCGCACCCGATGCGAGGCTATAAATTAAATGAGCACCAGCTATATCATCAGATCTTTTGTTTGAAGACCAGTCCTGGGACATCTACTGTACAGCAAGCTAGCGCAGAATTTCGTTTCGCTTTTTCAGGGAACAAGGTTACAGTCAAGTAACCCACACGTTTCCTTTTAAAAGCTACTCTCAATGCTGCGCTGCTTAGGCGCTATGGGAAACAATAATACCCACACTGCCATGCATGGAGATCTCTGGACCCCTTACGGATGTGTAAGTGTGTGCACAAAGAACGCAAGGAAATCTCAGACATTAGTTTGTGATGACATAAATACCCAAACTATAAATAATGGATGTGTGCGGAGAGGATACTCCTGCCGCCTCACAAACACCCATAAGTAGGCACCCCTTACTAATAGCAGCAGTTGGGGCTTCCCCTTTTGTGGAGTGGGCCCTTGTCAAAGTCGAGAAATCACACGTAGAAGTCTAATTTCGAATCGCTCTTGCGTTACTTTGACGTCATCCATCTGTTGGTTCTTGCAGAAGTCATCCATTCTGGATAAATAACTATTGTATATTTATGTCCACTTTCCTTTAGGTAATTTTCTTGGTGTTTTGATGTTTTCCATTGGCTAAAGAGTAAGTATTACTCTGTGTTTATATTTGCACCCAGAACATAAGTGCTCAAAGAGTGAGTAAGTAAATTAACATATTTTAAATCTCTCTTCAATACAAAGGATAAATTATAAATAATAAATATTAACAACAATTAGTCAGAGCTCACTTTGACTTGATGCACACCTCAGTCTCATATAATGTGTTAGATGATATAGTTTTAAAAAATAACTTTTTCTGTCATCATTTTAGATTTTATTGTGCTTTTATAAGGTCAGAACACAGCTCATTCACGCAAATCAAATAGTGACACACTAGCTAATAGCTTTCTGTTAGCAATTAAATCCTACAGATATAATCTAAAACAAAGACAATTATAAGAATCATTTTGGATCCAGTAAAACATCTACAGTTAAAGCAATGCCTCATTTAACCTTATTTATGTCCAAGAGACTCAATAATAATCTTTTAGATTTTAATCCTTTGATTTTACATATTTTAAAACGAGCGCACAGCCAGGGTTGCCAGATTTGCGTATCAGAACTATCCCAAATGGACATTCAAAACTAGCCCAAAAGCAACCCAATGACTATTCACAGCCCAAATAACAATAACTAATCAACGAAATACTTTCATCCTTAACCCGCAGAAAAAAACAACTGGTGGAAACAGTTTAAACAGTAGCTTAAATCTAGACTCGCTTGCTGTGGACAGCATCTCTCATCAAGTTCAGGCTTTATCTCTGGATTAAAGTTAAAACGGAGTTGGAGAAAGTTGTTGTTTAGAAGTTCTCAGATATAGGTGATAAAAACACACTTTTCAAAAGTCACAACGCTATTTTATTGCTTTAAGTAGCCTAATGTTTTAAAAGTACACATAGCCTAAACGCGGCAGAATGTACACGGCGTGACCCCAGTAACCTTACATTAAAGCTCCACTGTGTAAGATCTACTCCCATCTAGCGGTGAAAGTCTATATGACAAGCAACTGAATATTACTTTCTAGCCCCCCCCCCCCATTCGGAACGCGTTTTAACTCGTATGGTGGCCCGGCCTGTGTCATGCCAAGGTTAACATGGCTTCCAGTAGCTACAAAGCAAAAGCAATGAGAAAAAAATGAACAATTTGCAATGTCCTTTGCCTGTGATCCATCAAAGCACACAGATTTATGTTTAACATGAAAAAAGTCTTATTGTCATGATATGTCCGCTTAAAATCACATATAAAAAGCAACCATGACGGGTTTAAATGGACGCGAACTAATATTATGTCAAAGTACAATTCTTATGTTTTAAGTAAACGTTACATGTCCGTGTATATGTAAGAGCTTTCTCTCATATTGGTGAAAAAAGATCGCGCAACTTTCACAAGCTTGTAAAATGAAATGAAAGACGCGCAGATCAGATGCTTTTATCAGAGTATTATGCTTATGTTTTAAGTAAACGTTACATGTCCGTGTATATGTAAGAGCTTTCTCTCATATTGGTGAAAAAAGATCGCGCAACTTTCACAAGCTTGAATGAAATGAAAGACGCGCAGATCAGACGCTTTTATCAGAGTATTATGTCAGACATTATGTCAGAGTACAATGCTTATGTTTTAAGTAAACATGTTACATGTCCGTGTATATGTAAGAGCTTTCTCTCATATTGGTGAAAAAAGATCGCGCAACTTTCAAACGCTTGTAAAATGAAACAAAAGACGCGCAGATCAGATGCTTTTATCAATGAAAGCCTAGTAAAAATATGGTTGTCACCGTGTGTTTGTGCTAGAGGTCAGAAAAGATGAAAAAAAAATTCTCAGTACCTCAGATTACATAAATGGGCGGAGAGACGTGTGGGTGTTCAAACACATTAAACCACATGCATGTTTACACTAACAAGTGTTATGCATAATCATGCTAAAGTTAGCCAAGGAACTATAAAACTTCAAGTTTACAACATGGACTGTATCGATGTAAACGAATATGCGGAATTACCTGTGGAGAAGATATAAAGTTAAACTTCTGTCTCCCTTGAGCCCCATCTTGGAAAACTAACTCCAATATTGACTTTGGTCTTGATGTTTTTCCTGTTGCGTTGTCGTTTAAAATCCCCGTTTCGCTTCCTTGGCGACTTGTTTTAATGTCCTCGAGAATATGTCTTCAACAGGCTTTCAAATCAAAGCATTAGATCGCAGGTTCATCACGGTTTGCAGCTGTCGCAGCCGAAGGATTCAGCTACGCAGGTCACAGGCTGGAACGTCATCAAGCCTGGTTTATTTAAATCAACTGAGCATTACATTCGCAAGTCATAAGCATATTACATCAATTTACAATTAACTAAGAATAATTGTCAGCTTTATAATTGTTAATATTCTGAAATAAGACTGTCTTGATGACGTATACCGCCTACACATGCAACCTCCGGAGGCTTCAGCTATAAGCCAGCGTGAGTGTAGAGTGAAAGCGCGAAAGGCGGAGCTTGAATTTCAGGAATGTCCCTCGTCGGCGAATGTATTTCAAAGATGGAGGTACAACATGGATTCGGCCAGAGAGCGCTTCGACGGTATGCATTTTAAATAGCAGATTCTACACTTACGAGAATACTTTGATTAGTGGGTGGGAAGTAATTACACATGAATGAGCACATACTTTTGAAAGAAAACATGGGTTTTTGTTAAGAATTAACTCAATAAAGTACACAGTAGAGCTTTAAGGTTTGGGCCTATCATGTTTGGGCCTAGATCTCTTAAGACGGTGGGCTGAGGAGAGAATTCGTGTTTTCAGATGATCTCTGGTGATGTTTTTTAATATGTAACCGCTACTCTTTTTAACAAAGCAAATAAAAATTGTTGTCACTTACATACTTTGCTGCAAATTACTGTAATATCTGTAACTTTCTCCTGGTTATATCCCCGGCAAATAGATCAAGCAGCTTTGTGTGGGGTTTGACGTTCATGACGTATTCGTTGCCTTCATCCAATAGCGTGCGTGGAAAAGTGTCAGTGTTAGTGACGCGTGTCAACACACTGCCACGTTTCGTGCCCAGGAAAGATTGAACTTAACTCATTTTAGTCACTAATGCTATATATATTCAGTATGACACAAAATGTGAATGTAGAGGTAATGTTGCCCATTCTTACGGTTTTTATTTTATGTAACCATCTTTTGTCATGTCCTTTCATTTCTTTAAAATCTTTAATAAATACACTGTTATGATTTCACACATTTGATTTCTGTTTTGCACTTTTTAGTGGTAGAGGATGGGGGAGGCAATGGCATTAAAAACACAGGCTCAGAGTATCTTGCTGCCCTATTGGTCCGACTTATGTAGTAGGCAACCACGTTTGCCTGCATATTTACTGGGAAATTTGATCATTTCGGGGGATAATGTGCAATAAATGGGAGTGGCAACACTTTTCATTTTGTTAATAAAACAACCGTCCCAACTTCACAATTCAGGTTCTCCCTCCATGGGGATCATCCATTTGAAAAAGCAAAGCAGATATCGACCCTCTGCCCACCGTCTATCTTTTCCTTTACACATTTTGACCAGCAGGTTTCGCCAGCTTGTATGGTGTTTTGAACGTTGCAAAATAGTGAATCATTCTGAAGCAATTGGTTCGGTTGTTTCGAAGCTTCAAGAAGGTTTGTTTCTCCCATCACTAAGGTGGACACCACCCACGATCACATGACTCTTTTTAGCAACACAAGGGAGGATGACGGCTCCACTTTTGGAGTAATGTTAAAGCAACACTAAAGACTTAATGCTCTGTGCTCCCCCTACAGGTTAGAAGCGTAATTGTTCATTAGCACTGTCGTAAATACTGCAGCATAGCTGGCTCTGATTGGATTGTAGGTCTGCCGTAAAGCAAGTTTTTGTAGTTTTCACTCAAACTACAGGACCACTACCCGACGGTTGGAAACTTCTTTAGTGCGGTTTTGGCCGATAGAGGGCTGCAAAGCGAATGTGAAAGTGCCATTCACCCTGTTTTGAGTGGATGAACCACTTAACTCTTTCCCCGCCATTGACGAGATATCTTGTCTATTAAGAGAAAACGCTTCCCCGCCAATGACAAGATTTTCCGTCTTTCCGCAATACCGCTATTATCCACAACTTTTTAAAACCGGAAGTATTGCCCTATGGCAAGCTGCTGCATGTCCGTGTCTGTTTTAAAGATCGCTCTGAATGGGATCCCTACGAAAAGTCCGTCATAAAAATGGAATTATATCTTCTTTTTGCTCAAAATATGGTGTTTTTGCAAAAACCTACCCATATTCAAAAGCTGATTGCAAAAGAACCACTAAAGGTAGGAAGAAACAGGTTTTTTTTTGTTTGAAAGCAGAGGGTCTGTTCTTTCATTTGGTATATTGTATGTTTATATATTTAAAGAAGAACATTTTCTGGAAGGCATTAAACTTTGGTGAAAATCATGAAAAACGCTGTCGCTGGCTGGCAACTTTTTTTAAAAACGCTGGCGGTGAAAGAGTTAAACTTTTTTGGAAACGTTATTTTAAGGTAAAAAAAACTCTTTGGTGTCGCTTTAAAGTTTTATGTTTTGTTACAGAAATAAAGCTATAATCTTGTATAATCTTTTTTTGTGTGTGTCTATTGCATATAGCAACATTTTATTAGGTTTAAGCTGTTCTGGGTCAGTATGTCTACCTTAAATTGTTTAGCCAAGTGTTTAGTGTAAATGCAGATATTGGATCTGAGTCGCTTTTAAAAGATTATGTAAGTGGGTTGTCCAAAAAATCGGATAAGGGCAACAAATCGGATATTGGGCGTCAAGATTTGCAGAGTAAATCCAGCCTTAGATAGTGTTGGGTGTGCATGGCCTGCTTACTCTGTGCATAAGACTGACATGACACCTTCATATTCATGACATGACATGCGTCACGAACATGAAGTAGATTTTATGCAAGTTTATGACAACTGCCAATAAGTTTCATTCGCTCAATTCTGTCATTTTTCAAGCAAACAAGACATTGTTTAAGATGTCTTTGTTATTACAACTTGACATAAACCAATACATCATAACTTGACATAGCAGATTAATTATCAAACTGAAAAAACTACCTAGCTTTATGGGTTAATATTGTGTTAATGTGGTTGGCGTTTGACATTAGCTGTTATGAGGCCATTATAACTGTATCATGAATATTTTTCCACTTTTTACCAGATTAAAATGTCATTAAATGTTAATATTCTGTCAAATAATTTTAAATACCTTAACAAAATGCAACAGACAAATCAAAAGACTATACTTAACTTTATGTATGTGGACATAGAAAAACTGACAACAACAGAACTTGTTCTTCTTAACACAGAGGGTTCTGGAATTTTCTGGCATAGAAGAAAATACTAACGAAAAATGTATTTAATTTATTTAAAAATTTTATGTAATTAACTGTTTTTGCAGCCATACGGACCAAACGCTGCATGGCCTGACTAACCGTAAACTGTTTTTATTTCATTTTAGGTGAATTGGTCTCCAAATGCAATAAAATGTAATTTTATCAATTTTAATTATTCTTATTATTACTAATGGATGATGATTTTATTTCACTAAGACCTACAGGAAACTTAAAAAAACTTTTTGAAATGGAAAATAATCATGACATGGTTATAAAACTATTAGAGAGAGTATTAACACTTAATGACATTTTAATTACACATTTAATTTGTATCACTGGTAAAAAAAAGTGTTCAAAAAATATTTAGAAACAATTACAGTATAATGGCCTCATGACAGCCAATGTCAAAACCCATTAAGCTAGGTAGTTTCTTAAGTTTGAAAATTAATCTTCAATGTCAAGTTATGTTGTCTTGGTAATGTCAAGTTGTCATGACAAGTTATGATGTATATCATAAACGTACGGTATATATAATCTTATTCATATTCATGACAAGTATTCTCACAGCACTTACAGGTAACTTAACTTGCCAGATAATTTATGGCCACTCTTTCTCTACTTCATAAATTTTCCTTCCTTCATATTTTAAACCAGTATCATTCATTGCTGCTCCATTTATTCTGATAATAAGAATGAAAAAATGAGATACAATAAAATTAAAAAGCAAGCTCAGAATTAAGGCTCACATAAACAGATCTCTCTCTCTCTCTCTCTCCCTCCTTTTTTTCACCTTGGGCCTCACGTCTCTGCGTGATCACAACACATACATAAAACAATACAAAACATAGACTTCTCTAAAGTCACCTGACCTTACAGGATTTTATGAGCTCTGGACGCTCACACGTTGCCAAAACGTGGTCTCGCTCTCCTTTGCCCGACCTTGGGCGTCACGTCTTTGCGTCATCACAACACATATATAAAACAATACAAAACATAGGCTTCTATGAGTCATCTGACCTTGCAGGATTTTCTGAGCTTTTGCTCTGGACGCCAACACATTTACCTTAAAAGTGGTCACACACAGTGGTTAAATTGGCTTTTGTAGGGAGGGTGAGCCCTTATATTGTAAATAGTCATCATTCAAAATCACGCCGTAAAATTACTTAATGTGTTTTACACTTAAGGGGCTCTTTTTCCAGTATTAATGTGTAAGCATGGCCGGACTTACCATTGGGCTTGAGCCCAGGGGCCCCGGCCAATAGGGGCCTCCGTGCTTGCTTGCTTGCGTTCGTTTGATTTGTTCAGTCGTTTTAATTTTTTATTTTACAGCCTATTGGTTGGTGCGGAATTGTTGGTGCTGCATTTAATCTTGGTGCTGAATATGACCAGTGTTGGGAGTAACGCATTACAAAATATAATATATTACAGTAATATATTAGTTTTTGCTGTAACGCAGTAATATAACGCATTACTAATAACATTTTGGTAATATTTTACTCGTTACAGTCTTAGTAACGAGCGCGTTACAACAATGCATTTCAAAAATAGACGTGTTATTTTATTGTTTTTATTTTTGACTAATGCGCGCGACCAGCATCCACACAGGAAAAAGCTGCGGGTAAAATAGTAATGTCTGCGTCCCAAACAGCATACTTCCATACTATATAGTAGGCGAAAAGCACTACTTCTCGTACTCTTTGCCTACTATATAGTATTGAAGTAGGCGGTTTGGGACGCAGCGTATGTCTGTTTCCAGGTGCTGTATGCAGCATGTTCATTCTTACTTTAATTTTGTATTTGACGCGTTTCTTAAAGAGCCGAATCTGGGAAGTCCGCGGCTGTATAAGCATTGACTAAAGTGGTCGCAATCAGGTCCGGTAGCGCCGCATACGCAAAATTCTGCGAATGAGAGCACTAAGTAAAAGCAACAGAAAGTTTCTATCGGTCTCCTGTGCTGCTAGAACCTCAGAAGTAAAGAGACTTTTAGAAATCTTGCCAGTAAAATCCATTTCACCACACCAGCAATGACAAGGTAAGCTAACGTTGCTATGGTTACAGTCCATATACATAATAGATTGCTAGGCTATTCCTATGCTATCTACAGTTTTATTACAAACAGCAACCTAAACTACAACATAACATTAATGTAGACTTAAACATGGTTATTTAAATAGTACATTTAAACATCACTGGTTAAAGTTTTTACCAGCCTTTGTATGGGAGCCTATATTCATTGTTTGGCAAAAAGCAGTGTTCCTCTGTTTGTCTGTGTTTTATTAAGCAATTATATGTTAACCTACATGTAATCCTTATATTGTACTGAAATTAGCTGTATGCCTTGAGGCCTGATCCTCCAATAGCACTTTTTGATAAGTTGGGTCAACCCAGTGCATGCCAGGTTTGTGCTGTGAATCTGAATTAAAAGTGAATTAAAGAATAGAAATGAAAAGAGGTTGCGTGTCTTGCCATGTTATTAGTCTATAGGTTGCATTATAGTGGGCTCTAGCTTTATTGTGTTTGGTATGTGTGCCATCATTTACCAGACTTTTACCAGATCATTTGTCCATGTTTATGACTCTGACAGTCATTGTTACTGTTTTTTGCCATAAGTCTTCACTGTGCCTATTCAAAGCTCGAGGGCCAACACATAACTTCTAGATTTATAAGCATCAATAAACTACATTTTAACATTTTATAATGCCACGTCATACTTCTGTTATTTTGATGAAAGTAACTCAAAAGTAACGCAAAAGTAGTGTAACTCATTACAGTTCAGAGTCAGTAATATTGTAATGTAACTAATTACTTTCAAATTACAGTAATTTGTAATATATAATGTATTACACTTTGGAAGTAACTTGCCCAACACTGAATATGACGCACTGCTTTTGAAACCCATAGATGCATATAATAGCGAATACGCGAAATGGGAGTCATGAATGAGCTTTACATATAACAAGAAAGAGCAACGCGAAAATGAAGCGCTCAGTATGAAAAAAATTACTAGAGTAGGCTATGGTCTTGTAACTAAAAGCGTGAATGGTCTTGTTTAAAAAAGCGTGAGGATACTTAACAGTGTGTGACAAACCTTTGACACTTTCATTCATAAATTGACATCTGAGTCACTCACCATTCGCATGCTCAACTTGCTACTTTGGCGGGTTGAACCTCATATACAGTCGGGTATTTGGTGCATTTGACTTCATGCGGCACTGCGCGATTCGATCATCATATGAAATCAAATTATCACGCCGCAAAAGTGACTGAAAAGCAGAGGGGTGTATTCATGTGGTTCAGCCAGAAGAATTACATCAGAGTACCGCAAGAGCGATTCAAGAAATCACACGTTGAAGTCTGCTTTCTAATCGCTCTCGCGGTACTTTGAGATCACCAAGCGGTCTGCGTAGCGCCAAATGAAATCCAATCTGCTCGCAGTCTGCAGCTCACACGACACTGTAACCAAACAGTTTCTGTGGAGAAGTGAACGAGTGTAGAGATATAGGGACAGCTTCCTAATCAGGTTTTATCCTAGTCCAAGACTAAAATGCATGTTTGATCTGTCTTAACTTAAACACATCTTGCACTGATATATCTTAACATATATCATTGCCATTGTTTTGTCTCAAGACGCACACTAGTAATGTTTTTTGTAAGGTTTGTTTGTAAAAACTACTTGAACGTCCTAATATAACCTAGCAATAGGTCTAGTGCTGGATTAATCTTAACCCTGTCGGGAAACTTCCCTAAAATATAGTTCTATGATATATTTTTTATTTTAGGTTGTTTACTGTATGTGCACTCTCAGAAGATAATTTACACAAGCTGTCACTGGGGTGGTACCCTTTCAAATAGTACACCTTGCACCTAAAGAGTGCATATAATGGGTACAAATGTACCTATATCTGTACCTAAATGGTAAATATTAGGACCCATTTAAAGGGTACCGTCCCAGTGACAGCTTTTGTACCTTTTGTTCTGAGAGTGTAGGGCCCAAAATGTATTCAAGCCCAGGGGCCTCCACCCTGGTAAGTCCTGTCCTGTGTGTAAGGTAAGGTTGAGTAGGTATTCAAACAAAGATAAATACTTTACAATTCACTTACAAGTTTCAGCTTTAAAGCTGTGCCAGAGGTTGATCCAAACTTTAAAACCTGATCTTTAAATTATGCTAATCTATGAGTCTGACACCCTATATGCATTTGTTGCACATGTTATTATGCACAATTGATCAAACTTTGAAAGAAGGTACACTCTAAAAAAGTAATCGTAAAAAAACGGATAATGTTCTGGCAGAAAATTACCGGAACTTTTTCCGTTATGTTTACAGACATTTAAATTTATTCAAAAACTGAACATTCTGTAGATTTATAGAACACTGTCCATAGATTTACAGAACCGTAGCCTATGAAACGCAACAATGGTGACAATCAACAACAAAGCTTCATGCCGCAATGCATGCTGGTACCAAGATTGTGAAAAACTCTTTCTTAAAATTTACTCTCAACATTGTTGAGATTTGTATCCAAAGTGTTGATGTCTCTGAAGCAAAAACCACAGTTGACACATTTACAGCAATCTTATTCAATACAGTGTCTTATTAGATCAGCATAATGTCACTCTTATACATTTCAGTTCTTTATTCTTATTTTATCATTTCATATTTAAATGCTAGACAGTATAACATGAAAACAACCAAGCTGTTGCAATGTTAAAAGAGCAGAGTCAGTTCTGGAAGGTCAAGGGACAAAAGCCTAACTAAAGGGAACACTAATCACCATAGTGGTGACTTCAAATGAATCTAAAACAAACACAAACTGTAGATTTAATGTGATAAATGTTGTGGTAAATATCCATTTGACTTACACGTCACGTCAGAAAGATTTGTCTACTAAATCACATGTGTGTATAAATTAGCCATAGAGGTCAGCAGTTAGTTAAACAATTACTATAGTTAGGTTGTAATTGATTTGTATTTAAAATACATTATTTTATTAAACTATACAATAAGTTCAGTTTTATCTTTTAACATATTGTAATGAGATTGTTTCTAGACTTCTATTAAGTTTTCTCGACGTGTTCACCACTCTTACCTCTCTATCTCTCATCTCTGCAATGTCTAATGTCATCCTGTGAGAATTTCTTGAGGATCTGAGTGAGACGCGGGGCTGCGTACCAGTGATGCGCGGGTCAATGTATAAACAACCGGCACCCGACCGCAACTTGGACCCCAAAAAAGACGTCTGTGATTTTGGCCGATTCGGATGGGATAAAAATTCTTATGCTATTCCTGAGATAGGAGCATCTGTTTCATGCGTTTTGGCATTGCAGAAGATCACATGCTCTGGATATGCATGTTTGCAGCCTAATGTTTGATATTTTGCTTTAAATGTAAAATTATTAGCCTACAGAACATGTCATTTATTAATTTAATTTTAACAAATCAAAATAACTTATACAAATCATATAATGTAGCCTACGTGTTTTATATAACTGGCTGCTTATAAAAAAACCAAAGAAATTAAGAAATAATGATTAATAACAATTTATTATCTTTATTAATTAACATTTCCATTCCAGAGTGAAACAAAATAAGGTTGAGTTCATACCTTATAACGTTACTGATATTACAGTGTTAAGTCTTAACAGTGCATGATATTCAGCTCGTCTTGATTTAACTATTTTATTCTGCCAAATGGAAAAAAACATCAATATCTGAATGAATGGGACCTATACGGCAGATTGCGTTGGCCAAAACACCAAAAGAACCGCTTTTTCAAAAGATTGTGAGCGGACACAGATATTTGCATCCGGGCGGGATTACAGTTATCAAAAGACCTCTGAATTTGGCGAAAAACAGTAAGTAAATTGCTCTGGAATTTTTACAGAGGTTGCAGAGAAAAACACAGACATGGCAGATTCGGACGGGATTAAAATCATAGTGGACCTCTGAGAAGCTTGATTTTCTCAGAGGTCCCCCTGTAAAACTAATCCCGTCCAAAATTACAAAGGTTTAAATGGCATCTTTATTTCAAACGACCCGACCGACCGCGACCCGAATGTCATTACAAATATTTGGCCAGCCCAATTTAAACCCTATTGCTGAAGGAGATGGAGCTGAGCTCCGGCAGGGTGTGTTGTGGACCTTAGGTGAGCTCCGGCCCAATTTAACCACTCGTCACACATAGGTCTTACATTCATTTATTCAGTTGCTCCTATAGACATTCATTCATTAAGCTCAATATTAGAGAGGCCTGGAAAATCGACACTGGTCCGGGTTTACCTTCGGCAAACCACAAAAGGCACTTAGTCCAATTCTTCAGTTATGTAGGCTACTGAGGATTTAATGATATTTACCAAAGAGACAATGGTAAGAAAATAGAGCAAAACAGTTGAGTAAATCTGTGATAATGACACGGAAAAGAAAGTCAATGCTATGGCCACAGAAAAAATGTGGAGATCCGTGACAATGACATTCGTTAGATCAGGTTGGGGAAACGGATGGAAAAATAAAAATCCTTATCTTAATTTTTTAGTACCCCTTACAAAAATGTTCTGTGATAATCCTGTGGTATATCATGTGATAAAACATCACAGGTACCACACAAAACTTATGTGGTAATTGTGTGGTATTGTGTTGTTTTTTGGGACACTTTACCACAGGATTTTGTTGTAACGTCTGTAATATTCCTGCAGTCTTCTTGAGGGATTATGTGGTATTAATTTATTTACCACAGGATTTTGTTGTCAAGTATGTAAGATTACTGTAGTATTCCTGTAATATTCTTGTGTTATTACTTTCATTTTTCTGTAGTATTTACCACAGGTATTGTGTTGTTTTTTGGGACACTTTACCACAGGATTTTGTTGTAATGTCTGTTATATTCCTGCAGTAATCTTGTGGTATTACTTTCATATTTCTGTAGTATTTACCACAGAATTTTGTTGTAAAGTATTTAATATTCTTGTGGGATTGTGTGGTATTACTTTCATATTTCTGCGGAAATTACCACAGGATTCTGTTATATAATATTCTTGCAGTATTCCTGCAATATTCTTGTGGTATTATTTTTTTATATATCTATAGTATTTACCACAGGTATTATTGTCACAGGTAGGGGTGGACCCAGATGTTAATAAGGTCACGCCCCTTTCTCCACCTCGAGGAGATTCCCAAAGCCACCCCAATGACCAGACACACAGTAAGCATAATATTAAAACACTCTTTATTTAAATTACTTAAAATAAAATAAATAGGGGAGAGAGGAAGGGGAACTTAAAATAACGGCCTCTTCAGGCTCTCGTTATCTCCCTGGCAGGGTTTCACGCAGTTCCTTTGTCAGGTCGTTCACTCGCTCTCTTTCTTCTCTTTCCACAGGCATCGTCTTGGACACAAAAGCACAGTTACTCTGCTTTGGACGGTTCTCACCTCTTGGCTGGGCTCAGCGTACCGTAAGTACAAGTTTTACTCTGTTCTAAATAATCACTCTCTCTCCTCTTCTCTCCACAGGTATCGACTTGGACACAAGCACAGTTAATTTGCTTTACAATGGCTCTCACCTCTTAGCTGGACTCAGCGTACCGTAAGTACAGGTTTCACTCTGTTTCTCCTCAGAATAATCACTCTCTCTCCTCTTCTCTCCACAGGTATCGACTTGGACACAAGCACAGTTAACTTGCTTTACGATGGCTCTCACCTCTTAGCTGGACTCAGCGTACCGTAAGTACCAGGTATCGACTTGGACACAGAAACACAGTGGCGGGCTTTACAGCAATCGGCGCGACGTGTGCTGGGGTAAGTAATTCCTAGGTAGCGTCGGGGGCGAACTCTCACAACCAGTAGATGGTAGCAGAGGGGCGGAAAATCCCAGCGTCTCACCGGGCCGAGCGCTGCCCTTTCCTCGTTACCGTCAGGTGTTCGAACTCTGGACAGGGGCGCCCCTTTGTAGAGGCCACGGGACGAAGGGATTACGTCACCTCTCTCTCTGCAACAACAATGTTTATGCAATGGAAAACATCAACAATAATAGCCCCAAATCGTACTCACACCTCTGCTGTTTCTTCAGCTCTTCACCGCCACTCTTCACATCCACCCAATGGCTAGACAGGGGGAAGAATCGTTTCTGAGCACCGTACTATTTCAGGAGGCCCGAAGCACGCTCACAACGTATGCTGTATTATACTAACTACGCCAGCAGCCTCTTTGTCTTCCCTTGACGAAGTGTGTGAAGGCGGGGGTTAATCTGACAAAACACACAGCCAAACACAGCAACCCACAGCAATAGACAGCACCACGTCAAAAATAAAGGTTTCCACAGCACAAAGACTCACCCACCACTCCAATTTACAAAAAGGACGCCCGTCTTCTCTCACTTCGCTTCGTTCAGGATTGGCGATGGAAATATGCGGCCCAGCTAGTGCTGTTCGTTATTGTGTCTGCTTCGGTAAATATTCCCTCAGCTCACCCACCACGCTCTATGAGGGGTAGGGCCGTCCTTCTTCTCCTGAAGGAAGTTAACATAAACCAGGTCAATACAACAGTCACTTTCAGCTTGCTCTAGTACTCACAGCGATGCCGTTTTAGATCCCCTTTTCCACTTCGTCTCAATCCGTCATATGTTCGTTCTCCTCATAACCTTTAAGGTTCACGATGTCCTCACAATCGCACTATTCCAGCCAGCAAAAGCTCTCTTCGGGGTGCTCTTTTACTCTCTCTCTTCCCATCCTGCCTTTCTTTCGCCTCTCGTGGCTCCTGTCCTCTTTCCGCGCGCTCGTAGCGCAGCCCGGATCAACAGAGCCTACGGGCTCTTCAAAAGGTGCGGATCCTCTTGCTGCCTTAGGCAGAGGAGCTTTCCCCGTGTCGATCGCCTCTCGTGTCTGACGTTTCTCTCTTTGTGTTTCAGCAGAGCTATTTATTCATCTCCCTTTCCTACAGCCTCCAATCACACTTCGCTTACTTAACTCTTCTCACCTGTGGCTCGTAAAGCCCGATTAGGTTTCCCTGGAAACCAGGAAGTGAGAAGGTCCGTCCTTGAATGCGGCCCGGTGGGAAACCTTCCGGGCGGAACAAAACTTCCTTAACTTTGGTTCCGCCCTTAAAAAGATCGTCACCTTGTGACATCATGTTTTTTTGGGACACCTTACCCCAGGATTTTGTTGTACCGTCTGTAATATTATGGTATTACTTTCATATTTCTATAGTATTTACCAAAGGATTTTGTTATATAATATTCTTGCGGTATTCCTGCAATATTCTTGTGTTATTACTTTCATATTTCTGTAGTATTTACCACAGGTATTGTGTTGTTTTTTGGGACACTTTACCACATTATTTTGTTGTATCGTCTGTAATATTATATTACAGACGCATATTTCTATAGTATTTACCACAGCATTTTGTTTTAATGTAATATTCCTGCAGTATTCTTGTGGGATTGTGTGGTATTACTTTCATATTTCTGCTGTAATTACCACAGGATTCTGTTATATAATATTCTTGCAGTATTCCTGTAATATTCTTGTGGTATTACTTTAATATTTCTGCGGTATTTCACCTTTTACCCTGGCTGTGAATTAATGTAAGAAAAATGCAAGAATTAGTGCAAAACGTCTGTGGATTTTATTAAACAAACCCCGTAAAATCACTTATTAGAAAATAGAGGAAACGGTTTCTTTAGTGAATATCTGGTCCTTCTGCTTTCCCCCTTCATGCCCTCGGTCATTGCAGATGCTGTGTCCTGGTTGCTTTTGTCACAGCATCTGTGAAAAAGTACATAATCAAAATGCTAACAATAAAAAAATGATGGTTGTCTTAACAAAACTTAAATCACAATTAATCAAAGTATCTATACTAATATTAAAAGGAATGTTTTTATTTTAACCTTGATTTATCTTTAGTTCCAATTACTTGATGCCCAACTAAAATAAAGTCCCAAAGTCTTAAATGTAGTGATATCTTTCATTGCAGGATAACAGTTTTTAAAGTATTTAAGTAAAACGTACTTAGTTGCATACACTTTTATCCAAAGGGACTTAATGAAGTGAGAAAAACAATGAAGCATTTCATCCTGTAAAGAAAAAAATGAGAAGTGCTAAGATATCACAATTCATACTGCACTGTAGCTGTATTTTTCAGGTGAAGACAAGAATTAAAATTAAGATCACTACTCATAGTGTTATACAGGCTCCGCCATGAGCCCGTGAAACGGTCAAGCTGCCAGCGCTCGAGCTACACCAAATCAACAAATAACACTAAACTTTACCATATATTAGTCATATCAAATTATACTAACAATTGAATTAACATCACTGTAAATTAATTTCAATAAATTAATCAAGAATTTAGGGAAACTTACCTCAGAATCTACCACAGTAACCTCTCCCCTGAAGAGAAATTCCGTTATCCAGAACGCGCGTCTGTCAGGGTGAAGGACGGAAGAAACCAAATGCAGACGATGTTGGGGGGGTGAACAGAAAACACTTTAATTTTTACTAACAAAACAAGAGCCCACGTGGGGGGAAAAACAGGAAACAACAAACTCTGACACTAAACACTTTGACACTAAACACTTTGACACTAAACACTAAACCAGTCTTAAACACTAAACAAGACTACACCTGACTACATGCAGGTAAAACAGACGAACGAGCACAGGACAAGAAACACAAGGGCTTTAAATAAGGGAGTAAATCAAGAGGGGAACAGGTGCTAGGGATCAAACAATCAAACCAATGAGAATGACAAGGGAGCGGGGTAAAAGAGACAAGACAAGGAAAACACGTGGCCTGATATCAACACACCATGGCCACGTGTTCCCACACAGAACATGGTACTGTCAGAATCCTGTCAAAATAAAACTAGAGATTAAAACAAGTCAAGATTCTGACAGAATCCTGACAGTACCCCTCCCCCAAGGGACGCCACCTGGCGTCCCTCAAGGGGACACACAAGACAAACACAACATAACAGATAATAACAGGACTCTAAACTAGACAAAAACAACAAAATAAGTCCAGGGGAACACAAGATAATACAGTCCATGGAGGAGCAGGACGTGGACGCAGCCCCAACTGCATGGACCTGGGCTGGGTCGACTGCGCGGGCTGGGTCGACTGCGCGGGCGGCGCGGGCTGGGTCGGCTGCGCGGGCTGGGTCGACTGCGCGGGCTGCGGCTGCGCTGGCACCGGCTCTGCTGGCTGCGCTGGCACAGGCTATGCTGGCTGCTCCGGCTCTCTCCTTGCCTCCGCCAACAGGACCTCCATTGCCCTGGCTTCCTGGCTTGTGAGGGTATGTGAAACGGCCACCCTCAGACACGGGTCAATCCCCGCTGAAACCTCCATCGTCCGCTGGTTTCAATCTTGGCTCGTTTGTTCTGTCAGGGTGAAGGACGGAAGAAACCAAATGCAGACGATGTTGGGGGGTGAACAGAAAACACTTTAATTTTTACTAACAAAACAAGAGCCCACGTGGGGGCAAAAACAGGAAACAACAAACTCTGACACTAAACACTTTGACATAAAACACTAAACCAGTCTTAAACACTAAACAAGACTACACCTGACTACATGCAGGTAAAACAGACGAACGAGCACAGGACAAGAAACACAAGGGCTTTAAATAAGGGAGTAAATCAAGAGGGGAACAGGTGCTAGGGATCAAACAATCAAACCAATGAGAATGACAAGGGAGCGGGGTAAAAGAGACAAGACAAGGAAAACACGTGGCCTGATATCAACACACCATGGCCACGTGTTCCCACACAGAACATGGTACTGTCAGAATCCTGTCAAAATAGAACTAGAGATTAAAACAAGACAAGATTCTGACAGAATCCTGACAGCGTCTCAGTATTTGAAATAAATCACGTGATGACGCAACAGTCGCAAAATGGACGTGCGCGTTTGCGAGAAAGCGCTGCTCCACGGGGCAGGTGTTCGTATTTAACTGAATGGACAAAACCTTTGGATAATTAATTATGGTTGTATTATTTTTAATTGAATTGATCACTGTATAACTGAACAGACGGACCCTAATGAAAAATTATATATTTTTTTCATAATTTTTTTCAATATTTAATATATAGCCATGATTTGAGGAATAAAAGTTTCTGACAGATAATTAAATAATACTACCACACGAAAACAATAGAAAAACCACATATGACATTTAATGTGTAAATTCGCGTAGGCTAAAACAAATAGTGCTTTGGTAATCGTGTGGTATTCCTGTCATATTTAGCTCTGTCCTAACGCTATGGTTTTACCACACAAAAACAACAAGAAAAACCACATATGGCATCTAATGGTAAATTCGTGTGATACAGTACAACAAAAAGTGCTGTGGTATTCCTGTCATATAGCTCTGTCCAAACGCTATGGTTTTATCACACAAAAACAACAGAAAAAACACATATGACATCTAATGGTAAATTCGTGTGATACAGTACAACAAAAAGTACTGTGGTATTCCTGTCATATTTAGTTCTGTCCAAACGCTATGGTTTTACCACACAAAAACAACAGAAAAAACCACATATCCCATTTAATGGTAAATTTGTGTGATACAGTTTGACAAAAAGTGCTGTGGTATCCCTTACAGAAAAAGCACATGCATTTCACATGTTTTTCACATGTTATGCACATGTGCTCACATGTGGACATCATGTGCTCACATGTGGACATCATGTGCTCACATGTGGACATCATGTGCTCACATGTGGACAATTTGTATCCACATGTAGACAACATGTGCAATTCTTGAACCACATGTGAACAACATCTCACATGTTACAACATAGTGCACATGTGAAAAATGTGTTATTTTAAAATGTGAAGCACATGTGTGAAATGTTTCAAATATTGCAATAGTTTTGAATGTGGATCACAATGTAGGTTCCCCAAAAATTATTTTAAACAGTAATACATATGGAACCTGTATAACAATACACACAAATGTGGAAGCTGGGCTTTACAAAATCTTTATTTTAACAATGAAATATTGATAAGATACTGCATGACGTTAATGAGTGTATGTATTGGAAAAAAATAATCACAGGATTGCACCATTTACATCCACATGTAAATCTCACGCTACACACAATTTTATACTCTTTTTAAACATAGATTACAATAAACTCTACAAAGTATATCTGCCAAAATAATAAAAAGCAATGAAACAATAAAGAAAACAGCATTTAACATTGAGGAATGTTCCATATAGCCTGCACCCTATAGGAAGATACTTGTAAAGAACTATGTACTCTGAGGCCAGTTCAGTCACAATTTAATCTCGCTCAAAACTGTTTGGCATTAAACAACAATCGTCTTTTTTGTACACAACACACTTTTCGGGCCTGCACCCTATAGGAAGATACTTGTAAAGAACTATGTACTCTGAGGCCAGTTCAGTCACAATTTAATCTCGCTCAAAACTGTTTGGCATTAAACAACAATCGTCTTTTTTGTACACAACACACTTTTCGGGCCTGCACCCTATAGGAAGATACTTGTAAAGAACTATGTACTCTGAGGCCAGTTCAGTCACAATTTAATCTCGCTCAAAACTGTTTGGCATTAAACAAATCAAACAACTATCGTCGTATTTGTACACAACACACTTTTCGGGCCTGCACCCTATAGGAAGATACTTGTAAAGAACTATGTACTCTAAGGCCGGTTCAGTCACAATTTAATCTCGCTCAAAACTGTTTGGCATTAAACAACAATCGTCTTTTTTGTACACAACACACTTTTCGGGCCTGCACCCTATAGGAAGATACTTGTAAAGAACTATGTACTCTGAGACCAGTTCAGTCACAATTTAATCTCGCTCAAAACTGTTTGGCATTAAACAAATCAAACAACTATCGTCGTATTTGTACACAACACACTTTTCTGACAGTTGGCAGATGTCCAGAGCAATCAAATCATTAAATTCAGATGGTATAAACATCAAATGTTTAATCTGGCACCTAGATTCGCCATAGTACCCCTGAAGAAACAATCTGGGTTTTGACACACACTTTTTCACTAGACATAATGCATGTTCACTGCCGGTGTGACTCCAAACATTGGCAAAACAGACTATTTGGCAAACACTGCCATCACACATCCTGACCAGAGTGTTATCCCTCTTAAGTTCCCTTCTGTAATTAATGCTCAGAAATATCTGCGAGTTAACTACAGCTTTGTGGTAAAATGTAGCTTGATCTTTGACAGGGCATCCAAGATATTGCTCGACAGCATCCTTTTCAAACAGATCAAGAGCTCTAGAGCAACCACGTCCAAAGAGCACAGAGTCATTAAATCTTCTTGCATGTTTCGTTGTAAAACCATCAAGCATGGAGTAAAACACCTGTTTCACTCTAGGATGAGCATTTATCATCAGAATCTGGCCAATGCTCTCTACTTTTTTAAGCAAGAGAAAAGATGTAACTATCTGTAAGGGTACAGATTGTGTGCCATTGTATAGTTTCAACAGAAATCCATTGCATCCTTCAAAACTGTATGGACTATAGCACCAAAGATGCCCCCAGTTTCTCACACTGTCACTAAGATGCTGAAGGATGTGAACATTATATGTCATGTGTGATCTACCATACAAGGTCTCAAAATTGCATACAAACTCATTCAGGTGTTGAGATGCATAAAAAAGCTCCAGCTGTGTAATGGATGTTGTTTGCAGGACATAAACTGCTTGGCACAAAAGAAGGAAGTGCTCCAGAAATCTACGTGGAAGAATAGATTTTAAAACAATAGGAGCATAAAACAAGAGAAAAGCTCGCCATTCTGATGCTTTCCAGTAGGCTCTGGTTGTGATAGATCTAGGCATTCTTGTAATGTTGGATGGAGGTTGAAAATGCTCAATTTTTCTATCTATCTCATTGATTCTAGTTCCTATATACCAAGGCTCTCTATGGTAAGAGCTGTCAAACCACAGAATTGACAGCTGTCTCATCACACCTAAATCAACGCAGTGCATGGAGTCAACAACAAATCCAGAAACAATGTCAAAATAAGGCAATGACATCAAAGATGTGGGACCTTTCACACCAAAAGTTTCACCAACCCCTACGTTTCTTTGCCATTCAATCATATTTGTGTGACAGCGTTCTCTCACATCTTCCAGATAAAGATACACTTGAACATATCCTCTACCTTTCTCAACTCTTTCCCCTGGATGTAGACACCAGTTGCAGCCAAATTTCCCATTGAATTGCTTGACATTTTGTAACATAGCCCGTGCGACACTGTCACATGAACAAATGATAGCATATACATACGATTTGATAATCTCACCCTTTAAACACCACTCAAAACCAACTGAACCAAGAGTTTTCATTTGATTGGCAAATGGTCCAAAAAATGTAGAGACTGTTGGTTTTCTCGCACCAAACCATAATCCTGCTAAGAAAATGTTATTTTTCCTTATCTTTGATGGGAGCTCATTTATGTAACATAACAAGGGCCAGATAGAAAAAGTGGAGGATTTGAAGATAGGTACACCATCAGAGTTAAAAGTTAGACTGAAAGAGTAATCATTTTTTAAATTTGAGTCTTTGCACATTTGTTCATACAATTTGCCATCCATAATGTCTGAAATTGTGTCAGGGTTTGTTGGCCTGTTCTTTCTGTAGTTTAACGACTCTCCAAGATTTAAGGTCTCTAGGAGATGTTTCAGTTGGTCGATAAGGGGCAAAGTAAAGAAGAAATTACCATTTTTCATTAGTTCATTTTTTTCAAAGACCTGATGGCATGTTGTACATGCATTATTTTCTAAAACACAGCAGCACTTGGGGCAATATAAATTAAAATCATATTTCCCTGTTTTGAAAAGTTTTTTAAACAAATACTTGGTTGCTGGCAGGTGGCTATCTTGTGGTAAAATGAGAGTTAAAATTTGGAGAAGGGTTTGGAGACCATCTTGTGTCAGTCCTACAGTTGTAACAAAGGCCATCAGAAGAAGGACAGTTTGTCCAAGGGTAATCAATGCTCCTTTGTACAGTGAGGACCTCATCATGTCATCATCGAGCTGGAAAATAGCAAGATTCCTGTTAGTTATAGCTGTAACACATCATTATCATTAAAAACTGCATTAACTGGAATTTTGCACATCCAAAGTACAAAGATAAAATGTTCGATGCTCTGCTGTGCAAATATGGGGTATATTATAATAAAAATGATCCAGCTACACAGTGTGAACTTCAACTTTTCTCAATTTCTATTAAGTCAAACCATAATTTGAATTACATTTTTAGCTCTACCCAGCTAACAGAAAAAGTTCTAAGAACGTTCTCTGAAAGTTTCCAACGTTCCGCCAATGTAAAAAGTGTCCAGTTTTCTTGACGTTCTAAGAAAGTTTCTTTGTTGTCTGAACGTTATAGGAATGTTACATTTTACCATTTTTAAACATTATGACAATGTCATGTTTTAATGTTCACACAATGTTTAAAACAACAACTGTTTATTATATTGACTGTATCCTACCAG
The DNA here is from genome assembly GCF_030506205.2 of Paramisgurnus dabryanus. Classification (NCBI taxonomy): domain Eukaryota; kingdom Metazoa; phylum Chordata; class Actinopteri; order Cypriniformes; family Cobitidae; genus Paramisgurnus; species Paramisgurnus dabryanus. The sequence goes on along the minus strand of NC_133338.1, from coordinate 14,400,660 downwards.
GTGTTCAGAATCAGAAGTCACGTCATCATAGACACCTGTGTGGCTGCTGTGGGAGTGCTACAGAGAGGAAAGATACCAATAGCTATTATTAGTTTAGAAAAGAAAATAGATCAAGATTATTCACATTTAATTTCCGAAAAAAACATGCAAACAATTTGTTTTGACAGGACTAATTATACAGGGCTTTGCTAACAGCCACCATTTAAAAATGTAAACTCACCTCAGGATCAGAGTCCATGTTTGCATCTGTGTCTTCATTGTCCATGTGGTCATCAAGAAACTGCTTGAAGATAAGAGAAAATTCATAATAGTCTGTTATAATGCCAAACACAGTGATCTTTTTAAAAAGAAATAAAGTGTAATCAAGCAAAAGGTGGTTGAATGATTTTGACATTATTTGGCAATACAGAGGATAAAGTATAATCATAAGGTATTATTCTGCTAAGGTTCCATACAGAGAAAGTAAGTTGATGTAATTTAATTTTCACAGAGCTGTGTTTTTCTAGCTTTCTTGCTAACTAATTTGTAGTTTGTTTAGTTAATATTTACATGATTATCGGCAAACTCCGCCAAGGACGGTCCCAAGCCCAGGCTGAAAAAGGAGGAGGGTTGGGCGTGGGGCTAGCACCTCCACCCCGTTAAAAACAAATCCTGCTACGGAAACGACAACAAGAGAACAAACGACAACCGGAATCAGGAGTGAAGCAGATCAGGCAACTGTATTAATGACGGATCGAGATCAAAGCCACAAGGACGTCTCCTTCCCGATAGCCGATCTCCTGAAGCCAAAAACATGGATAAGAGTTGGATGTTGGAATGTGCGAACACTCCACCAAACTGGAAAGCTGGAGCAAGCAGTATACGAACTGAATCGCTACAACCTGACCCTCATGGGTGTGACAGAATCACGATGGACTGGTGCCGGCAAACAGAATTTGAACACTGGAGAGGTCATCATCTGGTCCGGAAGAAAGGACAATATTCACCGGGAGGGAGTCGCCATTATTATTAGCAAGAACAAGGCAAAAACCATTCTACAGTGGAAACCCGTGAATGAGCGCCTGTTGTACGTCAGACTAAACTCCAAGTATGCCAAGTTGTCTGTTGTTGTGGCCTATGCACCAATAGATGACGCAGAGGAAAAGGACAAAGACACTTTCTACGATGCTCTTCAAGCTGTTCTAGAAGACATCCCTCAACATGATGTGCTGATGCTGCTTGGCGATTTTAATGCTAGGGTCGGCTGCGACAATATAGATAGAGAGAGGACTATGCGGCGCCATGGAGTAGGGGTGATGACCGACAATGGAGAGAGACTGGCCAACCTTTGTGAAGAAAACGACTTGGTCATAGGAGGGACCCTTTTCGAGCATAAGGATATCCACAAACTCACATGGACGTCACCAGACAACAAAACACACAATCAGATTGACCACATTATAATCAATGGCCGATGGAGACACTCCCTGCAAGACGTGCGAGTGATGAGACACGCAGACATCGGCAGCGACCATAGTCTTTTGGTGGCCAAGGTGACTTTGAAACTTAAGAAAGCGAGGATAGGGAATTCCAGAAATCAGCGCTTCGATGTGGCCAAGTTGAAAGATCCAAAAGTGAAGGAAGAGTTTAGGTTAGCTCTAAGGAATAGGTTTAGTGTTCTAGAAAACGAGACAGCTGTGACCATCGGAAGTTTCAATAGAGCAATGAAAGACGCAGGAGAAGAAGTTATAGGCTTGAGAAATAGCAAGAAGACAGAGTAGATATCAAAAGAGACGTGGAATCGCATAGAAGAGAGAAGGCAGATTAAGAAGAGATTGCTGGACTCCAAATCACCACGACTGAAAGAGAGGATTTCAAAGGAGTATAGAGAAAAAGACAGGGAGGTAAAGAAATTGGCAAGGAGAGATAAGAGAGAATACATAGAGAGGTTGGCGGATGAAGCAGAGACAGCGGCAGAACAGAAAGATATGAAGACAATGTACCAAATCACCAAGAAGCTGAGGGGCGAGCATGGACATTATCATGACCTTCCAGTAAGAGATGAAAATGGAAGGCATGTCACAGTGGAGAAGGAGAAGTTGAAGAGATGGAAGCAACACTTTGAGTCCATCTTAAACCGCCCAGAACCATCAGTACTCGCTGACATTCCTGAAGCAGAAGAGGACCTTGACATCAACTGTGGTGCCATCACTGTTGAGGAGGTCAAACAGGCCATCCTCAAGCTGAAAAATGGGAAGGCACCTGGTGATGATGGAGTGTGTCCCGAAATGCTAAAGGCAGAAGAGATCAAGACACCTCAACTTCTTTGTCATATTATCCAAACAATCTGGGATAGTGAAGAAACACCGAATGAATGGAAAACAGGAATCATTGTTAAAATTCCTAAGAAAGGAGATTTGGGAAACGGCAACAACTGGCGAGGAATCACCTTACTACCCCTCACCTGTAAGATCTTCAGTCACATCATCCTTCAGCGTATCACAGCACCTGTGAACGGCATCCTACGTCAGGAACAGGCAGGTTTTAGAAAAGGCAAGTCATGCATTGACCACATCTTCACCCTGAGGCAGATCCTTGAGCAGTCCCATGAGTGGAATGGATCCCTTTATGTGGTCTTTGTAGACTTTGAAAAAGCTTTTTACAGCCTGCACCGAGTATCCTTGTGGAAGATCCTAAGACACTATGGAATCCCCCAGAAACTTGTCAACGTCATCAAATCCATGTACAATAATTTTGAGTGTAGAGTCATACACAACAATCAGCTCACTGAATCATTCAAGGTGAAAACCGGAGTGAAGCAAGGTTGTATCCTCTCGCCAATCCTCTTCTCACTGGCCATTGACTGGATCATGTGCTGCACCACAGAGGGCAGGAAACAAGGAATTCAGTGGACGCTGACTTCAGTGCTGGAGGACCTGGATTATGCTGATGACATTGGATTGCTGGCAAGCAGACACCAGGATATCCAACAGAAGACACAACAGTTGGCACAGACAGCAAGCAGTATAGGTCTACGAGTCAACACGGGGAAGACTCAAGTGTTGAAGAAGAATATCAGAGTAGGAGACTCAATCAACATTAATGACCAGCCTCTGCAAGAAGTGGATGAGTACATATATCTGGGTAGTAGGGTCGCTACAGATGGAGAATGCACAAGGGAAATCATCACAAGAATCAGCAAGGCCAATCAGGCTTTTGCAATGCTAAAGCCTATCTGGAGGACAACTAACCTCAGCATCCACACGAAAATCCGCATCTTTAAGAGCAACGTGTTAAGCATCCTTTTGTATGGGGCAGAGTGCTGGAAGACCACTGTTACCATCGAACGCAAGCTTGAAGTTTTCCAAACCAAGTGCCTGCGACGAATCATGAGGATTAGGGATGCGCCGATACCACTTTTTTGGAATACGAGTACGAGTACTTGCATTTCAGTACTTGCCGATACCGATACCGAGTACTTAATAAAAAACATGATTTAAATTTACAGGTAACAGCTTTAGTCATATAATTTAACAAAAAAACAAGGGACTAGTTTTCCAGTTTGTTGTAAACTCTGCCTCTTTGGACAACACAAGAGGCATTAACCCCTTACACGCCGCTCAAACAGAGACATTTCTCAGACCGTGGTATCGATTCCTGGTATCGGGGGACTTTTAACGAGTACGAGTACTTTAGAAAATGTGGTATCGAGGCCGATACCCGATACCAGTATCGGTATCGCTGCATCTCTAATGAGGATCTTCTGGCCTAATATTATCTCAAATGAGGAACTCCGGCACAGATCTGGCACAAACACCATCACTGAAACCATAGCAACACGTCGATGGAGATGGCTTGGCCATGTCTGCAGAATGCCCCCTGACTCACTACCAAGGGTGGCACTGAGATGGACTCCTCAGGGAAAAAGGAAACGGGGCCGACCCAAAGAGACCTGGCGTCGAACCGTGGAGCGAGAACTCAAGTCCAGAGGGCTCACCCTGCAGACCGCTCCCGCAACAGCAACCGACAGAATAAAATGGTGTTCCCTTGTAGTCGCCTCAAGCACCAGACGGCGCAAAGAGGATTGAATGAATATCGGCAAACTAAGATTTGAAAAAAGTTATCCGGGATTACATAGTAATGATATTAACCATCCGACCCTCAACCTAAAATGAGTTTGACACCCCTGGTCTAAATGTAATATTTAAGCTCATTTATATTTACATATATATGTTTAGTCAGTTGTCTTACTGTGATTCATGTGGAGTCAAAATGTAGTTATTTATAATAAAACTATAAAAAAACATTTAAAACAATGTATGATTTGTTGAAATCTAAAAAAAATGACAGAGCTACAGTTAATTTTCAGAAAAATCTAGTTAAAGATTTTTGAAGGTTAAAAAAACGCATCCATACCTTAAAATCACTGGTAAAAGTAATAGATTTAGCACACATTTTTTTTTAGCACAAAAACAATATCTACAGGAAATATATATTAATTAGAGATCGACCGATATATGTTTTCCGATATTTTCCCAATATTTGAGCATTTTCCGATTATCAGATATCGGTTTTGTAATATCGGATTGACCGATAAACGAGAGAATTGAGGATTGCGCGCTGGACGCATCTGATGAGAGGAGCTAACAGCAGCAGCAGGGTGCACAACAAATATGACGGCAGAGTGACGCGACTTCTTTAAAAGGTCTTTGAGTCTACTTACTTTGCATATGAGGCATTTATAACACATCTCATCTGTGCATTAATATATGTTATGTTAAATAAGTTGATTAATTAAAGCAATGTATGCAGCTTGTCTAAGAATAGAGACAAACTCACAGAGTCACGCTGATCCATAAATTCCGATCCCAATAACGACGTAGCTTTGCATGAATAAAACAGCCATGAAATAATCCGTGGTGAAATTAAAAATGCTAATTTAAATTCGCTTTTCTGTTATTTATCTTTGTCATTAGCATCGTAAAATCCCGTTCATTTGCTTACCGGGGTTAAGGGCTAAAGCACAGCCACCACATGTAGCTAACTTTTAACAAGATTTACCCTAAGTTAAATTAACATTTACCAGATAAACATTATTTTGCTAAAATATCTAAATAAATATCTGTGGATATTAATTAATTATTTATTACCTCCGCAAACGGTCACAGTTTGATACAGTTAATGCGTGAGTAAATGCATAGATAAACAGCGCTGTCAACAGCCATTTCTTAAGCTATAAAAACAAAATATTAATTTTTCTGAAATCAAATAACATTACCAGTTGATATACAATGTTAAATAAGAGAGACAGAAGATATCAACAGTTTTACGTGATGCTTGACCTTAATCATTATATACATTAGACATGAAAAAAAACAGAAAGTGAACTTACTGATTCAAGTTCAGTGTACAAACTCCCCTCTTCCTCATCACTATCTTTGCTTGTGTGGTCATTGAGCGACTGCTGTTAAAGAAGAGAGACAGAAGACATAAACACTTTTACGTGATGCTTGATCTTAATCATTATATACATTAGACATGAAAAAACAGAAAGTGAACTTACTGATTCAAGTTCAGTGTACAAACTCCCCTCTTCCTCATCACTATCTTTGCTTGTGTGGTCACTGAGCGACTGCTGTTAAAAAAGAGAGACAGAAGATATCAAAAGTTTTACGTGATGCTTGACCTTAATCATTATATACATTAGACATGACAAAACAGAAAGTGAACTTACTGATTCAAGTTCAGTGTACAAACTCCCCTCTTCCTCATCACTATCTTTGCTTGTGTGGTCATTGAGCGACTGCTGTTAAAGAAGAGAGACAGAAGACATAAACACTTTTACGTGATGCTTGACCTTAATCATTAAATACATTAGACATGACAAAACAGAAAGTGAACTTACTGATTCAAGTTCAGTGTACAAACTCCCCTCTTCCTCATCACTATCTTTGCTTGTGTGGTCATTGAGCGACTGCTGTTAAAGAAGAGAGAAAGAAGACATAAACACTTTTTGCGTGATGCTTGATCTTAATCATTATATACATTAGACATGAAAAACAGAAAGTGAACTTACTGATTCAAGTTCAGTGTACAAACTCCCCTCTTCCTCATCACTATCTTTGCTTGTGTGGTCATTGAGCGACTGCTGTTAAAGAAGAGAGACAGAAGACATAAACACTTTTATGTGATGCTTGACCTTAATCATTATATACATTAGACATGAAAAAACAGAAAGCGAACTTACTGATTCAAGTTCAGTGTACAAACTCCCCTCTTCCTCATCACCATCTTTGCTTGTGTGGTCACTGAGCGACTGCTGTTAAAGAAGAGAGACAGAAGATATCAAAAGTTTTACGTGATGCTTGACCTTAATCATTATATACATTAGACATGAAAAAACAGAAAGTGAACTTACTGATTCAAGTTCAGTGTACAAACTCCCCTCTTCCTCATCACTATCTTTGCTTGTGTGGTCATTGAGCGACTGCTGTTAAAGAAGAGAGAAAGAAGACATAAACACTTTTATGTGATGCTTGACCTTAATCATTATATACATTAGACATGAAAAAACAGAAAGCGAACTTACTGATTCAAGTTCAGTGTACAAACTCCCCTCTTCCTCATCACCATCTTTGCTTGTGTGGTCACTGAGTGACTGCTGTTAAAGAAGAGAGACAGAAGACATAAACACTTTTACGTGATGCTTGATCTTAATCATTATATACATTAGACATGAAAAACAGAAAGTGAACTTACTGATTCAAGTTCAGTGTACAAACTCCCCTCTTCCTCATCACTATCTTTGCTTGTGTGGTCACTGAGCGACTGCTGTTAAAAAAGAGAGACAGAAGATATCAAAAGTTTTACGTGATGCTTGACCTTAATCATTATATACATTAGACATGACAAAACAGAAAGTGAACTTACTGATTCAAGTTCAGTGTACAAACTCCCCTCTTCCTCATCACTATCTTTGCTTGTGTGGTCATTGAGCGACTGCTGTTAAAGAAGAGAGACACACGATATCAATTTCAATTTCATTGTGACTTTTTACCAACATTATACCATTTTTAAATATTTTAATACTATAAAGGTAACCCTGATAATAACCACCATGCACAAATGTTATCTTACCTCTGGATGATTCCAAACCTTCCCATTTTCAATCAGATCAAAATTATATCTGAAAAGACATTGTTTGTTGAAATTATATTTTCTCTAATAGGACCCTAAGTGGAATTAACAGGCCTTCACTTTACAAATGTATTAACTTACCGGTCTTCATGCTCAATGGTCTCTGAAATAAAGGCAATAATATTATGAATTTTAGTATTTAACTTGCAAACTAGTTAGTTAAAGCATGCCTATTGTAATTTGAAAGGGTCAATCACAAAATTAAATTGATTGGAATATTTCTTAGCAACGGCTGCTACAAAACAGACCAAAATCATACACAACTGTAGTATGTGTGAGAACAAACTTTATTAAAAAGCTATTTTTATCATTTATAATTGTAGTTTGACAGCACACAATCTACATTTTTACAAATATGCAATTGTATATTACAGCCTATATTTCTACATCTTTAAATGTGTAGTTAATGGACTTTATCTTAATCTAATATGACAGCTAATCTTACATGTCCGTATAAATCCAAGCAATTTTAGAGAATTAACTTAGTGTCTGTCTTGTATGTAAGATTTAAGAAAACAGCCGATGTCTATTAACAAAAGCAAAGGTGGTATGTAAGGTTGGTTAAGTTCGCAATGCCATAATAAAGGTGTTTGATTGATTTAAATCTCAAGCATTCAGTTAAGCATGTTTTGTTAATTAAAATAATACGTAAGTTAAGTGTAGTTATTAGCATATACAAATTACTACGAATGGCATAGATATATTTACCATGCTTCAAAACGCAACGCAGCACAATGTCATTTAATCAATTGAAGTTACATGATATCAATTCTTACATAAGTTATATTAATCAGACCGACAGGTTGTTGGTGTCAGCACCCAAAACTATACATTTTCACAGGCTTGTGAACTGACCAGGAAGTGATGCACGGGTTTTATTTAGGACTTTTGTCCATTTGAAGACGGAATGTGGTGCTTTACACAAAATGCGTAAGTTTTATAAGTTATTATAAGGGAGCTGCGCTACTAGGGCAGTTTTAAACTCGACAATCCCCAATTAACGTTAAACATACCTGTACCCATTAACGTTAATAATTCTCAAATGATTTTAGATAACTGTCTATTTTACAGTTCATGCACATCTATTTTAGTCGCTGAGTGAATTGCAATCAATGTGGAGTTCTAAATTTAGAAGGGACAATTACTGCTATTCAATTAAGTTACTGTACCTGTTTTATCCATCCGATATCTTGTCGTCCGGGGTAAGGGCTCGGTTGAATCTCGCAAATACCGTCTGTACAGTGTTCTCTTCTTTCTAGGTGGCTCCATTTTAAAAACCTAACTGTCCCGTTTGTTTCCTTAACGGCAATCTTTCCCTTTCTGGCCTTCAGACTGGGGTGTTTGACTGTGATCGCCGAAACAGTGAAGAACTTGACTTTTGATTGGATGATCTGGGTGAATCTGATTGGCTCTGATTCGCGCACTGTTTATTGTACGTTGCTAGGTGCATCATAAAAGTGGAGAACTTGACTTTTGATTGGATGATCTGTTTGAATCTAATTGCTTGTAATTCGCGCACTTTTTACTATCCGTTGCTGAGGTGCATCTAAGACGAAATATTAAGACGAGAAAACTGCAGCCATGTACGTGCTTATAAAATGGATTAAAGAAGACAAAGTAAGTGTTGGATTAGACAAATATGTTAAAGACAAAAAAATGTTAAGTGACCCAAAGAGGGTTGGCTTGGTGGAACACGGGGCAATAGGAACGAAGCCACCTAAAGGCGGTTGGAAAGCATTCCCGGCCCAAATACTCAGCGCAAACGGTAAGTAAATCAAATTATTTTATTTTAGTTTATTTAGAAGTTTCAAGTAAGTTAGAATAATCTGAAATATCTTTCTTTGATAATTCAAAAGAGGTCTAAAATGATACACCAGCTGCTATTTTTAATATTGATATAACTTAAATGGGAAATATAATGGCACGCGCCTACCGCCTTTAACTGAACAGCGCGTGCACAGCAGAACAGAGTCTGACAGGACCTATCCCTAACGTTAAATTGAGACACGTTATTAAAGTGTGAGTAAGTTAGAAGTGTAAGAATAACAAAATTGTAATTCAATTGACAGTTATAAAAAAATGAGGTGATTCCTTACTGACAGGAAAGTTCAACTGACAGAAAATTAACGTACGTTTTTCCGGTGAGATATGAAGTAACTTACTTCCAAATAAGCCACCATAATGAGATTGTATAGAAGTAAAGTTTACAGAAAATGTTAATGTTATTTTTTACATTTAACATTATACTCTGCTGGCTCTTTTCAAGATAATTTTACAATTGGGTCATTATACTATTGTATAATCACTTTTGCTTTAATGTCATACAGAGAGCCTTGGGGAAATAAAAAAGGCAGAGTGTCAGTGGCTAGAAAAACAGAAAATGTCGTCATCAGAACCAAAGGTATGTTGCTATTATTAAGATATTGCTTCTGAAATCGTGAAAATGTAATATTTAATCCATTTAATTTGTCATTTTCCTGTCTCCTATCTTCTTGTAACTATACTGTTACTCATCCTTTTCAATGTGTTTGGTGTTTTGTCAGGCTACATTTACCAGCAAGGAACATGGTTCATCTGATGAAGAGAATGAGACTCAAAGCCATGAGGTGAATATGCCATACGGTACTCCAAAGCATGTAATAGACGCTTTGGCGTGATACTGTGTTGAAATATATGCTGTATATATTCCGAAATGCTTTATTACTTTTCCAGACACTTTTTCTAGATAGATTATGTAAACAAGTGTTAGGTGAGTTATTATGAATTCATTTTTATACTATCAATACCGCTGACATTTTACACTCCATATACTTTTCAGATAGAGGATGATTTACACCTGTCTGCCAAACGACCAAAGGTAAATGTAACAAAACCTGTTTTGTTTACACTTAAAGTGATAGGCCGGCCATAATTATATTAAACCCATGATTTACTCACCCCAAGCTGTCCGAGATGCATATGTCCATCATTTTCAGTTATTATAGAAAATGTCTTAGATCTTTCAGTTGTTCACAAGAGAAATCCAAACGGCTCCAGGATGATAAACAACGGGCTTCTGAGAGTAATCCGTGCAATGTTGTTGCACAAAACCTGTGATTTCACTTAAATTTAATGACTTATCTCCCAGAAATAATGTTAAGGCTTTGCATAACACTATACACGAAACATGCTGTGAAAGGTACCTTTACCAAATCATATTTCATTAAATCATACAGTGAATGTGTGAAAAAAGTTATCCTGAGGTGACAGAATTAGCGTCATCTGCCTCTAGATGCAGTTTAAGGGGTGTTTACATTTCACGTCTTTTGCGCGCTCAAGTTCGTTATTTCAAATGGAAGAGGTGTGGTCGTGAAGCCCACAAGAACCAACAGACGGTCGCATTTTACGCACGGATTTAGACGTGAAATGTGAACCGCCCCTTAAAGATTAAAATAACTTTAATCTAACTGATTGACACTAATACAAGGCGCCAAAACATAACTGATTGGTTACAGCATAAAAACCGCTTTAAATAAAAACCTCTAAAGGTTTTTTCTTTGTATCAACAGTGTCTGCTCTGTGGACAGCCAATGTAACGCAGATGGCTTTATTATTAACTGATTGAACACTTGATTGTCGCCTGTGTATTTAGATACGCAGATATTGTTGATAAAAACTTGCATGAAACATACATGATGATCATCTGCCGATTCGACTGTTTCAGCATGTCCTCTACGGAGAGTCTGCCTTTTAATGGCTTTTCGTTCGCTCCCCGTGAGCTAAATGTTTTTGTGCTGTACTTTTTTACTTGCATATATTTCTACATATTTTTGACCAAGGAACACACAGGATATAATGTTAGTTATTATGGATAGCAGTTAAGCTTGTTCCGAAATAATGAAAAATCTAAATGAGTAAAAATTATCTCTCCAACCTAATTTCATACTTTACAGATGCAAGTTAATTTATCTAGTAATATATTGTTGAAAATTTCCAATATTAATATGTATTGCCTTCTGTATTGCATTCATTTTGTACATATACACATGCACAAATACTGCCTAATTAAAATTTCTTTAAGACACTGCTGTGTTGTAAATTTGCACTTAACCAGCCTAAACAAAGTTCTTCAATTTATTTTTGGATGTTCTTGGATTTAAATAATAATTTTATTTTAAAGTGAGCCATGCAAAATCACAGCAAGGGAAATTCCTTCACCACGACAGCCATAGCTCCACTGTCAAATATTGACAGTTCTGCATATTTTTTATATTAATCCTCAACATAGACGAGAGGGACTGATTAGATGTTTAAAGGGATAGTTCACCCAAAAATGAAAATTCTGTCATCATTTACTCACCCTCATGTTTTTACAAACCCACATACATTTCTTTGTTCTGATGAACACAAAGGAAGATATTTTGAGAAATGTTTGTAACCAAACTATTCGTGGACCCCATTGACTTCCATAGTAGAAAAAATTTAACTATGGAAATGAATGGTGTCCACAAACGGTTTGGTTACATACATTTCTCAAAATATCTTCCTTTGTGTTCATCAGAACAAAGACATTTATACAGGTTTATAACAACATGAGAGTGAGTAAATGATGACAGAATTTTTATTTTTGGGTGAACTATCCCTTTAAAATCAGAAATATACTAATAAAGCCTTCACAAGGAAAGCCAAAAACATCGGAGGGATGTCTCTGTATGTGCACTCCACAGCTGCAGTGCGTGAGGTTCAGAAACTGAGAAAAAATAAAAAAGTCGCACAGGTATCAAATGCTGCCCAAATTACAGAGATGCCAATTCTCGCTGGAGTAATATTATCACAGGACTTCGGTGCACGGCAAAATGTGTTAGGTCATTTACTTTACAAATTATAGACATGGCCGATTTGCACGGGATTAAGATCACTGACAACCTCCGTAATTATTACAAGTCACTAGAGGTCACCAAGTAATACTAATCCCGTGCGAATAGGGCTTAAGATGGCGGCATTACCGGAAGCTAGTTATTTTCGTTTATAAAGTTTTCAATATGTATATTTCAACACTGCACAGATTACCCTCAGAAGGCCTTTGTTTATCATCTTGGAGCTTGGATTTTGGATTTCTTTTGTGAATAATAAATGCAAGAGGTGGACCCCGTAACTTTACATTTGAACAAATAAAAGATCTAAGACATTTTCTAAAATAACTGAAAATGTGTTTGTCTGAAAATTATGGACTTTTGGATCTCGGACGACTTGAAGGGGAGTAAATCATGGGTTTAATAAAATTTGGCCAAACTATCCCTTTAATTGTATAATGTATATTCTAGAAAAGAAAATGCTAAAAGTATATTTCAGACCATGCAGGCAGTAAAAGGTAGGAGAGAACAAAACATTAAATATGTGGAATTAAATATGTGTTCTGAGTTTGTGACACCACAGGAAAAAAAAGTATAAAATAAGTTAATAAAATCTTGTATAGGACATAGATGTCATGTAATAATGTCTTAATTTGTTACAAAGATAAACAATTGTTTAAAATGACATAATAAGAGTAAGTACTTAAAGAATTTGAATTGTCATATTTCTCTATATTTTCCTTCTCTTTCTACACTGATAGAGAGACAACAGACATTACACTAAGGAACTTGAGGAGAAGATAAGAGAAAAGGACAAGGAAATAAGGCGGTTGCGAAGGTTAAACCTTCAACTGCAAGAGGGTAATTAAGTGGCGCCATTGCTGTAATACTATACTAGTAAAACTATAACTATAGGTCACAACTCATTTGGTGGTACTTTAAGATTAATGTTCATTCCTTTTGATTTGAATCAATGTAGGACTTGCAGGTATAATCACAAAAGCTGTCAAAGGGTGTTTTCACATATACACTGTTTAGGTCGGCCCAAATGACGTGTCGCTCCGAGAACGGTGCGTTTGGGTCAGTGTGAACACAACAGCCGCACTCGGGTGCGCACTAAACGACCGCTCCGAGACCGCTCTAAACAGGTGGTCTCGGAGCGGCTGTTGCCGAACTCTGGGGCGACCCACCTGTGGTGTGAACACTGCTGGACCTCGGGCCGAACCAAATACAGGAAGTTCTCCACATGTTTGAGCAACTGGGCTTTCGTTGTGACGTGAGCCTGGTGTTATATTCTGGGTTAACAACAAACAAGCCAATCCTGGTCCGTTGCATAGAGATTCGCTGTCTCCTTTACGTTTGAGCTGATGATTTTATAAATGCATAGCTGTCCTTCACACACAAATAGTGACATTACGGGCTTTTAGCAAACGGCTCCGTGAGAAAGGCTTTAGTAGAACAGCTACGCAATTTCGCGTTAAAGCAAAGAAACTTCACAAAGACGTGCATCGTTTATCTCCACATCTTGATAGCTGCGCTCTCTCTGTCAAGCTGGTTGTCGTGGAAACGTGGGGGTGGTCATGAGACGGTAAGAGCTGTCAGAGACCAATGACAGCGCTGACCGTTGTCACATGGTGTACGGTGCGGCATTTCGAGTAAAGTAAAAAATATATATATGTGAACACGGACCGCACTAACTGAAAAATGATACAATGTATTTTGGTGCGATCCGAGGCCGCACCACGGTGCGCACCAATATATGTGAAAACAACCAAAGACAGCTTTCAGGCACCTCAGTCTGGCCTCATCGATCCAGAACCCTCTACTAGCAAAACAGCCCCTCCCATCCAGGCAGTAGAGGTAAAGCTAAAGTATAATTTACATAGTCAAGATAATGAATTTAAATTGTGGGCCATGTATTGATTGTTAACCAAAAAACATGATTCTGTGATCAGTTACTCACCCTCATGTCGTTTCAAATCCATAACACTTTCGTTCATCTGTGGAACACAAAGAAAGGTATTTTTTTATAGCAATATGATTTTACTTAGATTTAATCACAACATTACATATGATCTAAAAGTAAGTAATTGATGCCAGAATGTTTATTTTAGGGTCAACTGTCCCTTTAGTTTAGTTCCCGTCTTCTACTATTATTAACTCTTTCCCCGCCATTAACGAGATATCTCGTCAATTGACCTTTCGCCGGCCCCTCCCCCAAAACGGCCATTGTCCAATCACACATCACAGCAACCGTTACTATGCGAGCACGTCCGACAAACATTCACGCCTGCAGCGCTTGTGAGCGGTGCATACAATGAATAAAACAGTATGGACTGCCCCATACAATGGATAAAACAGTGTGGACCCATCCAGTTAAATGTGTCGAACATTTACGAAGCATAAATACGTCTGCACAAAGGTAAGGCTTACAGCTAACTAGTTACAGTGTGGTCTAAATCTACTAACTAGAAGCAAGAACACAAATTGGACCAAAGTTATGATTACCATCAATATAATTGCCAGAATGTTAACCTACTCTCTAAGATAATGTAATGAGTTATTTTGCCAACATTAGTTAACATGTTAGCTAACGCTTGCTACATTAGCTGCTGTTGTGTTAGGACTTTCAGCTCCCAAACTTTATTTTTCGTCAGTTTATGACAAAGTCGAACATACCGCCCTAACAATCAACTTTAAATAATTTGTTTTTATCTTTCATGTAGCATTTTATGAACGGAAAACCTACCCCTTATTTTACCCCTTACAATCCCGTAAATGCTGTGCAATTTTATTATATTATACATTTTATTTATTATATTATCTGTCCTGCAACTTTTAAGCAAAAGCAATTTCCTATTTGTGAATTCTGGTTATCACCAAAGGAAATAAAACATTATGATTCTCAAAACGGCTATCCTCTAAACAACAGAAATGTTAGTAAGCTTTGAAACACATGTAGGTTTAGCTAGCTAACATACCCTTGTATTTGCAATAGACATTAATAGACCGTACCATATGAAAGAGAACTTACCCTGCAGTGCAAGAGCATGACTGGTCCACAAGGCTGTGCTGGTTGCATTTGAGTTACCGGTCATGTGGTTTCTAATTTTTTGCTTGAGACCGGTAAGCATTAGCCTCGATAGTAGCCGTGTCTCCTTCATTGCGTATTTTTATATTTTGAATATATCCCTCCACTGCATAATGTAACCCCTTTTGCCTCGATCTGGAGGAAATCGCGGAGGTATTGCTCCAAAAAAGGTCACTGACACGCACGGGTATATCGCTTTCCGTCATGGCAATCTGTCGCGCTGGTCATTTGTTTGTCGGAAGTAGCAACAGTAACTAAGGGGGGCGGGGCTCGGCGAAAGGCTAATTAAGAGAAAACGCTTCCCCGCCAATGACGAGATTTTCAGTATTTCCGCAATACCGCTATTATGCGCCCTTCCGCAACTTTTTAAACCCGGAAGTATTGCCCTATGGCAAGCGGCTGCATGTCCGTGTCTGTTTTAAAGATCACTCTGAATGGGATCTGTATGAAAAGTCCGTCACAAAAATGGAATTATCTCTGCTTTTTGCTCAAAATGTGGTGTTTTTGCAGAAACCTACCCATATTCAAAAGCTGATTACAAAAGAACCCCTGAAGGTAGGATGAAACGATTTTTTTGTTTGAAAGCAGAGGGTCTGTTCTTTCATTTGGTATATTGTCTGTTTATATATTTAAAGAAGAACATTTTCTGGAAGGCATTAAACTTTGGTGAAAATCATGAAAAACGCTGGCCCTGGCTGGCAACTTTTTTTTAAAACCCTGGCGGTGAAAGAGTTAAAGGGGACATATCATAAAAATCTGACTTTTTCCATGTTTTAAGTGCTATGATTGGGTCCCCAGTGATTGTATCACCATAGAAAATGTGTACAAGAACAACCCAGTAACTTAGTTTTGGTAAACCATTCTCTGCAAGCATGTGAAAAATGGGTATTTGAAATTTGGCTTCCCTTGTGATGTCAGAAGGGGATAATACAACCCCTTAATCTGCACTATCCAACCACCCCATTGCCATTTAGTGCAGAGATCAGCTCATTTGCATTTAAAAGGACACACCCAAAACAACACATTTTTGCTCACACCTACAAAGTGGCAATTTTAGCATGCTATAATAAATTATCTATATGGTATTTTTAGATAAAATATTTTTTATTTTAGATAAATGAGTTATTTGACATCTTAAAAAAGTCTTGTAAAATGTCCCCTTTAAAATATTTTTCCAGTTGGGTTGGTCTGTTAACTCTTTCCATGCCAGGGTTTTTAAAAAAAAGTTACCAGTGCCTGCATGTTTAAGGATTTTCACAAAAGTTTAATGCCTTCCAGAATTGTTTCTTTTTTAATAGGAAAACACCGCCCGTTTTCATTATTTTACTACTTTTTCAATGCGTGCAGGTAATCTTTGTACAGTGCTTCCATTTAGCCTAACACCATTCTTCCATTAGGATCCAAACAGGGATTAATTTAGAATCCACCAACCATGTTTTCCCTATTTATAGACTTACATAAGTAGTTACAGAAGTAACAATATAACACACAATATAACATGGCGATTTTCAAAGGGGATAAAAAATTATCATTATATTGTATGGCGGAAGAGCAATTAGTTTAGAGCACTTCGATCTCGCATGCAGTAATCACTCCTGCGAACTCACCCTCTTGCTCAGACTTCCAAAGTCAGGAGTGATGCGCAACCTGGTGGATAATAGCAAAAATATGGATTGCTGTAAAAACTCATCATTGGAAGGAAACCGTTTTCTCTTGATTGACGATTTAACTTTTCAATGGTGGGGAAAGAGTTAATATATTCTACTGTTGTTTTTTTATTTTTGCAGAATAACTCTGTCACGGACATGATGAATCCAGTGGCCTTGAACTGTGCACAAAAGTGTGAAAATTTTAAGAAACTTACCAGAACTGTCATGGACTCCATTTTCACACTGGAAGAAATGACAACATGCTCTGTAACTGGAAAAAAGGGGATTGTCGGTGAACAAAGGCCAAGCCTTGATAAAGAAAAAGTGAAGCTAGTTATAGGTAAGCATGTTACAATCTTGTTAATGCTGGGCAAATTATATCATATCATCTTGTTTACACACAAATAATATTCTTCTCAATTATTTAATTACTATGCTAAATTTAGAATGAGGTCATACACCAATAAAAATAGTAGGGATGCACCGAAATGAAAATTCTTGGCCGAAACCGAAAAAGAGGAAGCCAAGGCCAAAAAACCGAAACCCCGAAATAAATTATTATGGCAATTATTAGTACAAATGCATTTATGGCTGTCACTGTGTACTAACTTTACTAGGGGTGTGTGACTGATCACAAAACTCACGGTTCGGATCACATTACAGTTTTTGAGGCACGGATTGGATTTTTCAGATCAGCAAAAAGGGGGTGGGGGAAATCTAATAACAAATAAAGAAATTGCAAATATTTATAAAAAAGAACAAAGTTGCACATTAATAAGGGCTAACATTAGCATTAGGCACAGAAATCGAATTAAATGAGTCATAACACTGTCTTTGTATAAATAAAATTTATTATTATTTTTAGAGCTACAGAAGTGATTTTCTCTTTGTCTTGGGTTGTTTGATTAACATTAATGACACAGACTTAAAGCTAGCATAGGTAATCCTGTTCAGATACATTTTTTATTATACTGGGTGAAATGGTCCTTCTATCCTGAGAGTAGTCAATACATTATGTGTTCAGAAAACGGAATGAAAACAATCAGACCTCTGTAGCAGCTGCAGGACAGTAAAAACTCCGACCAATCACTGCCATTCGGTGCGTGTGTAAAGAACCAATCAGATGCCTTCATGTCTCGTGGCCCAGCCCCACTGCGCGCGCTGCCCTGCGTGCACTAATCACGTCATCGTCACCCTGAACACTACACCGAGTAAGCAGGAGTTTGCGGCACCGGCACAATGGAAGATAAAAAGCAGCCAAAACTACCACTGCCAGCTTTGCTGGTAACTGCTCGCCCTAATAAAAAACCTAGAAAAAGAAAATCTGAGGCAGAAAAGGCTGCAACTAAACAGGTACTGGATAAAGCCAGAGGACAAACTCGCGTAAACATCGGTGGAGCATTTGAACGGTGGAGACAACTGAGGGAGCTGAAGGGCCTGAAAAGCGATGCCGAGGTTGCGGTCTTTCTGCTGAACAGGTAATAATTTGTTTTGCTTCGGGGGGATTTGTTATTTCCATGATAAATGTTACGTTAGGCAACATAGCTATTTTTGTAGCTAGTATTAGCCCAATGCTAACATTAGATTCTCTGTCGGTGTAAATCAGTTGAGTTACAGGTGAATGAGACATGAAGTCGTTTGGTTGATGCCTATAATGTGTTGAAATACTCGGTTTTCCTGTGACCTGCAGCTGACTCCGACTGTGGATGCGCGTTCATGTTTGTGGGGGCGTAGCTTTGGACGGAGTGCTAACGAGAGGGGGTGTAGCTTAGAAGAGGTGCCATTTTCTAATTTTGCTAGCTCTCAAACATTACCTATCCGAGCTTTAAGTAGGTTAATTGAGGTTACTGTCTCTTTAAGACCAAATAAGCACAAACTGGTTTCTGACTGTAATCTATACATACACTTAAGACATATACAACTGTTTTTATTATAAAAAGAATACTGTGGAGATAATTTTGTTTATATGTGCCCTGTCAATAATAGAAAGATTTTGGGCTCTATCTTACACCCGGCGCAATGCGGCGCAATGCAGCGCAATGCGCGACGCAAGTGTCTTTCGCTAGTTTCCACCCTAATTTTCACGTTTAGCGCCGCATTGTTTAAATAGCAAATGCATTTGCGCCCCCTTTTGCGCCCATGGGCGTTCTGTTCTGAAAACGAGGTGTGTTCAGGTGCATTGTTGGCGCGTTGCTATTTTGAGGCAACTAAAATAGACTACGCCATTGACCAACAAAAACCTGCTCTAAAGTCAATGGCGCAATGTGTTTTATGTTATTTAAAGAGCGCATTAGTATAAACGGGAGGACAACGCGGGTTTGCTTATCACAAAGTACATGAATGCGCAGCAGCACAAAAATGCTTTTAAATATGAACGATTAAAGGATTGAATGTAAAAGATTATTATTGAGTCTCTTGGACATAAATGAGGACTAATTATGAGACGTTAGAAGGCGCAAAGAGCTGCTTCACCTGCAGCCTGGTAAGTAAATAAATGCTTTGCTTTAAACAAATGCATCTGTTTTTAAATGTTTTTTTTAATGCTACCTCACGGATTTATTGTATATGATGACTCTGTACCTGCGGATATGGTGAGATGAGAAAATGTTTTAAGTAATGCTTAAAAAAACTCTTTGCTAAAAAAAACGCTGTCCAAAGTGCTGAAACGTGAGGAGAGCCGTTTGTAAATTCTTATCTCCTGTTTGTAACAAATAAAGTATTTTTAGAGTACACACCTTATCTTACATACTTGTAAATTATGTTTTGATGATATTGGATAGCCATACATTTAAATCAATTACAAGCCTGCTTTTTACTTCCATGACTAAAAGAAAACGGGTTTTAAAGGTTTTAATAAAAAAATAACAATTTCAATACAAGTGAAAAACAACACAATTATTTAACATTAATCTTAAACTGGGGATCTTCTTCCTCCGCTTAGTTTTTCAGTTTACAAAGTCCGTCATCTAAATAGGGATTAGACATAGCGCCAGCGCAACTTGCTTTTAAAGGGGATGAGAGCTGAGTCTCTCATTGGTTTACTGCACGTTACGCCCAAAATACTCCCATTACAACAGGACCAACTCTTTTCGACCATGCGCTCGGCGCACAAACCATTTTTCCCGTCGTTAAATTAGCAAAAGTGAATTCGGACACGCCCATTTAGACGTTGCGCTGTGCGCTTTAGACAATGCGCTTAGATCGTTAAAATAGGGCCCTTTATGTTCGCTTGTTTGCATCTCACTCGTGTGTGCACTATTGAGGGCACTTAAACGCGCGCACACAGAGACCGAGGGCGAATCCCAAACAGCACAGCATAAAAATGTTACGTTGTTTTTCATTGCTTTATTCTGCAAATGTATGTTAATGGACTACAGTATGAGATTTGCGCGACTCTTAAGTTTACACACCAAGAGTTCTGATCTTTGAAGGGCATACTGTGATGATCACGTCTGGACCGGACACATTCAACCGGAAGTACCTCTGTGGGTACAGACAACTGCTCACTTTAGCGCCTTTTTTTGGTTAAATACATCCACACCGCATACATGTTGCTTCAGACAAGCACGTGCAGGTCACAGTTTCTGTTTGGGTCATCACAACATTTCGGCTGTATTGTTTCGGTGATAAAAGTCTTTCGGACAAAAATGGCACAAAAGAGCATTTTTGGTTTTCGGACGAAAATTTTCGGTGGCTGAATATTCGGTGCATCCCTAAAAATTTTAATATTTATTTACTGAGGACTGATCAATGAAAACGGAAGACGGATGTAAACGGAATTGTGGGATTCATGTTTCAGATTGCCATGTATTAAACCAGGGTTAAGATATAACCCTGGGTATTCGTAATCTGACATTTCACATTGTACTACCATTCTTATTTGCAGTGTAATTAGTAGTGATTGGAAAAGTACTGCAGTGTCAAACTGACTGAATAAAAATAGTGCACTACCACTTTAAATAACTGCTTGTGCTTCGGCTTAAGAAAGAAAACAGGTTACTGTGTAAATCCTTGTTGGCCATTTTCTACTTGCACCGTTTTTACTCCAGTTTTTTTTGTCACCTTTAAAAGTATTTTGCACTTTTCTTTCAAACGGTAAAACAACTGTTGACACAGTTTGTGATATGAGGCACGCACTCTTCAGTTTTTGTTAATGTACACACAGTGCATGATATAAGGTACACAGTTTCTGATTGGATGTCTGTTGTTAAGTTTTAACATTCTTAACCCCACTTCGTTTCACATCGTATACGTCCCACATCACAATGTGCAGATAACCCTACAAAAATGCTGTTAACATTGGTTCAGAGCAGGGTTTTATAACTCCTGGTAAAATGTGTTGATAATTCCGCTTCTAAATTACAGGTGTGAAACGCTCCTTTACCCAGGGTTAAATGTGGGGTTTAGAAAGAAAATAACCTGGGGTTAAGCAAAGTGTGTATGCAAAGTTTTATTGAGAGCCCAGGGTTACCAGGGTTGTAGTTCTCCTATAATTACCCCTTTTTTAGATTCTAAGTCCAAAGTTGTTTCTATATTGTAGTATAATTCATTAAATTTCTTACAGACCATGTAAAGAAAGTTTACAGAGGCATTGGTGACTCTGAGATCAAAGTCTGCATGGCACAGAAATTGAAAGACCTGAGGAGACGAACTGAAAGGTAAATTGATAACCTACTGGTAATCTTTTTAAATTAGTCTTGTTGACTTTCCCCACCAGCATTTTAAAAAAAAGTGCCAGCCAGCGCTAGTTTAATGCCTTCCAGAAAATCTTCTTTAAATAAACATACAATATATCAAATAAAAGAACAGACCCACCTAGTGGATAACAGCGGAAATATGGATTCATGTAAAAACTCATAATTGGCAGGGAAGTGTTTTCTCTAATTCAAAGTTAACTGGTTAATTGGTTTTCATATGAATTGCTTCATTTTAATGTTATGTGAAGTTCACTAATTATGTTAACAAAAGGTTTCTTTGCGCAAAAAAACTAAGATAACAGGCAAATTATTGGTTTTGACCCTCATTCTGACCTTTTGTCATACAAAGTGTTTTAAAATTGCTTACTTACCGTTTGCAATGAAGCTGCTCATAGTGTCGCTGGAAGTGGCTGCTTAATCTTTCTTCAAAAGTTTCTCTGCAACTCTCCATACTACTGTCCATTGCTTACAAATCAGTC
The DNA here is from genome assembly GCF_030506205.2 of Paramisgurnus dabryanus. Taxonomy (NCBI): domain Eukaryota; kingdom Metazoa; phylum Chordata; class Actinopteri; order Cypriniformes; family Cobitidae; genus Paramisgurnus; species Paramisgurnus dabryanus. Next base: position 14,378,736 of record NC_133338.1, on the reverse strand, counting down.
TGCATTCAAATGCTCTAAGCAATCATAATCCTCCAACGCGATCCCGATAGCCATAATACCATCACAAATGAACTTGTTTCTAGAGCTGCAGAATGTTAATGCTAACGTTAAAATAGGGCCCTATGGAATCCGTTTTATTTTTTCCAAAATTTCATTGTATTTATTCTCAAATTCTGTGTTTTCTGTTTTTATTTTTGTAAATTCTGGTTTCACTGGTTAAAATAAATTTTAATTTGTCAACTAATTTGACATTAAAAGGATAAAATTTAAGAACAATGTATTAAGTTTTATTTAAAATTACATATATGCCAATGTATTTTGGCTGTCACTACAACAATGCTACTGACAAGCAACCAAATGTTTAGTTTTTTTTTTTTTTAATCATAAGACTCATATTGTACTTTTCAGTCATCTGTATTAAATGTGTTAAGAATTATTGACGACAGGACATTGAATTATTTGAAAAAATGCACACCCAAGTTGGCAATGCACCACAAGTGTGAATTATTTTCAAATAATTCAAGGAACCAAAGGCAATTATTCTGCTTATACCATATTAACACAAATTGTGGTGGTTATTTTAAGACATTTGACAGGTTAGGTGTGTTTTTTATAGCAAAATAATCAACTAGGGGTGGGACAAAAAAATCGATTCTTAGATTAATCGCGATTCGGACGTGGGCCGATTCTGAATCAATTCACAAATGTCAAGAATCGATTCTTAAATGTTAGTTTACAAAATACGTTATCAAAACCAAAAGGCAGACTCAACTGGGGGAGCGGTGTTGCACACGGACAACTTAAGAGAGTGCGCACTGCACGAGCGCATAGCGGAGCTTACAAGAGCAAAAGAGAAAGAAATAAGATCTAGAACAGCCCTGTTTGACTCATTCTAAACTGCAAGAAAACAAGACACACTTTTGGATAGTCTTGCTCTGCCTTTTCTCTGTTTAGTGAGCGGCAGGGAGACACACAGCGCATTTAATTTAATGACTCTTCTGACTGTGCTATAGCGTTTCCCTAAACCATCCGCTGGCTGTTTATATATAATATGAAGATACTTCTGTAAAAATATGCACATAGTTTGTTATTCAGTCGCTGGATGCGCTGCATTATATAAATACAGTAATACTGCTGATCACTGTGTATAAAGATGATGCTAGACGCACGTCAGTTCGTGGGAGTTAATGACGGTTAAAATATAGAATTAATGTGTCACGTTTAATTATTATTTTTACTGGTTTTAATGTCTTACAACAGAAACAGGACATATATGTATATAAGAATGACATTATTTATCCCTTAGTTGCATTAAAGTACAGTATATGACAGTTCAGAGACTAGAAGCAAAAGCACAAACATTAACCTGGCTTTGAGAGCAAATGTGATGTAATGACGTCACAGATATGCAAATTAGTACGTCAAGAATCGATTCTGGATCGATTCACGAGGGTCCAAGCGATTCCCACCCCTATAATCAACACACTAGAACACTCAACCAATCAGAATAATGCATTCAACAGGCCCATGGTATTAGTTCTGACCGTAATATTTGGCAGTTGGTCATAATGTCATAGCTGATCGATGTATCTTTTGTAGTATATCAATTGTTACTATAAATATAGTATAAATCTAGTATAGCATTTAAAAGCCAACCAAGATGCTGATGATTGTGTATATTTTCAAATGCAGTTTTGCATTGCTCCTTGTCAGGATCTGCTTGTTAACATTTTTGACCACTGTGAATACACAGATTATGCATTACTTAGAAAAGCAGAACCAATCCTGAAATCCAGAAAAAGAAAATAAATTAAATGCTATCAAGATGTCACAATCATGCTTGTACTTTTTTAATCTTTAATTTTGTTTTTTCCAATACAGGGAGCCTGCTGGAAGAGAAACTGAGGACTAAAGTCTCATTACACACACGCACACACACACACACACACACACACACACACACACACACACACACACACACACACACACACACACACACACAGATATACAGTTGCTGTATTATTTTATGGATACATGTTTTTATGAATATAAACTCTTATCTTATGGATAGATGTTTTTATTAATATAATCTCTTATCTTATGGATAGATGTTTTTTATGAATATAATCTCTTATCTTATGGATACATGTTTTTATGAATATAATCTCTTATCTTATGGATACATGTTTTTATGAATATAACATCTTATTTGAATACTTCATGGTTCATTCCTGGATGTTTAGCCAATAAAATTCTAAATTTGAATCAGTCGTTTGTTTTTCCTTACAGAATATGGTGGCTTATGCAGTCAGGTTTTAGGTCCAACCAGACTCTAGTACACTCATTTCATTTGTACAGAGAGTCTGGCCACGCTCCATTGCAAAGGGTTACTTCCGTTAAGGAAGGTCCTCTGTTAAAGTTTAAAACTATTGGATCTGCCCAGAGTCACTCAGGATCTGCCATAGGCGATCGCTAACGTGTGGTCGTGACGTATATCATGCGCCAAAACCGGCCTGAAACAACAAGTCCGAATGATCAGACCAACAAAACTTAGCAAACATTGTTCTTGCTCCGGCTTTAACTTCTGTATATTCGGCAGTTTTGCAACAACAGACCGGATAGCTTTTCTTATGTCTTTCTCCGCTGCCATTACTGAACTACAACTCAAACTGATGCACGACCTCAACATCATCGTTCTTACCCACCCCACTTCTGTTCGCTGATTGGACCTGCAGATTTTTGCAGGAGAAAGCGAAACTCTAGACAGCAGTCCCAGACGTAGTACTGAAGCTAAATGAAAATTAAGCAGAAGCACGTAGGAGGGCGGAGCTAGGCTAGTCAGGTTAACACATTGTCTTGTTAAATGTGTCTATTGTCAAAGTCAAATCATGGTGCCTTTATTTTATATCACCAACAGCTTAAAAGATCATACCCTACCTTTGTGGTCAAAGGTTGAGTTTGAGTCCTTGGTTAAGATAAGCAAATGTATAGCCTACTTTATATACTTCAACTCTCTTCTCTTATACAGCATGGGCTACTTTCATGCCTGCAGACCTAGATTTGCACGTTTTGCACATGGGATTTTGTGTGTTTCAAACGGAAATCTACATGTTTTTCACATGTGAACAACATCAATTTCACTTGTGAAAAAACATGTGATCTCATGTTAAATGTGTGCTTTTGGAACATTTGTGTGAATCCCATGTGAAACACATGTGAATTCCATGTGAAACACATTTGATTACATGTGCATACTTTTTTTATGTGCCACATGGGTTTCACATGGGATTCACACAAAAATGTTAAAACCAACATTTAACATGTGACTTTTTTGTTTCACATGGAAAAAACATGTTTTTCACATGTGAGCACATGTGAACAACATAAATTTCACATGTGAAAAACCACATGTGATCACATGTGAAATGTGTGTTTTTGGAACATTTCTGTGTGAATCCCATGTGAAACACATGTCAATTCCATGTGCAACACATGTAATCACTTGTGCATTATTTTTTACATGTGCCACATATGATTCGCACATGGGAAATTCATGTGACTTTTATGTTTCACATGGAAATTAACATGTGTTTCACATGTGATCCCATGTGATTCACATGGGAATTTGCATGTGTTTCACATGGGAATTTGCATGTGTTTAACATGTGATCTCATGTGATTCACATGTGAATTTACATGTGTTTCACATGGGAATTTGCATGTGTTTCACATGGGAATTTGCATGTGTTTCACATGGGAATTTGCATGTTTTTCACATGTGATCTCATGTGATTCACATGTGAATTTACATGTGTTTCACATGGCAATTTGCATGTGTTTCACATGTGATCTCATGTGTTTCACATGGCAATTTGCATGTGTTTCACATGTGATCTCATGTGTTTCACATGGCAATTTGCATGTGTTTCACATGTGATCTTATGTGTTTCACATGGGAATTTGCATGTGTTTCACATGGGAATTTGCATGTGTTTCACATGGCAATTTGCATGTGTTTCACATGTGATCTCATGTGTTTCACATGGCAATTTGCATGTGTTTCACATGTGATCTTATGTGTTTCACATGGCAATTTGCATGTGTTTCACATGTGATCTCACGTGTTTTACATGGGATCTCACGTGTTTTACATGGGAATTTGCATGTGTTTCACATGGGAATTTGCATGTGTTTAACATGTGATCTCATGTGATTCACATGGCAATTTGCATGTGTTTCACATGTGATCTCATGTGTTTCACATGGCAATTAGCATGTGTTTCACATGTGATCTTATAGGTGTGTTCGACATCGGCTGTGGCTGGATGTAACCGATCGGCGAGATAAGCGCGTGCAGGCGGGGAGGTATGAGGTGCCCCTAGGGACTTTTTTTAGAATTACCATGCATATACATGTACTTTTCCTCTCACATACACATATGAAACCAAATTCATTCACATACTATAATGAAATGCTCACACACATACAAGTGAAATGCTTTTACAAACACAACTGAAACGCTCTCACACATACAACTGAAAATATTACATTCAAAAACACAACTGAAATGCTCACACACACACAACTGAGATGCTCTCATACATGCAATTGAAAATATAATGCTCACACACACACAACTGAAACGCTCTCACAAACACAACTGAAACGCTCTCACACACACAACTGAAACGCTCTCACACACACAACTGAAACGCTCTCACACACACAACTGAAACGCTCTCACACACAACTGAAACGCTCTCACACATACAACTGAAACGCTCTAACACACACAACTGAAACGCTCTCACACACACAACTGAAACGCTCTCACACACACAACTGAAACGCTCTCACACACACAACTGAAACGCTCTCACACACACAACTGAAACGCTCTCACACATACAACTGAAACGCTCTCACACACACACACAACTGAAACGCACTCACACATACAACTGAAACGCTCTCACACACACAGCTGAAACGCTCTCACACACACAACTGAAACGCTCTCACACACACAACTGAAACGCTCTCACACACACAACTGAAACGCTCTCACACACACAACTGAAACGCTCTCACACACACAACTGAAACGCTCTCACACACAACTGAAACGCTCTCACACATACAACTGAAACGCTCTCACACACACAACTGAAACGCTCTCACACACACAACTGAAACGCTCTCACACACACAACTGAAACGCTCTCACACACACAACTGAAACGCTCTCACACACACAACTGAAACGCTCTCACACACACAACTGAAACGCTCTCATACACACAACTGAAACGCTCTCACACACACACACAACTGAAACGCACTCACACATACAACTGAAACGCTCTCACACACACAGCTGAAACGCTCTCACACACACAACTGAAACGCTCTCACACACACAACTGAAACGCTCTCACACACACAACTGAAACGCTCTCACACACACAACTGAAACGCTCTCACACACACAACTGAAACGCTCTCACACACACAACTGAAACGCTCTCACACACACAACTGAAACGCTCTCACACACACAACTGAAACGCTCTCACACACACAACTGAAACGCTCTCACACACACAACTGAAACGCTCTCACACACACAACTGAAACGCTCTCACACACACAACTGAAACGCTCTCACACATACAACTGAAACGCTCTCACACACACAACTGAAACACTCTCACACACACAACTGAAACACTCTCACACACACAACTGAAACACTCTCACACACACAACTGAAACGCTCTCACACACACAACTGAAAAGCATTTCAGTATGTTGTGTGAAAGCATTTCAGTATGTTGTGTAAAAGCATTTCAGTATGTTGTGTAAAAGCATTTCAGTATGTTGTGTAAAAGCATTTCAGTATGTTGTGTAAAAGCATTTCAGTATGTTCTGTGAAAGCATTTCAGTATGTTGTGTGAAAGCATTTCAGTATGTTGTGTAAAAGCATTTCAGTATGTTCTGTGAAAGCATTTCAGTTGAAACGGAAGCTGGTTGAAATCTCCAGTCCAGTTGGTGGCAGTAGTGCACCTCAAGAGACCGAGTGTGGGCGAGAGAGAACGAGTGTGCGGTAAAGGATCAAATAAACATACTGAACCATTTTAACTTGTACGGTAGCATTAAGTTGAGGTATCCTGCAGTTTTTAAATATGCCTAAAAACTTTTATTATCAATTATAAACTATTGTATGGAGTCAAGGGATTGGGGGCGTATACAACTCGCCTGCGTGTGTTGCGTCATCAGCTTGAATTGCAGACGCAGACTGAGGTGGAGCTGAATCAGACAAGAGACATGCGGCTGGATCAAAGTTACGGTATGTGTAAATTATTGTTTTCTTTTAATTCGCCAGTATTAAAATGGCGTTTAGTTAACTAAATGAACACGTTTACTCAAATTAAAGAAGTTAGAGACTAATCAACGCGGTGATTTTATTAGCAGTACACTTGCCGCAGACAAGATAAGTAGAAATAATACTTCTGTACTTTTACTAGGATAAAGCCATGTTTTGATTAGCATTTGTATTCCAAAATCATGGTTAAACTGTAGGGCCATGGTAAATTCGTGGTTACTACGGTTTTTAAAATACCATAGTTAAACTGCTTTAGTGTTTTATGGGTCGTGGCACATCATTATGAGTCCTTTGTTATTGTCACATTAGTTTGTGTTTCTGAGTTTGTAACCGCATGGCATGTTTACTCTGTATCTCACAGGCAGAGGACACACTTTGCATGGCTTGATGGTACGTGTCTTAGTACTGTAGGAAAGATTGCTTATGCTAACTTGTGTAACCTTTTCATGAACATATAAAATATCTAATAATTCTGTTCTACATCGCGACTACATGAAAAGAGCTTATAAAAATATAACTGTTATAAAAATACAGATTTGTGAGCATTTGTGGAACTGAGGGCGTGAAAATACACACGAAACACACGTGATTGTTGTCATGTGGTGAATCCGACCAATCTTGAAACAGCTGTGTCGTCATTACAGCCCGTGCAGCTCCTCTTCGGGAACTGCGCTGGCTAACTCAGGCGGCTGATCTCGAACCGCTCTCGCGGTACTTAAAAACCATATGACACAGTCACGTGCCTGCAGCGCCAGCTTAAAGGGGAATTTCGCCCTAAAACGGAATTTAGGGTGTTTTTTCGTTGTTAACGAGTCAAACTTTCATTTAAAAGCATATTTATGACTAAAGAGCAACATTTAAGATATTTAAGATTTTCGTTTTCTGGTAAACTGGCCTTTGAATGGGAGTGAATAGGGCATGTCGATTGAGCGCACAAAATCTCTATTTTTACAACACTAAGGAGGCTCGACACAACGTGATACTTTACTCGAAGTATCACGTGGGTCTCTACACATGAACGCGAGCATTGAGAACATTGTTTGTGTACACAGATTTTAGTAAAAGCGAAAAGTTTGGAACAACTTACCGTGCTGTTAAACTGCGTCCCGCCGCCATCTTGCCAGTCATGAGAAATCGATCTCAGAATGCGACATAAGGAGGAAGGAGAGTAAAGATGGATAGCTCCTAAAGCATAGTTCCATATAAATGCACGGATAATTTGTTGTTTTGTCTCAAGTGAAAAACAATATTGACCCTGTAGTTGAAAAGTAGCGTCCTATGGAGTCCATTCAATCGCATTCTGAAATCGATTGCTCATGACTGGCAATATGGCGGCGGGACGCAGTTTAACAGCACGGTAAGTTGTTCCAAACTTTTCGCTTTTACTAAAATCTGTGTACACAAACAATGTTCTCAATGCTCGCGTTCATGTGTAGAGACCCACGTGATACTTCGAGTAAAGTATCACGTTGTGTCGAGCCTCCTTAGTGTTGTAAAAATAGAGATTTTGTGCGCTCAATCGACATGCCCTATTCACTCCCATTCAAAGGCCAGTTTACCAGAAAACGAAAATCTTAAATATCTTAAATGTTGCTCTTTAGTCATAAATATGCTTTTAAATGAAAGTTTGACTCGTTAACAACGAAAAAACACCCTAAATTCCGTTTTAGGGCGGAATTCCCCTTTAAGTCGGACAGAAATACTAACCGGAATGCACTGCTTCAAGTCAGCCGCCGATCGGTCTGCGCAGCGCCGCATGAAGTCGAACACACCTTTTGTGTTTCACATGGCAATTTGCATGTGTTTCACATGTGATCTCATGTGTTTCACATGGGAATTTGCATGTGTTTCACATGGGAATTTGCATGTGTTTCACATGGGAATTTGCATGTGTTTCACATGGGAATTTGCATGTGTTTCACATGGGAATTTGCATGTGTTTCACATGGAATTTCCCATGTGATCTCATGTGATTCACATGGGAATTCACATGTGATTCACACAAAAGTGTTCCAAAAGCACACATTTCCCATGTGCAAAATACATGTTCCACATGTGATTGCAACATGTTTTCATGTGTCACATGTGATTTTAACATGTTTTCACACATGAATTTCACATGTGCAAAAAACACAAACATGTGGTCACATGTAAGCACATGTGATTTTAACATGTTTCCATGTGTCACATGTGATTTTAAAGTTTTCACACATTATTTTCACATGTGCAAAAATCATGTTCACATGTGGTCACATCTGAGCACATGTGTTTTGCACATGTGAGCAGATGTGTATTGTACATGTGAACAGATGTGTATTGCACATGTGAGCACATGTGTTTTGCACATGTGCAATGCATGTGTTTTTTCTGTAAGGGATTCCTGTCATATTTAGCTCTGTCCAAACGCTATGGTTTTATCACACAAAAACAACAGAAAAAAACACACATGGCATCTAATGGTAAATTCGGGTGATACAGTACAACAAAAAGTGCTGTGGTATTCCTGTCATATTTAGCTCTGTCCAAACGCTATGGTTTTATCACACAAAAACAACAGAAAAACCACATATGGCATCTAATGGTAAATTCGTGTGATACAGTACAACAAAAAGTGTTTTTTTGTAAGGGACTTAGATAATGTATGTTGCTAAATAAAGTTAAGTAGGCTTACCTTGTGTCAAAAAATAACAAATATATAAAGGACTTTCACAATTTAATTTTTCTTTAGAAAAAAATTATATTAAATCATATTATATAAAACTTGTAAACTTCAGTAAACTCAAGAGTTTTGCATCAAATAGATTTTATGTTATTCTTGCAATAGATGATGAATAATGACTATTTATAGACGTTATGACTTAAAAAAAAATACGATTTGTAGATCCATTTCCTTTTTCAGTCAGTTTGTATCAAGTTGCGCTCAAGTTTATTTTAAATCTAGATGCGCGGGCAAGCAAACTCAAATATAAACGTGTCTGAAACAAAACTCGTGTTCACAGACAAGAACTTTGAAAAGCAGAAGAAAGTGGTAAGAAAGTTTTAGATGTTACTGGACCCTAATGCAAGAATTCTACCAATACGTGTTGTAATTTGTACAATGAGTGTTGATGTCTAAGTGTGTTAGTGAAGTTTACTTTTTGTCTTTACTCAGTACTTGTGCATTCACTAACCTGCACATTTACATTTCAACACTGGGCTTCATTAACTATTTGCATATTATTAGTTACTTTACAACATCAAAAAATTTATTTTAAATTCTTTCAAACGACACTGCTTTTGCACAATTGTTCACTCTCAAAATGCATCCCTTGCAGCTCCTAAAAAAGAGGAAAATTTTACATTAAAAATTTGAGCTCAATAGCCCAAGTAAATCAAACACTGATCAGCATGATCTTTTAAATTAAATAAAACAATAAAACATCAATAGGTGTTATTAATAGTTGTAAAAATTATACTGTTTTGTAATAAATGAAGATTGTAATGGTGTTTGTGGAGATGTTTATTTCTGTTTTTTATTTGTTTCTGATGTTTTATTGGTGAGATCTTGACAGCTTTAAAGTGTTCACCTGTTTGTAATTTTTTCAATATTAATTGCAGGTCCAAATGTGATGTTGATTCAGTACAATTGATGCATCCACAGTGAGTGTGTTTACATGCACAGTCTTATGCCGATTATGCTTAATAAACTGATAACACGTGGGGTCATGTAAACGCGTACAATGGTTTTCTTTAATCGGGGAAAGCCCATATTCGCGTGGCATGTTAACACCTTGACCGGCTTTCTCACGGTTTTGTCCATGTGCGCATGTCTCCGCGTATGAAGGATAAACGTCACACGCGGAAGTAAGTGCAAAGTAATGCATAAAAGTCTCCGCTCGACTAAAGCAGTTGGCAGAGAAACTGTTAAAATAGAAGCTTATGTTACATTTACAGGTTCTGCAGACACGAGAAGAGATACAACAATATAGCTTAAGACGGATATGCCGTCGGCTTTTTGATCGACTATTATGTACTATAGGTGGTGACATCACTGCCTGCGAGAGAAAACTGATAATTCTCCAAGTCCCATGTAAACGCAGTTGACTGCATAGCCGGCTTATTGATTTGCATGTAAATGCATGAAAACAGTTTTCTATAATAAGCGGATTTTTAATAGTTATCCGCTTATTCTGTGCATGTAAACGCACTCATTGATTCAATGGTCGCTTGCTACAGTATCTGGGTTACAAATGAAGAGCGAGTAAAATTTACTTGAAATTCCAAATTAAACTTTACCTGAGAAACACTTGGCCATATTTAAGCGACCACTTTGCATCTAATAAAAACTTGACATCAAAACTGCGCAAGCACATTCAGGTAAGTTAATGATACTCAAGGTTTAAATTGGGCAGGGGCTGAGGAGCTGAAGGTCTCGCTCTGCTCCGCGCCAGTGTGCATGTGGGGTGTGTGCACTGACCCTGCGTTCATACCAGCCGCGGTAGAGGCGGCAAAATGCATATTTTATATATCTTAATTTGCACATGAAATTCTTGTAATTTGAGACATTCACGCGGAAATTCGCGTCATGGCAGGGGCTTCTGCGACTCCGCTCACTCCCTGTAACCACGTCACTACTAGAGCAAGCTCCTGATTGGTTAATGTGGCGCAAATATCCGCCAAAGTTTAGATTTTTCAACCTGCGCGTTTCCTGCACCAACGCTCAATTCACGTGGAAGGCATCATCCGCACCATTTGCATCGCAAAATTCATTGACTTAACATGTAAATCCCTCGCACTTGGCAAATGAAAAAAGTTGATGATCTACTTTATACTTTTAGTTAAGTATATTTTTAGACCAGTAATTTTACTTGTACTAAAGTGAAATATTATTAAAGTAATAGTATTTTAACTTTTTAAATGTTTTATTACTCTTTTCACTTTTGGATGATAGTTCCAGCATTTATCTGATTGAAAAAACTATACTCGCTTTTCACTGAAATCTTTTATTTTTCAGTGTAGAAAAACAACCATACAGTCAAAGACCCCAACAACATTAACAAGGCAAGGCTTTAAGTAAACCTATAACTGTTAATTCTGTTAATTAAATTTTGTTGTTGTGTGACTGAAAAAAGTCAAACTTGTATGTAATAAGTAAAGATGCTGATGGTGTTTGTGGAGTTGTTTAATCCTCTAATGAAATCTTGACAGATTTTAGGTGTTCATTTATTATTATGTTGGCTTGACAAAGCCAACATACTGATATTGCATTTAAACTTATTAGTGGTGCTTGCATTTATGCAAGGCATCACTATTACTATTGCTCAGGGATATTATTATGTTGGCTTGACAAAGCCAACATACTGATATTGTATTTAAACTTATTAGTGGTGCTTGCATTTATGCAAAGCATCACTATTACTATTGCTCAGGGATATTATTATTATGTTGGCTTGACAAAGCCAACATACTGTTGTTGTATCTAAGCTTATTATTATTATTATTATTATTATTATTATTATTATTATTCTTCTGGTACAAACTTTTTCTCACAGTAACTCCTCCTAGAGCTTTCAAGCTACACCCACAAAACTTTACAAAACTTTTAAGACTGGTACGTAGATTGTTGCTATGACTTTTCTAACTGATGGGACCTACCGAATTCCTAAACGGGGCGCTCAAACACCCCAAATTTTCCATTGACTTAACATTGCGACAAACTTTGACGGGTCATAGCTGCAAGCGAGAAATTTGTAGAAACTTGTGGGTTACCACATTTGAAGAGGCTGGCAGGCTCTGTAAGAACATACATCACATTGGGGTGTAAGTTTCACCCCTGGGGTGTAAGGGGCACCCAAATTTCCCCATTGACTTATAATGGGGCAGGGAACATGCCCATATAAGGGAATAAAAGCGTCCCAGATGGAATATCTTCACTTTAGAGTGTCGTAGAGACATGGGGGTGGGCTCAATTTAGTCAGGCATCCAATCAGTCTCTCAGGATCGCCCCATAGCTATTAAGCCACGCCCCTAGCAACCATTTTTGGGCACCCTAGCAACATATCCCATAGACTGCCATTATAAAATGCCCAGATGGATATCTTTGCAGCACAGTGTCACAGAGACATGGGGGTGGGCTCATTTTACTCAGGCATCCAATCAGTCTCGGAGGATTCTTATTGAGGTATTAAGCCACGCCCCTAGCAACCAAATATGAGCACCCTAGCAACATAATAAACAAAGCCTTATATCTCTGGATCCGAACATCATAGAGACATGGGGGTTGGGTCTTTTGGTCATGTTAGCCTTATGCTAGCTCCATGCTAAGTCATACTAGCTTCATGCTAGTTTCGTGCTAGCGTTATGCTAATTTCATAATAAATCTTGCTAACTTCATGCTAATCATGTTAGCATCATGCTAGCTTCATACTAATTCATGTTAGCATCGTGCTAACTTCATGCTAATTCATGTTAGCATCGTGCTAGCTTCATGGTAATTCATGTTAGCTTCGTGCTAGCTTCATGCTAATTCATGTTAGCATCGTGCTAGCTTCATGCTAATTCATGTTAGCATCGTGTTAGCTTCATGCTAATTCATGTTAGCATCGTGCTAGCTTCATGCTAATTCATGTTAGCATCGTGCTAGCTTCATGCTAATTCATGTTAGCTTTGTGCTAGCTTCATGCTAATTCATGTTAGCTTCGTGCTAGCTTCATGCTAATTCATGTTAGCTTCGTGCTAGCTTCATGCTAATTCATGTTAGCATCGTGCTAGCTTCATGCTAATTCATGTTAGCATCGTGCTAGCTTCATGCTAATTCATGTTAGCATCGTGCTAGCTTCATGCTAATTCATGTTAGCATCGTGCTAGCTTCATGCTAATTCATGTTATCGTCGTGCTAGCTTCATGCTAATTCATGTTATCGTCGTGCTAGCTTCATGCTAATTCATGTTATCGTCGTGCTAGCTTCATGCTAATTCATGTTAGCGTCGTGCTAGCTTCATGCTAATTCATGTTAGCGTCGTGCTAGCTTCATGCTAATTCATGTTAGCGTCGTGCTAGCTTCATGCTAATTCATGTTAGCGTCGTGCTAGCTTCATGCTAATTCATGTTAGCGTCATGCTAGCTTCATGCTAATTCATGTTAGCATCATGCTAGCTTCATGCTAATTCATGTTAGCATCATGCTAGCTTCATGCTAATTCATGTTAGCATCATGCTAGCTTCATGCTAATTCATGTTAGCATCATGCTAGCTTCATGCTAATTCATGTTAGCATCATGCTAGCTTCATGCTAATTCAGGTTAACATCATGCTAGCTTCATGCTAATTCAGGTTAACATCATGCTAGGTTCATGCTAATTCATGTTAGCATCATGCTAGCTTCATGCTAATTCATGTTAGCATCATGCTAGCTTCATGCTAATTCATGTTAGCATCATGCTAGCTTCATGCTTATTCATGTTAGCATCATGCTAGCTTCATGCTTATTCATGTTAGCATCATGCTAGCTTCATGCTTATTCATGTTAGCATCATGCTAGCTTCATGCTAATTCATGTTAGCATCATGCTAGCTTCATGCTAATTCATGTTAACATCATGCTAGCTTCATGCTAATTCATGTTAGCATCATGCTAGCTTCATGCTAATTCATGTTAGCATCATGCTAGCTTCATGCTAATTCATGTTAGCATCATGCTAGCTTCATGCTAATTCATGTTAGCATCATGCTAGCTTCATGCTAATTCATGTTAGCATCATGCTAGCTTCATGCTAATTCATGTTAGCATCATGCTAGCTTCATGCTAATTCATGTTAGCATCATGTTAGCTTCATGCTAATTCATGTTAACATCATGCTAGCTTCATGCTAATTCATGTTAGCATCATGCTAGCTTCATGCTAATTCATGTTAGCATCATGCTAGCTTCATGCTAATTCATGTTAGCTTCATGCTAATTCATGTTAGCATCATGCTAGTTTCATGCTAATTCATGTTAGCATCATGCTAACTTAGTGCTAAACATGCTAACATGGTAACTTTTGGTATCATGTTTACGGAAAGTTATAATACTAAACTAAACTTGTTTTAAATTTCTCTCAATCTGTTTTAAACGTTCAGGCTAGGCTTTGTCAAGCCAACATAAAGTTTGTCTTCAAACTTTTCTATCTAGTTATTTTTATTCTTATTTCTGGACAAAATTTCGGCGCGTAACTCGTCCCGCACGGTTTGTCGTAGACCCATGAAAGAGAGCTCAAATCAACCGGCTTATTGAGGAGATGGTGGCTATATCTTTTATAAGCGATCGGGTGCAGGGTTTCCGAAAGGGGGGCGAAAAACCACCCGAAAAATCCCATTGACTTAACATTGGGCCCAACTTTGACAACTCATAGCTCCGCTCGAGGATTTTGTAGAAACATGTGGGTTACAACATTTGAAGAGGGTGGTAGGCTCTGTAAGAACATACATGACATTGGGGTGTAAGTTGTACCCCTGGGGTGTAAGAGGCCCCCGAAATTTCCCATTGACTTATAATGGGGCAGAGAACACGCCCATATAAGGGAATAAAACCGTTCCAGATGGGATATCTTTGCTTTACAGTGTCGTAGAGATAAGTGGGTGGGCTCATTTTACTCGGGCATCCAATCAGTCTCTCAGGATCATCCCAGAGCTATTAAGCCACGCCCCTAGCAACAATTTTGGGCACCCTAGCAACATCTCCCATAGACTGCCATTATAAAATGCCCAGATGGATATCTTTGCACCACAGTGTCATAGAGACATGGGGGTGGGCTCATTTTACTCAGGCATCCAATCAGTCTCTCAGGATCCTTACATAGGTATTAAGCCACGCCCCTAGCAACCACTTTTGAGCACCCTAGCAACATAAAATTCAAACAGTTATATCTCCGCATCAGAACATCGTAGAGACACAGGGGTTGGACCGTTTGACTCGTGACTCAGAGTGTAATCATTATGGGATGCCAATTTTTTCCCTAGCAACCAAATACACTACCCTAGCAACAGAGTAAACAAAGCCTTATATCTCTGCATCAGAACATCATAGAGACACGGGGGTTGGACCGTTTGACTCGTGACTCAGAGTGTAATCATTATGGGATGCCAATTTTATCCCTAGCAACCAAATACAGTACCCTAGCAACAGAGTAAACAAAGCCTTATATCTCTGCATCAGAACATCGTAGAGACACGGGGGTTGGACCATTTGACTCGTGACTCAGAGTGTAATCATTATGGGATGCCAATTTTTTCCCTAGCAACCAAATACAGTACCCTAGCAACAGAGTAAACAAAGCCTTATATCTCCGCATCAGAACATCGTAGAGACACGGGGGTTGGACCGTTTGACTCGTGACTCAGAGTGTAATCATTATGGGATGCCAATTTTTTCCCTAGCAACCAAATACAGTACCCTAGCAACAGAGTAAACAAAGCCTTATATCTCCGCATCAGAACATCGTAGAGACACGGGGGTTGGACCGTTTGACTCGTGACTCAGAGTGTAATCATTATGGGATGCCAATTTTTTCCCTAGCAACCAAATACAGTACCCTAGCAACAGAGTAAACAAAGCCTTATATCTCCGCATCAGAACATCGTAGAGACACGGGGGTTGGACCGTTTGACTCGTGACTCAGAGTGTAATCATTATGGGATGCCAATTTTTTCCCTAGCAACCAAATACAGTACCCTAGCAACAGAGTAAACAAAGCCTTATATCTCCGCATCAGAACATCGTAGAGACACGGGGGTTGGACCGTTTGACTCGTGACTCAGAGTGTAATCATTATGGGATGCCAATTTTTTCCCTAGCAACCAAATACAGTACCCTAGCAACAGAGTAAACAAAGCCTTATATCTCCGCATCAGAACATCGTAGAGACACGGGGGTTGGACCGTTTGACTCGTGACTCAGAGTGTAATCATTATGGGATGCCAATTTTTTCCCTAGCAACCAAATACAGTACCCTAGCAACAGAGTAAACAAAGCCTTATATCTCCGCATCAGAACATCATAGAGACATGGGGGTTGGATCGTTTGACTCGTGACTTAGAGTGTAATCATTATGGGATGCCAATTTTTTCCCTAGCAACCAAATACAGTACCCTAGCAACAGAGTAAACAAAGCCTTATATCTACGCATCAGAACATCGTAGAGACACGGGGGTTGGACCGTTTGACTCGTGACTCGGCGGGTAATCACTATGGGATGTCAAATTTTTCCCTAGCAACCAAATACAGTACCCTAGCAACAGAGTAAACAAAGCCTTATATCTCAGCATCAGAACATCGTATAGACACGGGGGTTGGACCGTTTGACTCGTGACTCGGCGGGTAATCACTATGGGATGTCAAACTTTTCCCTAGCAACCAAATACAGTACCCTAGCAACCGAATAAACAAAGCCTTATATCTCTGCATCAGAACATCGTAGAGACACGGGGGTTGGACCGTATGACTCGTGACTCAGAGTGTAATCATTATGGGATGCCAAATTTTTCCCTAGCAACCAAATACAGTACCCTAGCAACCGGATAAACACAGCCTTATTTCTCCACATCAGAACATCGTAGACACAAGGGGGTTGGACCGTTTTACTTTTGGGTTGGAGTATAATCATATATTGTCCCGGGAATTTTGCTACGGCAAGCACCACTTCACATTTTCTTCAGGAAATGTACCTATCTAGTTATTATTATTATTCTTTTTCTTCTGAGACTAAAATTTCTAACTCTAACTCGTCCTAGAGCTTTCAAGCTACAGCCATCAAACTTTGGACAGACTTTCGGTCTGATCTGACGAGGTGTGCTATATCTTTTCTAACTGATGGGACCTTCCGAATTCCTAAACGGGGCGCTGAAACACCCCAAAATTTCCATTGACTTAACATTGAGACAAACTTTGACGGGTCAAAGCTGCGAGTGAGAAACTTGTAGAAAGTTGTGGCTTACCACATTTAAGGAGGCTGACAGGCTGTGTAAGAACATACCTCACAATGGGGTGTAAGCTGTACCCCTGGGGTGTAAGAGGCCCCCAAATTTTCCCATTGACTTATAATGGGGCAGGAAATATGCCCATAAAAGGGAAAAAAAGCGTCCCAGATGGAATATCTTCACTTTAGAGTGTCTTAGAGACATGGGGGTGGGCTCATTTTACTCAAGCATCCAATCAGTCTCTTAGGATCACCCCAGAGATATTAAGCCACGCCCCTAGCAACAATTTTGGGTACCCTAGCAACATCTCCCATAGACTACCATTATAAAAAGCCCAGATGGATATCTTTGCACCAGAGTGTCATAGAGACATAGGGGTGGGCTCATTTTACTCAGGCATCCAATCAGTCTCTTAGGATTCTTATTGAGGTATTAAGCCACGCCCCTAGCAACAAAATATGAAGACCCTAGCAACATAATAAACAAAGCCTTATATCTCTGGATCTGAACATCGTAGAGACACAGGGGTTGGACCGTTTTTCTTGTGGCTTGAAGTGTAATCATTATGGGATGCCAATTTTTTCCCTAGCAACCAAACTTAGTACCCTAGCAACGGAATAAACAAAGCCTTATATCTCCGCTTCAGAACATCATAGAGACACGGGGGTTGGACCGTTTTACTTGTGGCTTGAAGGGTGATCATTATGGGATGCCAATTTTCTCCCTAGCAACCAAACTTAGTACCCTAGCAACGGAATAAACAAAGCCTTATATCTCCGCATCAGAACATTGTAGAGACACGGGGGTTGGACCGTTTAACTTGTGGCTTGAAGGGTGATCATTATGGGATGCCAATTTTCTCCCTAGCAACCAAACTTAGTACCCTAGCAACGCAATAAATGTTAGCTTCATGCTAGCTTCTTGCTAATCATGCTAGCTTCATGCTAGCTTCATGCTAATCATGCTAACATCATGCTAGCTTCATGCTAATCATGCTAACTTCATGCTAGCTTCATGCTAATCATGCTAACTTCATGCTAGCTTCATGCTAATCATGCTAACATCATGCTAGCTTCATGCTAATCATGCTAGCATCATGCTAGCATCATACTAGCTTCATGCTAATCATGCTAGCTTCATGCTAATCATGCTAGCATCATGCTAGCTTCATGCTAATCATGTTAGCATCATGCTAGCTTCATGCTTATCATGCTAGCTTCATGCTAATCATGCTAGCATCAAGCTAGCTTCATTCTAATCATGCTAGCATCATGCTAGCTTCATGCTAATCATGCTAACATCATGCTAGCTTCATGGTAAATCATGCTACCTTCATACTTAAACATACTAACAGCCAGATAGCCTACTAAACTAAACTTATGTCAAACCGTTTTAAACGTTCAGGCTACGCTTTCTCAAGCCAACATAAAGTTTGTCTTCAAACTTTACTATCTAGTTAGTGGTGCTTGCATTTATGCAAGGCATCACTATTATTATTGCTCATACTTATTATTATTAGTGGTGCTTGCATTTATGCAAGGCATCACTATTACTATTGCTCATACTTATTAGTGGTGCTTGCATTTATGCAAAGCATCACTATTATTATTGCTCAGGGATATTATTAGTGGTGCTTGCATTTATGCAAGGCATCACTATTACTATTCCTCAGGGATATTATTATTATTATTATATTTTATTCTTACATCTGCACGTTTTTTCGGCACCTAACTCGTCCCGCACGGTTTGTCGTAGACCCATGAAAGAGGGCTCAAATCGACGGGCTTATTAAGGACACGACTGCTATGACTTTTATAAGCGATCGGGTGCAGGATTTTCGAAAGGGGGGCGAAAAACCACCCGAAAATTCCCATTGACTTAACATTGAGCCCAACTTTGACGAGTCATAGCTCCGCTCGAGGATTTTGTAGAAACATGTAGGTTACAACATTTGGAGAGGGTGGTAGACTCTGTAAGAACATATATCACAATGGGGTGTAAGTTGTACCCCTGGGGTGTAAGAGGCGCCCAAAAGTGCCCCAATGAAAAGTCAATGGGGCGAAAATCCCATAGACTTAAAATTGCAAATACTTTGACGGGTCATAGGTACGAGCGAGGATTTCGTAGAAACATGTGGGTTGCTAAAATTAAAGAGGGTGCTAGACTCTGTCAGGACGTCCCCCACAATGGGGTGTAAGGTTACCCTAGCAACCATTTTGGGCACCCTAGCAACCTATCCCATAGACTGCCATTATAAAATGCCCAGATGGATATCTTTGCACCACAGTGTCACAGAGACATGGGGGTGGGCTCATTTTACTCAGGCATCCAATCAGTCTCTCAGGATCCTTACTGAGGTATTAAGCCACGCCCCTAGCAACCAGTTTTGAGCACCCTAGCAACATAAAATTCAAACAGTTATATCTCGGCATCAGAACATCGTAGAGACACGGGGGTTGGACCGTTTGACTCGTGACTCAGAGTGTAATCACTATGGGATGCCAATTTTTTCCCTAGCAACCAAATACAGTACCCTAGCAACAGAGTAAACAAAGCCTTATATCACCGCATCAGAACATCGTAGAGACACGGGGGTTGGACGGTTTGACTCGTGACTCGGAGGGTAATCACTAGTGGATGCCATTTTTTCCCTAGCAACCAAATACAGCTCCCTAGCAACAGAGTAAACAAAGCCTTATTTCTCCGCATCAGAGCATCGTAGAGACACGGGGGTTGGACCATTTGACTTGTGACTCAGAGGGTAATCACCAGTGGATGCCAATTTTCCCCCTAGCAACCAAATACAGTACCCTAGCAACAGAGTAAACAAAGCCTTATATCTCCGCATCAGAACATCGTAGAGACACGGGGGTTGGACCGTTTTACTTGTGAATCGGAGTGTAATCACTGGGCACATCATTGGCCACTCCCAAGCCACGCCCCTAGCAACCAAATACAGTACCCTAGCAACAGAGTAAACAAAGCCTTATATCTCCGCATCAGAACATCGTAGAGACACGGGGGTTGGACCGTTTGACTCATGACTCGGAGGGTAATCACTAGTGGATGCCATTTTTTCCCTAGCAACCAAATACAGTACCCTAGCAACAGAGTAAACAAACCCTTATATCTCCGCATCAGAACATCGTAGAGACACGGGGTTTGGACCGTTTGACTCGTGACTCGGAGTGTTATCACTAGTGGATGCCAATTTTTTCCCTAGCAACCAAATACAGTACCCTAGCAACAGAGTAAACAAACCCTTATATCTCCGCATCAGAACATCGTAGAGACACGGGGTTTGGACCGTTTGACTCGTGACTCGGAGTGTAATCAATAGTGGATGCCAATTTTCTCCCTAGCAACCAAATACATTACCCTAGCAACAGAGTAAACAAAGCCTTTTATCTCCACATCAGAACATCGCAGAGACACGGGGGTTGGACCGTTTGACTCGTATCTCGGAGTGTAATCACTAGTGGATGCCAATTTTTTCCCTAGCAACCAAATACAGTACCCTAGCAACAGAGTAAACAAAGCCTTATATCTTCGCATCAGAACATCGTAGAGACACGGGGGTTTGACCGTTTGACTCGTGACTCGGAGTGTAATCACTAGTGGATGCCAATTTTCTCCCTAGCAACCAAATACAGTACCCTAGCAACCGCATAAACAAACCCTTATATCTTCGCATCAGAATATCGTAGAGACATGTGGGTTGAATTGTTTTACTTTTGGCTTGGAGTATAATCATAAATTGTCCCCCGAAATTTGTCACGGCAAGCACCACTCACATTTTCTTCAGGAAATGTACCTATCTAGTTATTATTATTATTATTATTATTATTATTCTTATGTCTGCACACTTTTTCGGCGCGTAACTCGTCCCGCACGGTTTGCCGTAGTCCCATGAAAGAGGGCTCAAATCGACCGGTTTTTTGAAGAGATGGTGGCTATGACTTTTATAAGCGGTCGGGTGCAGAATTTCCAAAAGGGGGGCGAAAAACCACCCGAAAAATCCCATTGACTTAACATTGCGCCCAACTTTGACGAGTCATAGCTCCGCTCGAGGATTTTGTAGAAACATGTGGTTTACAACATTTGAAGAGTGTGGTAGACTCTGTAAGAACATGGATCACAATGGGGTGTAAGCTGTACCCCTGGGGTGTAAGAGGTGCCCAAAAATGCCCAATGAAAAGTCAATGGGGCAAAATCCCATAGACTTAACATTGCAAAAGTTTTGACGGGTCATAGGTCGACCGAGGATTTCATAGAAACATGTTGGTTACTAAATTTAAAAAGGGTGCTAGACTCTGTCAGGACGTCCCCCACAATGGGGTGTAATGTTACCCTAGCAACCATTTTGGGCACCCTAGCAACCTATACCATAGACTGCCATTATAAAATGCCCGGATGGATATCTTTGCACCACAGTGTCATAGAGACATGGGGGTGGGCTCATTTTACTCAGGCATCCAATCAGTCTCTCAGGATCCTTACAGACTTACTAAGCCACGCCCCTAGCAACCACTTTTGAGCACCCTAGCAACATAAAATACAAACAGTTATATCTCGGCATCAGAACATCGTAGAGACACGGGGGTTGGACCGTTTTACTTGTGACTAGGGGTGTAACAATTGGGCACATCATTGGCCACTCCCAAGCCACGCCCCTAGCAACCAAATTTGAGCACCCTAGCAACCGAATAAACAAAGCCTTATATCTCCGCATCAGAACATCGTAGAGACACGGGGTTTGGACCGTTTTACTTGTGACTCGGAGTGTAATCACTGGGCACATCATTGGCCACTCCCAAGCCACGCCCCTAGCAACCAAATACAGTACCCTAGCAACAGAGTAAACAAAGCCTTATATCTCCGCATCAGAACATCGTAGAGACACGGGGGTTGGATCGTTTTACTTGTGACTCGGAGTGTAATCACTGGGCTCATAATTGGCCACTCCCAAGCCACGCCCCTAGCAACCAAATACAGTACCCTAGCAACAGAGTAAACAAAGCCTTATATCTCCGCATCAGAACATCGTAGAGACATGGGGGTTGGACCGTTTGACTCATGACTCGGAGGGTAATCACTAGTGGATGCCATTTTTTCCCTAGCAACCAAAATCAGTACCCTAGCAACAGAGTAAACAAAGCCTTATATCTCCGCATCAGAACATCGTAGAGACATGGGGTTTGGACCGTTTGACTCGTGACTCGGAGGGTAATCACTAGTGGATCCCATTTTTTTCCCTAGCAACCAAATACAGTACCCTAGCAACAGAGTAAACAAAGCCTTATATCTCCGCATCAGAACATCGTAGAGACACGGGGGTTGGACCGTTTGACTCATGACTCGGAGGGTAATCACTAGTGGATGCAATTTTTTCCCCTAGCAACCAAATACAGTACCCTAGCAACAAAGTAAACAAAGCCTTATATCTCCGCATCAGAACATCGTAGAGACACGGGGGTTGGACCGTTTGACTCGTGACTCGGAGGGTAATCACTAGTGGATGCCATTTTTTCCCCTAGCAACCAAATACAGTACCCTAGCAACAGAGTAAACAAAGCCTTATATCTCCGCATCAGAACATCGTAGAGACACGGGGGTTTGACCGTTTGACTCGTGACTCGGAGTGTAATCACTAGTGGATGCCAATTTTCTCCCTAGCAACCAAATACAGTACCCTAGCAACCGAATAAACAAAGCCTTATATCTTCGCATCAGAATATCGTAGAGACATGTGGGTTGAATTGTTTTACTTTTGGCTTGGAGTATAATCATATATTGTCCCCCGAAATAAGCCACGGCAAGCACCACTTCACATTTTCTTCAGGAAATGTACCTATCTAGTTTTTATTCTTATTTCTGGACAAAATTTCGGCGCGTAACTCGTCCCGCACGGTTTGTCGCAGACCCATGAAAGAGAGCTCAAATCAACCGGCTTATTGAGGAGATGGTGGCTATATCTTTTATAAGTGATCGGGTGCAGGGTTTCCGAAAGGGGGGCAAAAAATCACCCGAAAAATCCCATTGACTTAACATTGGGCCGAACTTTGACGAGTCATAGCTCCGCTCAAGGATTTTGTAGAAACATGTGGGTTACAACATTTGAAGAGGGTGGTAGACTCTGTAACAACATACATAACATTGGGGTGTAAGTTGTCCCCCTGGGGTGTAGGAGGCACCCAAAATTTCCCATTGACTTTTAATGGGGCAGGGAACACGCCCATATAAGGGAATAAAATTGTTCCAGATGGGATATCTTTGCTTTACAGTGTCGTAGAGATAAGTGGGTGGGCTCATTTTACTCGGGCATCCAATCAGTCTCTCAGGATCATCTCAGATCTATTAAGCCACGCCCCTAGCAACAATTTTGGGCACCCTAGCAACATCTCCCATAGACTGCCATTATAAAATGCCCAGATGGATATCTTTGCACCACAGTGTCATAGAGACATGGGGGTGGGCTCATTTTACTCAGACATCCAATCAGTCTCTCAGGATTCTTACATAGGTATTAAGCCACGCCCCTAGCAACCACTTTTGAGCACCCTAGCAACATAAAATTCAAACAGTTATATCTCCGCATCAGAACATCATAGAGACACGGGGGTTGGACCGTTTGACTCGTGACTCGGAGTGTAATCATTATGGGATGCCAATTTTTTCCCTAGCAACCAAATACAGTACCCTAGCAACAGAGTAAACAAAGCCTTATATCTCAGCATCAGAACATCGTAGAGACACGGGGGTTGGACCGTTTGACTCGTGACTCAGAGTGTAATCATTATGGGATGCCAATTTTTTCCCTAGCAACCAAATACAGTACCCTAGCAACAGAGTAAACAAAGCCTTATATCTCCGCATCAGAACATCGTAGAGACACGGGGGTTGGACCGTTTGACTCGTGACTCAGAGTGTAATCATTATGGGATGCCAATTTTTTCCCTAGCAACCAAATACAGTACCCTAGCAACAGAGTAAACAAAGCCTTATATCTCTGCATCAGAACATCGTAGAGACACGGGGGTTGGACCGTTTGACTCGTGACTCGGAGTGTAATCATTATGGGATGCCAATTTTTTCCCTAGCAACCAAATACAGTACCCTAGCAACAGAGTAAACAAAGCCTTATATCTCAGCATCAGAACATCGTAGAGACACGGGGGTTGGACCGTTTGACTCGTGACTCAGAGTGTAATCATTATGGGATGCCAATTTTTTCCCTAGCAACCAAATACAGTACCCTAGCAACAGAGTAAACAAAGCCTTATATCTCCGCATCAGAACATCGTAGAGACACGGGGGTTGGACCGTTTGACTCGTGACTCGGAGTGTAATCATTATGGGATGCCAATTTTTTCCCTAGCAACCAAATACAGTACCCTAGCAACAGAGTAAACAAAGCCTTATATCTCCGCATCAGAACATCGTAGAGACACGGGGGTTGGACCGTTTGACTCGTGACTCGAAGTGTAATCATTATGGGATGCCAATTTTTTCCCTAGCAACCAAATACAGTACCCTAGCAACAGAGTAAACAAAGCCTTATATCTCTGCATCAGAACATCGTAGAGACACGGGGTTGGACCGTTTGACTCGTGACTCGGAGTGTAATCATTATGGGATGTCAATTTTTTCCCTAGCAACCAAATACAGTACCCTAGCAACAGAGTAAACAAAGCCTTATATCTCTGCATCAGAACATCGTAGAGACACGGGGGTTGGACCGTTTGACTCGTGACTCAGAGTGTAATCACTAGTGGATGCCAATTTTTTCCCTAGCAACCAAATACAGTACCCTAGCAACAGAGTAAACAAAGCCTTATATCTCAGCATCAGAACATCGTAGACACACGGGGGTTGGACCGTTTGACTCGTGACTCAGAGTGTAATCACTATGGGATGGCAATTTTTTCCCTAGCAACCAAATACAGTACCCTAGCAACAGAGTAAACAAAGCCTTATATCTCCGCATCAGAACATCGTAGAGACACGAGGGTTGGACCGTTTGACTCGTGACTCAGAGTGTAATCACTATGGGGTGCCAATTTTTTCCCTAGCAGCCAAATACGGTACCCTAGCAACAGAGTAAAGAAAGCCTTATATCTTCGCATCAGAACATCGTAGAGACACGAGAGTTGGATTGTTTTACTTTTGGCTTGGAGTATAATCATATATGTTCCCCAGAATTTTGCCACGGCAAGCACCACTCACATTTTCTTCAGGAAATGTACCTATCTAGTTATTAGTGGTGCTTGCATTTATGCAAAGCATCACTATTACTATTCCTCAAAGATATTATTATTATTATTCTTCTTTTTCTGGACACTTTTTCGGCGCGTAACTCGTCCCGCACGCTTTGTCGTAGACCCATAAATTAGGGCTCAAATCGACCGGATTATTGAGGAGAGGTGTGCTATGACTTTTATAAGCGATCGGGTGCATGATTTCCGAAAGGGGCGCGAAAAACCTCCCGAAAACGTCCCATTGACTTTACATTGCGCCCAACTTTGACGAGTCATAGCTCCGCTCGAGGATTTTGTAGAAACATGTGGGTTACAACATTTGAAGAGGGTGGTAGGCTCTGTAAGAACATGGATCACAATGGGGTGTAAGTTGTACCCCTGGGGTGTAAGAGGTGCCCAAAAGTGCCCCAATGAAAAGTCAATGGGGCAAAATCCCATAGACTTACCATTGCAAAAATTTTGACGGGTCATAGGTCCGAGCCAGGATTTCATAGAAACATGTGGGTTACTAAATTTGAATAGGGTGCTAGACTCTGTCAGGACGTCCTCCACAATGGGGTGTAAGGTTACCATAGCAACCATTTTGGGCACCCTAGCAACCAATACCATAGACTGCCATTATAAAATGCCCGGATGGATATCTTTGCACCACAGTGTCATAGAGACATGGGGGTGGGCTCATTTTACTCAGGCATCCAATCAGTCTCTCAGGATCCTTACAGACGTACTAAGCCACGCCCCTAGCAACCACTTTTGAGCACCCTAGCAACATAAAATACAAACAGTTATATCTCGGCATCAGAACATCGTAGAGACACGGGGGTTGGACCGTTTTACTTGTGACTAGGGGTGTAACAATTGGGCACATCATTGGCCACTTCCAAGCCACGCCCCTAGCAACCAAATTTGAGCACCCTAGCAACAGAGTAAACAAAGCCCTAGCAACCAAATACAGTACCCTAGCAACAGAGTAAACAAAGCCTTATATCTCCGCATCAGAACATCGTAGAGACACGAGGGTTGGACCGTTTGACTCGTGACTCAGAGTGTAATCACTATGGGGTGCCAATTTTTTCCCTAGCAGCCAAATACGGTACCCTAGCAACAGAGTAAAGAAAGCCTTATATCTTCGCATCAGAACATCGTAGAGACACGAGAGTTGGATTGTTTTACTTTTGGCTTGGAGTATAATCATATATGTTCCCCAGAATTTTGCCACGGCAAGCACCACTCACATTTTCTTCAGGAAATGTACCTATCTAGTTATTAGTGGTGCTTGCATTTATGCAAAGCATCACTATTACTATTCCTCAAAGATATTATTATTATTATTCTTCTTTTTCTGGACACTTTTTCGGCGCGTAACTCGTCCCGCACGCTTTGTCGTAGACCCATAAATTAGGGCTCAAATCGACCGGATTATTGAGGAGAGGTGTGCTATGACTTTTATAAGCGATCGGGTGCATGATTTCCGAAAGGGGCGCGAAAAACCTCCCGAAAACGTCCCATTGACTTTACATTGCGCCCAACTTTGACGAGTCATAGCTCCGCTCGAGGATTTTGTAGAAACATGTGGGTTACAACATTTGAAGAGGGTGGTAGGCTCTGTAAGAACATGGATCACAATGGGGTGTAAGTTGTACCCCTGGGGTGTAAGAGGTGCCCAAAAGTGCCCCAATGAAAAGTCAATGGGGCAAAATCCCATAGACTTACCATTGCAAAAATTTTGACGGGTCATAGGTCCGAGCCAGGATTTCATAGAAACATGTGGGTTACTAAATTTGAAGAGGGTGCTAGACTCTGTCAGGACGTCCTCCACAATGGGGTGTAAGGTTACCATAGCAACCATTTTGGGCACCCTAGCAACCAATACCATAGACTGCCATTATAAAATGCCCGGATGGATATCTTTGCACCACAGTGTCATAGAGACATGGGGGTGGGCTCATTTTACTCAGGCATCCAATCAGTCTCTCAGGATCCTTACAGACGTACTAAGCCACGCCCCTAGCAACCACTTTTGAGCACCCTAGCAACATAAAATACAAACAGTTATATCTCGGCATCAGAACATCGTAGAGACACGGGGGTTGGACCGTTTTACTTGTGACTAGGGGTGTAACAATTGGGCACATCATTGGCCACTTCCAAGCCACGCCCCTAGCAACCAAATTTGAGCACCCTAGCAACAGAGTAAACAAAGCCTTATATCTCTGCATCAGAACATCGTAGAGACACGGGGGTTGGACCGTTTGACTCGTGACTCGGAGTGTAATCATTATGGGATGCCAATTTTTTCCCTAGCAACCAAATACAGTACCCTAGCAACAGAGTAAACAAAGCCTTATATCTCCGCATCAGAACATCGTAGAGACACGGGGGTTGGACCGTTTGACTCGTGACTCAGAGTGTAATCATTATGGGATGCCAATTTTTTCCCTAGCAACCAAATACAGTACCCTAGCAACAGAGTAAACAAAGCCTTATATCTCCGCATCAGAACATCGTAGAGACACGGGGGTTGGACCGTTTGACTCGTGACTCGGAGTGTAATCACTAGTGGATGCCAATTTTTTCCCTAGCAACCAGTACAGTACCCTAGCAACCGAATAAACAAAGCCTTTTATCTCTGCATCAAAACATCGTAGAGACACAGGGGTTGGACCGTTTTACTTTTGGGTTGGAGAATATCATATATTGTCCCGAGAATTTTGCCACGGCAAGCACCACTTCACATTTTCTTCAGGAAATGTACCTATCTAGTTATTATTATTATTTTTATATCTGGACAAAATTTCGGCGCGTAACTCGTCCCGCACGGTTTGTCGTAGACACATGAATGAGGGCTCAAATTGACCGGTTTATTGAGGAGAGGTGTGCTATGACTTTTATAAGCGATCGGGTGCAGGATTTCCGAAAGGGGGGCGAAAAACCACCCCAAAAATCCCATTGACTTAACATTGGACCGAACTTTGACAGGTCATAGCTCCGCTCGAGGATTTTGTAGAAACATGTGGGTTCTAACATTTGAAGAGGGTGGTACGCTCTGTAAGAACATACATCACATTGGGGTGTTAGTTGTACCCCTGGGGTGTAAGAGGCACCCGAAATTTCCCATTGATTTATAATGGGGCAGGAAACATGCCCATATAAGGGAATAAAAAAGTTCCAGATGGAATATCTTCGCTTTACAATGTCATAGAGACATGGGGGTGGGCTCATTTTACTCAGACATCCAATCAATTTATCAGGATAGTCCCAGAGCTATTAAGCCACGCCCCTAGCAACCACTTTTAAGCACCCTAGCAACATAAAATTCAAACAGTTATATCTAGGCATCAGAACATCGTAGAATAACGGGGGTTGGATCGTTTTACTCGTGACTCGGAGGGTAATCACTGGCCACATCATTGGCCACTCCCAGGCCACGCCCCTAGCAACCAAATGTGAGCACCCTAGCAACAGAGTAAACAAAGCCTTATATCTTCGCATCAGAACATCGTAGAAACACGGGGGTTGGACCGTTTTACTTGTGACTCGGAGTGTAGCAACTGGTCACATCATTGGCCACTCCCAAGCCCCGCCCCTAGCAACCAAATACAGTACCCTAGCAACAGAGTAAACAAAGCCTTATATCTTCGCATCAGAACATCGTAGAAACACGGGGGTTGGACCGTTTTACTTGTGACTCGGAGTGTAGCAACTGGTCACATCATTGGCCACTCCCAAGCCCCGCCCCTAGCAACCAAATACAGTACCCTAGCAACAGAGTAAACAAAGCCTTATATCTTCGCATCAGAACATCGTAGAAACATGGGGGTTGGACCGTTTTACTTGTGACTCGGAGTGTAGCAACTGGTCACATCATTGGCCACTCCCAAGCCCCGCCCCTAGCAACCAAATACAGTACCCTAGCAACAGAGTAAACAAAGCCTTGTATCTCAGCATCAGAACATCGTAGAGACACGGGGGTTGGACCGTTTGACTCGTGACTCAGAGTGTTATCACTATGGGATGCAAATTTTTTCCCTAGCAACCAAATACAGTACCCTAGCAACAGAGTAAACAAAGCCTTATATCTCAGCATCAGAACATCGTAGAGACACGGGGGTTGGACCGTTTGACTCGTGACTCAGAGTGTTATCACTATGGGATGCAAATTTTTTCCCTAGCAACCAAATACAGTACCCTAGCAACAGAGTAAACAAAGCCTTATATCTCAGCATCAGAACATCGTAGAAACACGGGGGTTGGACCGTTTGACTCGTGACTCAGAGTGTAATCACTAGTGGATGCCAATTTTTTCCCTAGCAACCAAATACAGTACCCTAGCAACAGAGTAAACAAAGCCTTATATCTCAGCATCAGAACATCGTAGACACACGGGGGTTGGACCGTTTGACTCGTGACTCAGAGTGTAATCACTATGGGATGGCAATTTTTTCCCTAGCAACCAAATACAGTACCCTAGCAACAGAGTAAACAAAGCCTTATATCTCCGCATCAGAACATCGTAGAGACACGAGGGTTGGACCGTTTGACTCGTGACTCAGAGTGTAATCACTATGGGGTGCCAATTTTTTCCCTAGCAGCCAAATACGGTACCCTAGCAACAGAGTAAAGAAAGCCTTATATCTTCGCATCAGAACATCGTAGAGACACGAGAGTTGGATTGTTTTACTTTTGGCTTGGAGTATAATCATATATGTTCCCCAGAATTTTGCCACGGCAAGCACCACTCACATTTTCTTCAGGAAATGTACCTATCTAGTTATTAGTGGTGCTTGCATTTATGCAAAGCATCACTATTACTATTCCTCAAAGATATTATTATTATTATTCTTCTTTTTCTGGACACTTTTTCGGCGCGTAACTCGTCCCGCACGCTTTGTCGTAGACCCATAAATTAGGGCTCAAATCGACCGGATTATTGAGGAGAGGTGTGCTATGACTTTTATAAGCGATCGGGTGCATGATTTCCGAAAGGGGCGCGAAAAACCTCCCGAAAACGTCCCATTGACTTTACATTGCGCCCAACTTTGACGAGTCATAGCTCCGCTCGAGGATTTTGTAGAAACATGTGGGTTACAACATTTGAAGAGGGTGGTAGGCTCTGTAAGAACATGGATCACAATGGGGTGTAAGTTGTACCCCTGGGGTGTAAGAGGTGCCCAAAAGTGCCCCAATGAAAAGTCAATGGGGCAAAATCCCATAGACTTACCATTGCAAAAATTTTGACGGGTCATAGGTCCGAGCCAGGATTTCATAGAAACATGTGGGTTACTAAATTTGAAGAGGGTGCTAGACTCTGTCAGGACGTCCTCCACAATGGGGTGTAAGGTTACCATAGCAACCATTTTGGGCACCCTAGCAACCAATACCATAGACTGCCATTATAAAATGCCCGGATGGATATCTTTGCACCACAGTGTCATAGAGACATGGGGGTGGGCTCATTTTACTCAGGCATCCAATCAGTCTCTCAGGATCCTTACAGACGTACTAAGCCACGCCCCTAGCAACCACTTTTGAGCACCCTAGCAACATAAAATACAAACAGTTATATCTCGGCATCAGAACATCGTAGAGACACGGGGGTTGGACCGTTTTACTTGTGACTAGGGGTGTAACAATTGGGCACATCATTGGCCACTTCCAAGCCACGCCCCTAGCAACCAAATTTGAGCACCCTAGCAACCGAATAAACAAAGCCTTATATCTCCGCATCAGAACATCGTAGAGACACGGGGTTTGGACCGTTTTACTTGTGACTCGGAGTGTAATCACTGGGCACATCATTGGCCACTCCCAAGCCACGCCCCTAGCAACCAAATACAGTACCCTAGCAACAGAGTAAACAAAGCCTTATATCTCCGCATCAGAACATCGTAGAGACACGGGGGTTGGACCGTTTTACTTGTGACTCGGAGTGTAATCACTGGGCACATCATTGGCCACTCCCAAGCCACGCCCCTAGCAACCAAATACAGTACCCTAGCAACAGAGTTAACAAAGCCTTATATCTCCGCATCAGAACATCGTAGAGACACGGGGGCTGGACCGTTTTACTTGTGACTCGGAGTGTAATCACTGGGCACATCATTGGCCACTCCCAAGCCACGCCCCTAGCAACCAAATACAGTACCCTAGCAACAGAGTAAACAAAGCCTTATATCTCCGCATCAGAACATCGTAGAGACACGGGGGTTGGACCGTTTTACTTGTGACTTGGAATGTAATCACTGGGCACATCATTGGCCACTCCCAAGCCACGCCCCTAGCAACCAAATACAGTACCCTAGCAACAGAGTAAACAAAGCCTTATATCTCCGCATCAGAACATCGTAGAGACACGGGGGTTGGACCGTTTGACTCATGACTCGGAGGGTAATCACTAGTGGATGCAATTTTTTTCCCTAGCAACCAAATACAGTACCCTAGCAACAGAGTAAACAAAGCCTTATATCTCCGCATCAGAACATCGTAGAGACACGGGGGTTGGACCGTTTGACTCGTGACTCGGAGGGTAATCACTAGTGGATGCCATTTTTTTCCCTAGCAACCAAATACAGTACCCTAGCAACAGAGTAAACAAAGCCTTATATCTCCGCATCAGAACATTGTAGAGACACGGGGTTTGGACCGTTTGACTCGTGACTCGGAGGGTAATCACTAGTGGATGTCATTTTTTTCCCTAGCAACCAAATACAGTACCCTAGCAACAGAGTAAACAAAGCCTTATATCTCCGCATCAGAACATCGTAGAGACACGGGGGTTTGACCGTTTGACTCGTGACTCGGAGTGTAATCACTAGTGGATGCCAATTTTCTCCCTAGCAACCAAATACAGTACCCTAGCAACCGAATAAACAAAGCCTTATATCTTCACATCAGAATATCGTAGAGACATGTGGGTTGAATTGTTTTACTTTTGGCTTGGAGTATAATCATGTATTGTCCCCCGAAATTTGCCACGGCAAGCACCACTTCACATTTTCTTCAGGAAATGTACCTATCTAGTTATTATATCTTATTATTCTTATGTCTGCACACTTTTTCGGCGCGTAACTCGTCCCACACGGTTTGTCGTAGACCCATAAATTAGGGCTCAAATCGACCGGCTTATTGAGGAGAGGTGTGCTATGACTTTTATAAGCGATCGGGTGCAGGATTTCCGAAAGGGGGGCGAAAAACCACCCAAAAAATCCCATTGACTTAACATTGCGCCCAACTTTGACGAGTCATAGCTCCGCTCGAGGATTTTGTAGAAACATGTGGGTTACAACATTTGAAGAGGGTGGTAGGCTCTGTAAGAACATGGATCACAATGGGGTGTAAGTTGTACCCCTGGGGTGTAAGAGGTGCCCAAAAGTGCCCCAATGAAAAGTCAATGGGGCAAAATCCCATAGACTTACCATTGCAAAAATTTTGACGGGTCATAGGTCCGAGCCAGGATTTCATAGAAACATGTGGGTTACTAAATTTGAAGAGGGTGCTAGACTCTGTCAGGACGTCCCCCACAATGGGGTGTAAGGTTACCATAGCAACCATTTTGGGCACCCTAGCAACCTATACCATAGACTGCCATTATAAAATGCCCGGATGGATATCTTTGCACCACAGTGTCATAGAGACATGGGGGTGGGCTCATTTTACTCAGGCATCCAATCAGTCTCTCAGGATCCTTACAGACTTACTAAGCCACGCCCCTAGCAACCAAATTTGAGCACCCTAGCAACCGAATAAACAAAGCCTTATATCTCCGCATCAGAACATCGTAGAGACACGGGGGTTGGACCATTTTACTTGTGACTCGGAGTGTAATCACTGGGCACATCATTGGCCACTCCCAAGCCACGCCCCTAGCAACCAAATACAGTACCCTAGCAACAGAGTAAACAAAGCCTTATATCTCCGCATCAGAACATCGTAGAGACACGGGGGTTGGACCGTTTTACTTGTGACTCGGAGTGTAATCACTGGGCACATAATTGGCCACTCCCAAGCCACGCCCCTAGCAACCAAATACAGTACCCTAGCAACAGAGTAAACAAAGCCTTATATCTCCACATCAGAACATCGTAGAGACATGGGGGTTGGACCGTTTGACTCATGACTCGGACGGTAATCACTAGTGGATGCCATTTTTTTCCCTAGCAACCAAATACAGTACCCTAGCAACAGAGTAAACAAAGCCGTATATCTCCGCATCAGAACATCGTAGAGACATGGGGTTTGGACCGTTTGACTCGTGACTCGGAGGGTAATCACTAGTGGATGCCATTTTTTTCCCTAGCAACCAAATACAGTACCCTAGCAACAGAGTAAACAAAGCCTTATATCTCCGCATCAGAACATCGTAGAGACACGGGGGTTGGACCGTTTGACTCGTGACTCGGAGGGTAATCACTAGTGGATGCCATTTTTTTCCCTAGCAACCAAATACAGTACCCTAGCAACAGAGTAAACAAAGCCTTATAACTCCGCATCAGAACATCGTAGAGACACGGGGGTTGGACCGTTTGACTCGTGACTCGGAGGGTAATCACTAGTGGATGCCATTTTTTCCCCTAGCAACCAAATACAGTACCCTAGCAACAGAGTAAACAAAGCCTTATATCTCCGCATCAGAACATCGTAGAGACACGGGGGTTGGATCGTTTGACTCGTGACTCGGAGGGTAATCACTAGTGGATGCCATTTTTTTCCTTAGCAACCAAATACAGTACCCTAGCAACAGAGTAAACAAAGCCTTATATCTCCGCATCAGAACATCGAAGAGACACGGGGGTTGGACCGTTTGACTCATGACTCGGAGGGTAATCACTAGTGGATGCCATTTTTTCCCTAGCAACCAAATACAGTACCCTAGCAACAGAGTAAACAAACCCTTATATCTCCGCATCAG
This sequence comes from Paramisgurnus dabryanus, assembly GCF_030506205.2. Lineage (NCBI taxonomy): Eukaryota > Metazoa > Chordata > Actinopteri > Cypriniformes > Cobitidae > Paramisgurnus > Paramisgurnus dabryanus. The sequence goes on along the minus strand of NC_133338.1, from coordinate 14,344,253 downwards.
AACATCGTAGAGACACGGGGTTTGGACCGTTTGACTCGTGACTCGGAGTGTAATCACTAGTGGATGCCAATTTTCTCCCTAGCAACCAAATACATTACCCTAGCAACAGAGTAAACAAAGCCTTTTATGTCCACATCAGAACATCGCAGAGACACGGGGGTTGGACCGTTTGACTCGTATCTCGGAGTGTAATCACTAGTGGATGCCAATTTTTTCCCTAGCAACCAAATACAGTACCCTAGCAACAGAGTAAACAAAGCCTTATATCTCCGCATCAGAACATTGTAGAGACACGGGGGTTTGACCGTTTGACTCGTGACTCGGAGTGTAATCACTAGTGGATGCCAATTTTCTCCCTAGCAACCAAATACAGTACCCTAGCAACCGAATAAACAAAGCCTTATATCTTCGCATCAGAATATCGTAGAGACATGTGGGTTGAATTGTTTTACTTTTGGCTTGGAGTATAATCATATATTGTCCCCCGAAATTTGCCACGGCAAGCACCACTTCACATTTTCTTCAGGAAATGTACCTATCTAGTTATTATTATTCTTCTGATCCACAATTTTCTAAATCTAACTCCTCCTAGAGCTTTAACTCAACATACTCCAAACTCAGGTCAGACCTTCAGTCTGATCTGACTTGAGTTGCTATATCTTTTCTAACTGATGGGACCTTCCGAATTCCTAAACGGGGCGCTCAAACACCCCAAAATTCCCATTGACTTAACATTGAGACAAACTTTGACGGGTCATAGCTGCGAGTGAGAAACTTGTAGAAACTTGTGACTTACCACATCTAAGGAGTCTGACAGGCTGTGTAAGAACATACATCACAATGGGGTGTAAGCTGTACCCCTGGGGTGTAAGGGGCCCCCAAAATCTCCCATTGACTTATAATGGGGCAGGAAACATGCCCATATAAGGGAATAAAAGCGTCCCAGATGGAATATTTTCACTTTAGAGTGTCGTAGAGACATGGGGGTGGGCTCATTTTACTCGGTCATCCAATCAGTCTCTCAGGGTTGTCCCAGAGCTATTAAGCCACGCCCCTAGCAACAATTTTGGGTACCCTAGCAACATCTCCCATAGACTACCATTATAAAAAGCCAAGATGGATATCTTTGCACCAGAGTGTCATAGAGACATAGGGGTGGGCTCATTTTACTCAGACATCCAATCAGTCTCTTAAGATTCTTGTTGAGGTATTAAGCCACGCCCCTAGCAACCAAATATGAGCACCCTAGCAACATAATAAACAAAGCCTTATTCACCTTATTTTTCACGACAACAAGGGCGGCGCCATTTCGCTCATTTTGTCAACGTTCTTCCGGCCGCATAGACGATGAGCAGCTGAGGCAGTGACTGAAGGCGACGTGTTAAGCTTAAAAAGCTCACTCGAGCGCCTTTATGTTTCTTTCTTACCAATTTTAAGCCAACTGAGGAACACCCTTATCCCAAATAATGGTTCGACTACGATGTTCCGGTAACTTTAAACCACGCCTGGTGTTGAAAAGGTGGCCAGTTTCAGGTAAGCTATCTTAGCTAACTTTGTGCTCGTTCGCCTAAAGTTAGATTTGTGATGTCCGTTCTACAAATACACTTAAGATCAGTAATGTTAGTTTATAAAATGCAACTATTTGAATGGTTTTAATTGTCCACCTATATTTTTATATTTACGATAGTACAACGAGATATTATAGTACATTGCATTCTTACAGTAGCCCACGTGATTCCTACAAGTTACTGAGATTTCAGATGCTAGAATGTCAGTTCATTTCTCATTCAGATATTGATAATGACATATTAAACAACGTATTATTTAACACTGAAGTTAAAGGTTGTGTGTATAATGTTTTTGTCTCTTTTTAATGCATCTCTCTTACACACTGTTCTGTTTAAGTATGGGTGCCATTTATATATTAATTCTCATGATGCAAGTTTCTTTTAAATACTAACATAAAAATGTTTATGGTTATATTGTTTTCACAGATGCATTGATGTTTAGTGATGCAGTGGACAACTGTGAGGATGATACAATCAACATGTTCCTAAACTGTGATGCAGAAACACAATGGGAGCATCTATCCGTCTCTGACCACAACTACACTTTAAAATCACAACTCAACCTGAAGCATACATCTGATATGGGAAAACAATGGTGCGGTTTCCCGGACAGGGCTTATCCTGGTCCCAGGCTAAAATGCATATTTGAGCTACAATAATTTAAAAACACCTTTTACTGACATACCTCAACATATAGTAGTGCCATTGTTTTGTCACAAGATGCGCACCATTTTTGTTTTTTTGTAGGATTTGTTTGTAAAAACTAAAATGTCCTAATATAATTAAGGCCTAGTCCTGTAAACCCTGTCCGAGAAACTGCTTCAATGCTTCTGCTTCATGTGTTGAGCTGGCACAAATGTACATATCTCTGCTGAGAAACAACCATCTTTGGTTCAGCTTTACACAGGGTTGATATTGCATCCATTACACAGTCGCCAAGCACTTTACCAGTACATACACCAACAGCTTCCAGATATACGCTTGGGATCAGCTCTTGATGACTCCGATAAAGCTGTGTCTTAATTTATTGCAGGGTGGTCTTGCTTTACCGGTTGTAAAGTTACATTAAACCTTCATATGTGATCAGATGTCATGCAGTGATATTAAACATTTACAGTGTGATCAGATGTTGTGCATTTATATTAAACCTTTACAATGTGATCAGATGTTGTGCAATTATATCAAATCTTTACAATGTGATCATGTTGTGCATTTATATTAAATCTTTACAATGTGATCAGCTGTTACCTGTCATGCAGTTATATTAAACATTTACTATGTGATCAGATGTATCCTGCCATGCAGTTATATAAACCTTTACAGTGTGATCAGTTATTATCTGTAAGGAATTTCTTAAACCATATGTGAGCTTTAGAGATTCCACTTAAAAGGATTTTAGTCTCATGATTTGAAGGAATAAGTGTTGGCAAGTTTGCAAATGAATTCTATCATGGTACCACATAAAAACGAAATAGTTATTGGACTGGCTAAGGTGCACATTTGCTATAAAAAAGATGAAATCACGGTGTAAATATTGGTAGACATACTTTTAATAATTTTCAATGCTGCTCCATCAACTCCTGACAGGACGAGGTAATTAAATATGCCAGGTTACTTGCCGCGGCCGCTTCATATCGTCTAACCACGAGACGATTGATGGGACAATATAAGACTATCCAATCGTCGTATGAAGTTTTAACCGTGCTCCTAATGTAAAACATTTACAGCAGTAGCGATATTTGTCATTTCACTAAAGTTATAGTGAACTACAAACAATCTTCTAACCACCAAACTAACCACCGAATGCACTGTGCCATATTAGCAGCGGAAGTCGGTTGACAAAATGCGGAAGAGCGAAGAATTAAAAAGGGGCGTGGCGGAATAAGGTGAATATCTCTGGATCTGAACATCATAGAGACATGGGGGTTGGGTCTTTGGGTCATGTTAGCTTCATGCTAGCTTCATGCTAAGTCATACTTGCTTCATGCTAGTTTCATGCTAGCTTTATGCTAATTTCATAATAAATCTTGCTAACTTCATGTTAAATCATGCTAGCTTCATGCTAGTTCATGTTAGCATCATGCTAATTCATGTTAGCTTCATGTTAACATCATGCTAGCTTCATGCTAATTTGTATTAGCATCATGTTAATTTCATGCTAATTCGTATTAACATCATGCTAGCTTCATGCTAATTCATGTTAGCATCATGCTAGCTTCATGCTAATTCATGTTAACATCATGCTAGCTTCATGCTAATTCATGTTAACATCATGCTAGCTTCATGCTAATTCATGTTAGCATCATGCTAGCTTCATGCTAATTCATGTTAGCATCATGCTAGCTTCATGCTAATTCATGTTAACATCATGCTAGCTTTATGCTAATTCATGTTAGCATCATGCTAGCTTCATGCTAATTCATGCTAATTCATGTTAACATCATGTTAACATCATGCTAATTCATGTTAGCATAATGTTAACATCATGCTAGCTTCATATTAATTCGTATTAGCATCATGCTAGCTTCATGTTAATTCGTATTAGGATCATGCTAGCTTCATGCTAATTCATGTTAGCATCATGCTAGCTTCATGCTAATTCATGTTAGCATCATGCTAGCTTCATGCTAATTCATGTTAGCATCATGCTAATTCATGTTAGCATCATGCTAGCTTCATGCTAGTTAATGTTAGCATCATGCTATCTTCATGTTAATTCATGTTAACATCATGTTAACATCATGCTAACTTCATGCTGATTCGTATTAGCATCATGCTAGTTTCATGCTAATTCGTATTAGTATCATGCTAGCTTCATGCTAATTCGTATTAGCGTTATGTTAGCTTCATGCTAATTTGTATTATCATCATGCTAGCTTCATGCTAATTCATGTTAGCATCATGCTAGCTTAATGCTAATTCATGTTAACATCATGCTAGCATCATGCTAATTCGTATTAGCATCATGCTAGCTTCATGTTAATTCGTATTAGGATCAAGCTAGCTTCATGCTAATTCATGTTAGCATCATGCTAGCTTCATGCTAATTCATGTTAACATCATTCTAGCTTCATGCTAATTCGTATTAGCATCATGCTAGCTTCATGCTAATTCATGTTAGCATCATGCTAGCTTCATGCTAATTCATGTTAGCATCATGTTAACATCATGCTAGCTTCATGCTAATTCGTATTAGCACCATGCTAGCTTCATGCTAATTCGTATTAGCGTCATGCTAGCTTCATGTTAATTTGTATTAGCATCATGCTAGCTTCATGCTAATTCATGTTAGCATCATGCTAGCATCATGTTAACACCATGTTAGCTTCATGCTAATTAATGTTAGCATCATGCTAATTCATGTTAGCATCATGTTAGCTTCATGATAATTCATGTTAACATCATGCTAGCATCATGCTAATTCGTATTAGCATCATGCTAGCTTCATGTTAATTCGTATTAGGATCAAGCTAGCTTCATGCTAATTCATGTTAGCATCATGCTAGCTTCATGCTAATTCATGTTAACATCATTCTAGCTTCATGCTAATTCGTATTAGCATCATGCTAGCTTCATGCTAATTCATGTTAGCATCATGCTAGCTTCATGCTAATTCATGTTAGCATCATGTTAACATCATGCTAGCTTCATGCTAATTCGTATTAGCACCATGCTAGCTTCATGCTAATTCGTATTAGCGTCATGCTAGCTTCATGTTAATTTGTATTAGCATCATGCTAGCTTCATGCTAATTCATGTTAGCATCATGTTAGCTTCATGCTAATTAATGTTAGCATCATGCTAATTCATGTTAGCATCATGCTAGCTTCATGATAATTCATGTTAACATCATGTTAGCTTCATGCTAATTCATGTTAGCTTCATGTTAACATCATGCTAGCTTCATGCTAATTCGTATTAGCACCATGCTAGCTTCATGCTAATTCGTATTAGCGTCATGCTAGCTTCATGTTAATTTGTATTAGCATCATGCTAGCTTCATGCTAATTCATGTTAGCATCATGCTAGCTTCATGCTAATTCATGTTAGCATCATGCTAGCATCATGTTAACATCATGTTAGCTTCATGCTAATTAATGTAAGCATCATGCTAATTCATGTTAGCATCATGTTAGCTTCATGATAATTCATGTTAACATCATGTTAGCTTCATGCTAATTCATGTTAGCTTCATGTTAACATAATGCTAGCTTTATGCTAAATCATGCTAGCTTGATGTTAAATTATCATGCTAGCTTCATGTTAAATCATGCTAGCTTCATGCTAACTCATGCTAGCTTATGTTTGCTTCATGCTAAATCATGCTAGCTGTTTTAAACTTTCAGGCCAGGCTTTCTCAAGCCAACTTAAAGTTTGTCTTCAAACTTTACTATCTAGTTATTATTATTATTATTCTGAGACTATTTTTCTGCAGCTGACTCGTCCTACAGCTTTCAAGCTACATCCACCAAATTTTCCACGGACATTTAAACTGGTCTGACGAAGCGGGCTATATCTTTTCAAAGGGATCCGACTTATAGAATTCCTAAAACGGGACATCAAAATTCCGAAAGTCCCATTGACTTAACATTGGACAAACTTTGACGGGTCATAGCTGCGAGTGAGAAACTTGTAGAAACTTGTGGCTTACCACATTTAAGGAGGCTGACAGGCTGTGTAAGAACATACCTCACAATGGGGTGTAAGCTGTACCCCTGGGGTGTAAGAGGCCCCCAAAATTTCCCATTGACTTATAATGGGGCAGGAAACATGCCCATAAAAGGGAATAAAAGCGTCCCAGATGGAATATCTTCACTTTAGAGTGTCTTAGAGACATGGGGGTGGGCTCATTTTACTCAAGCATCCAATCAGTCTCTTAGGATCACCCCAGAGCTATTAAGCCATGCCCCTAGGAACAATTTTGGGTACCCTAGCAACATCTCCCAAAGACTACCATTATAAAAAGCCCAGATGGATATCTTTGCAGCACAGTGTCATAGAGACATGGGGGTGGGCTTATTTTACTAAGGCATCCAATCAGTCTCTTAGGATTCTTATTGAGCTATTAAGCCACGCCCCTAGCAACCAAATATAAGCACCCTAGCAACATAATAAACAAAGCCTTATATCTCTGGATCCGAACATCATAGAGACACAGGGGTTGGGTCTTTTGCTCATGTTAGCTTCATGCTAGCTTCATGCTAAGTCATACTAGCTTCATGCTAGTTTCATGCTAGCTTTATGCTAATTTCATAATAAATCTTGCTAACTTCATGGTAAATCATGTTAGCATCATGCTAGCTTCATGCTAATTAATGTTAATCATGCTAGCTTCATGCTAATAATGTTAGCATCATGCTAGCTTCATGCTAATTAATTTTAGCGTCATGCTAGCTTCATGCTAATTCATGTTAGCGTCGTGCTAGCTTCATGCTAATTCATGTTAGCGTCGTGCTAGCTTCATGCTAATTCATGTTAACGTCGTGCTAGCTTCATGCTAATTCATGTTAGTGTCGTGCTAGCTTCATGCTAATTCATGTTAGCGTCGTACTAGCTTCATGCTAATTCATGTTAGCTTCATGCTAATCCATGTTAGCATCATGCTAGCTTCATGCTAATTCATGTTAGCACAATGCTAATTCATGTTAGCATCATGCTAGCTTCATGCTAATTCATGTTAGCATCATGCTAGCTTCATGCTAATTCATGTTAGCATTATGCTAGCTTCATGCTAATTCATGTTAGCATCATGCTAGCTTCATGCTAATTCATGTTAGCATCATGCTAGCTTCATGCTTATTCATGTTAGCATCATGCTAGTGTAGCCCCTATGAGGCTTCTTAAAGATGACTACTCACTGAAATGCAACAATGCACTAGGCCAGATAGATCAGAAGACAACACGGTTCGTAGGAGGCAATGGCACACACACACACGTATATATAGTTTGAATGTAATTATTTATATGTTATGTTTAGAATTTTAGACTTACTGAAGAAAAGCACATTTAAGTATGACAATATTACAATATAAACAAATTAAAATAAAAGGAATGTAAAAGAAAGCAAACCAACTCTAAAAGTAGAGTAACAATTCGTATAATTTACGAAATAAACTCAAATACCAAGAAACTCCTTGGAGTGTATAGTTCAACAAGGCGCAAAAATCAAGTATATAAGTTCAAATGAGATTTATAATTTCTCTTTCTTCAGTTCCTTAGAATGAATATTCCAGTGCTTCAATAATCAAACCTTCAATAATCCAGTGAAACAATTTGTAGAAATCGCAACGCAGATATCAACAGAAGAAAAGTAGGTGTCTCATGGTGGCTCGCCATCTCACACTATGCACATTCGAAGTTCTAGATTAATGCAGTCCACAGTAAAGAGATCCAGAATCTGATTTCTCAGATAACAAAACTGGCCTGTGCACAACACACAGGATAAACACTCAATTAATGTATACATCACATGCATCTCTCATTATACATACACTTTAAACTTTTATACATATCTACTTTCATATAATACACACATTTATTCAATATAAACAGAACATTTATCCTTTAGCACATGAACATAGTTTTTAATCATACATTTTCACATATATACTCAAAATAATCATACAAAACTCACCGATTCCCTCATATAACAAAAATATCTTTTTATCTCCTTCAGATTTTCACCGGATGATGACCGGATGGCAGTTTTATCTCCCAGGTGTATTTTGCAAATAAACCTCTCAAAAATCCAACTTTATCAAAGATTTGAGCAACATGTGGCTCATGCTTCAGTTCTCATGCTCTCTATCTTTCCCCTTTCCAGCAGCTCCTGCCTAGGGCGGAGTCAGCGTGACCTACTTACACGCAACTGGCTGCCCAGTTGTGCAGTGCAGATCAATATCACAAATCAGAACAAGTTTACAACAAAAACTTTTTCTTTAGTTTTTTTTCCTTTAGTGCTATATATTTTTCTTTGTTTTTACTTATATTGTAAATAAACCATATTTGATAGAAAACTTTATCTTCATTTTTCCATTTAGAAATATCTTTGTTCATTTATCATTTAATAAAATTATTCATTTTATCACTACCTCAGACTACAAATGTTTTTGAGCCTGGGTTACACTAGCTTCATGTTAATTCATGTTAGCATCATGCTAGCTTCATGCTAATTCATGTTAGCATCATGCTAGCTTCATGCTAATTCATGTTAGCATCATGCTAGCTTCATGCTAATTCATGTTAGCATCATGCTAGCTTCATGCTAATTCATGTTAGCATCATGCTAGCTTCATGCTAATTCATGTTAGCATCATGCTAGCTTCATGCTAATTCATGTTAGCATCATGCTAGCTTCAGGCTAATTCATGTTAGCATCATGCTAGCTTCATGCTAATTCATGTTAGCATCATGATAGGTTCATGCTAATTCATGTTAGCATCATGCTAGCTTCATGCTAATTCATGTTAGCATCATGCTAATTCATGTTAGCATCATGCTAGCTTCATGCTAATTCATGTTAGCATCATGCTAGCTTCATGCTATTTCATGTTAGCATCATGCTAGCTTCATGCTAATCATGCTAACTTGATGCTAGCTTCATGCTAATCATGTTAGCTTCATGCTAGCTTCAGGCTAATCATGCTAGCTTCATGTTAAATCAGGCTAGCTTCATACTTAAACATACTAACAGCCAGATAGCCTACTAAACTAAACATCTGTCAAACCGTTTTAAACGTACAGGCTACGCTTTGTCAAGCCAATATAAAGTTTGTCAACAAACTTTTCTATCTAGTTTGCAGTTGATGTTCATCTAAAAACCTGTCTGGTCTCTTTTTGTTTATTCTTGTTCATCTTTCCTTTGGTGATTCTGCTTGTTAACAACATGTGTTCATTAGTAATCAGAGGCGATTCTAGGATTTTCATTTTATTATACTCTCACCATTGAGAGTATAGAATAAATGAATACTATATATATATATGGCTGGTGCGTTATGTATTTTCAGGGGAGGACTGAAAGGGGTATAAACGGAGGTCGGAGCCAGCTGCAAATGGGTGGGTTAGCAGCAAGTGGGTGGATCTCTAGCCGCAAGTGGGCTGTACAAACTTCCAGAGGATTCACCACCGTCCCATTTGAAGCGTAAACTCCTCCTACTTGCACATTTCTGAAATCCCTCCTACTTGCGGCATAAGGTCCTCCCACCTGCAGTCTCCGGGCTGCATCGATATATACTTGGGAGGACTGACCATCTGGCAGACCGGGCAATTTCCTGGTGGGACCGACGTACTTTTTAGGCCGATACATCTCACACTATTTTGTCTGACCAGCCCATAACACTTGTACATTGCGCATCACGGCCCATTACTTTCTGTCTTTCCTTCTTTGTATTGTTTTTACATAATTCATTAATGGCACTAAAAGGCATAGTGGCAATGTACTGCATTTTCCAAAAAAGTTAGCAAAAGATGTTTTTTTTTGGACAGCCCAGGAGACACCTTATCAGCAGCCCATTGGTTCTTTTTTATTTTACATTTTACTTTTCGGGCTTTTTTATGAAGCATGCAGCGTCAATGTGCATCTGTCAAAATAAGAGACAACTGAGAATACAGTGTGTTGGTAGAATCATGCTTTGGGGGTGTTTTTCTGCACATGGGACAGGGCAACTGACTTGTATTAAGGAGAGGATGACCGGGGCCATGTATTGCAAGATTTTCAGGAACAACCTCCTTCCCTCAGTTAGAGCATTGAAGATGGGTCGAGGCTGGGTCTTCCAACATGACAATGACCTGAAGCACACAGCCAGGATAACCAAGGAGTGGCTCTGTAAGAAGCATATCAAGGTCTCCAGACCTAAACCCAATAGAGAATCTTTGGAGGGAGCTCAAACTCTGTGTTTCTCAGCAACAGGCCAGAAACTTGAAAAGAAACTTCTAAAGAAGATCTGTGTGGAGAAGTGGGCCAAAATACCTCCTGTAGTGTGTTCAAACCTGGTGAAAAACTACAGGAAGCGTTTGACCTCCGTAATTGCAAACAAAGGCCACTGTACCAAATATTAACATTGATTTTCTCAGGTGTTTTTGAGTCTTGTCACTCTTAATAACTTGTTTAACATCAATCAGGACCCGAACTTTATCTCTCTTTATTATTTTAACATAAAGTAAGTCATGCAATTTATTTTCTATAATTTCTGCATGCTTTAAAAATGAAACCAAAAAGTGAATGAAGACCAGCTTTGCTTTAGATTATGGATTTGGGACGGTACACCTCTACGGAAATGTACAGATAAAGATGATTTTAGATGTTTAATGATCATTTAGAGCAGTGGTTCTCAACTCCAGTCCTCGGGCCCCCCTCCCATGTTTTAGATGTCTCCTTATATGAAACACCTGATTCCACTCATTAGGCTCCTTCCAGAATGTTTGAAACGTTTCCTTAATTAACACACTTACAAGCTGATGAACTGAATCAGGTGTTTTATATATGGAGACATCTAAAATGTTCTGGAGGGGGGGCCCGAGGACTGGAGTTGAGAACCACTGATTTAGAGCATTGGATTTGCTAGATAAAGCTTAATAATCTTATTTTTATGAAAACATCCGACTCATCTTAACAGCGTGGGTCACTTGTTGTGCCTCAATTCATCCAGCTGTGGGCTAGACCAAGGGTCAAACAGAAATTGCGTGTTGCGTTAACGCGAATTCATTTTAACGCCACAAATATTATTATTGCGTTATTAACAAATTAATTTTGACAGCCCTAATATATATATGTGTGTGTGTGTGTGTGTGTGTGTGTGTGTGTGTGTGTGTACCTGGTAATTATCACGTTGTGGGGACCAATTGTCCCCACAAAGATAGGAATACCAGTGTTTTTGTGACCTTGTGGGGACATTTTGATGTCCCCATGAGGAAACAAGCTTATAAATCAAACAGAAAGATGTTTCTTGAAAATGTGAAGTAGGAGAAAGGTTTCTGTGATGGTTGGGGTTAGGGAATGGGGTAGGTAAGGGGAATAGAATATACAGCTTAATAAAATGCATTACGTCTATGGAATGTCCCCACAAAACATGGAAACCAGAATGTGTGTGTGTGTGTGTGTGTGTGTGTGTGTGTGTGTGTGTGTGTGTGTGTGTGTGTGTGTGTGTGTGTGTGTGTGTGAGGGACCGCCCCGCTGGACAACGGCAGAGCTGCGGTGAATCTCCGCTACTGCAAATGGAAATAGGCAGTCTTTAAAGCAGGCAGATGGAGATAGCAGTCTTTAAAGCAGGCAGATGGAGATAGCAGTCTTTAAAGCAGGCAGATGGAGATAGCAGTCTTTAAAGGAGGCAGCGGTGTCAGATACCGGACTCTGAATATAATTCCTGAGCAGCAGAGAGCACAGACAAACGGGGGTAAATAAGCAGAAAAACTGACTAGAACCATGAGTTAAACACGACAGGACAGGACAAGAAACTAGCAACGCCAGCAGCCGGCGAGAACACACGTATATCTTACATATACGTGCATAAAATTGGAGGGATATAATTAAATGTTACTTATAAAAATGTTTACAATTTAAAATAAATATTATTTTAAATATTGATTAGATTGTGGTCCCTAACTGTCTAGCAATGTGTGTTTATATGTAAACTAAAACAAACATTTGTCTTTATAAAAGTTTGCATTTCATAAAGTTTATTGAGTAGGCTCGCATGATTTTCGGTTGGAGGGCTTTAGAAAAGATTCCAGCTCCGATTTTGCACCTGCACTCACTCTTGCATCAAATAAATATTTATATGAGTGGAAAGTAAAATAAAGTTTAAGGGGTGGTTTCCCGGAAAGGGACTAGACTAGTCCTAGACTAAAATAAATCTGTCCAAACTGAAAACAACTTGCAATGCCATCTTAAAATATATCATTGCTTTGTTTTGCTTTAAAATGCACACAAGTAATGTTTTTAGTAAGGTATGTTTGTTAAAACTAGTTATATTTCCTAATTCAACTAAGGCCTAGTCCTGTCTTAAACTAATTCCTGTAACCACCCCTATAATCTTTAAATATCATTTCTTGCCATTTTTTATGTGCCCCTCTGGTAAAACACTGGCCCCTCCTTGGCCCCCCTAGTGAAATTTGTCTAGAACCACCACTGTGCATACTGTTTTTTACATTGTGACTGTACTTAATGACTTACAGAACTTGTGTTATTTACAGCCTTACTGGCAATTTTGGTTGCCAGTAAGTTTGTAAATAAACACGAGTTCTGTTAATTAAAAGGAAAAAAAATGTAGTGAAGCTACACATCAGCTTTAAATTTACAGAAAAAAGCTGTAAAATGACATTCCCAGAATGTGTGACTTTTCACATTTGCGTATATGTCATTAAAAAAACTTTGGTTAATTTTTATATTTGTTACCAGTTCTATATTATAAGTTTTATGTTACATGTTATGTTATTTATGATTTTTTATAGCATTATTTAAGTGTAAACTGATATACGCAGTGTTATTCTGACATCTTTTCTACCTTTTTCTCCAAACCGCGACAAACGCCAGTCCTCCTTCTCTGCAGAATGCAATAAATCTGCTCAATAAATCATAGCACACCATTCCACGCATTGTAAACAATAAGGGCGGTGCTTTGAATACACACGGAATCTTAGTTTTCCCTCATCTACTGTACTTTGTACTTCGTGATCAACAAACAAACAAAAACAAAATAATACTTTTGATGGCATTGATAAAACTGTGGTGGTTTTCTGTGGCGTTGAAGAAACATAAGCCATCAAAATCAAATAATTTATGTGAAAGGCACTCGGGTGAAGGAAAAATGCAGACTGTTGCTTGTTCTCACACGACAGCATAAAAGCTTTTTACATGACAGTTTTTATTTTTTGCCATTTAGGTTTTTTTTAATCAGTTTATACCACTAGTCAAATATATATATAATATTAATAATATTCCCAACAACCATAGCTGCAAGTGTTTTACAGACTCTTAACAGGCAAAACAACAGATTTTTCAGGCATGAAAAAAACCTTTCAGCTGAATTCGCCATTTTGAAGCAAAAATGGGTGACCTACGTGATTCGTGCAGATTTGATGAGAAAATAAATTGGGGAGGGTGACCAGATGAGATTGGCTGAAAATCAGGATGGGGGGCAGGGTGTTCAAACTGAACCAATCATATTAATATAGGTACATATGCATATAAATAAATTGATATAAAACGTATAGAAGTACTTTATACTTCATACAATAATAGTTTTCTTTATTTAATAATAAAAGATAATGAATTTTAAACTGAACTTACTGAACCAAACATATTTTTATTCATATAAGTACATATGCGTATAAATGTATCTAATAAGTAAAGAAGTATTTTTTGAACACAGTGCCTCGCCCTCGACAAATCTGACTCCTTCACGCGACTGACTGTCACTGCCTGCACTTTCAACTGTCCTCGCGGCTGCAGCAACTTTCGCTCTTTTAATCTACTCTATAAAACAAAATAGGGACAAAAATGTCCTATTGTCTTTGTGTATATAGATGAATTAGACAAATTAATAGAAACAATACGACGTCAGCATATTTCGCGGAGGTTTTAATTGCTGCCACACTTAAACGGACGGTGGGAGAGAGTATGGAGGGCAGAACACACAGCGAGGGAAATCTGCAACTCAGATATGTAAAAAAAAGCTAAATGTTATAGACACTGAAGTGTGGTGAAAATGTTTTATTAAAATTAAACGTGTTTTTATTTAATTAATAATGTCATATTAAATGTGCCATACCAACCCAAATACAACATAGACTTAAGTACAAATGTAAAATATGTTTATGGTTATTATTTTCACAGATGCATTGATGTGTAGTGATGCAGTGAATGTTGTGGTTTTCTTTTTGCTCCAATGAAACAATCTTCAGTCTTAGGTTTTGATTTCAAGAGATAGACTTTTATTATCCGGACAAATAAAAAGCCGAGACCGCCCTGGTGAATCCCCCCAGAACCAGAGTGTGGTCCTGGGAGGATCCTCCAAAGTCCGTCTGACCCTCTGAGCCATGGCTTGGTAAATATATAGGTTTTTGTTCCCTCCCCTCATGCTTTATACAATATGTTTCTGTTCAGGCTTGTAACATGAAGAACCACACGACATCACTTTTGTAAGAGTCACCATAGGTCATTGCTCCTCAGACCAGTGTCTTCTTCCTATGACCTATTTGACCCTAGGCTACTCATTATACTTAGACCCACCTCAGGCTACTCATATTAAAACCCCAAACTATGCAGTAGGCTTTCACAATGTATGCCAAACTTTCCCACACATGATTGCAATGAATATATATAATGGTAAATTAATTGATACAGATAATATATAATGGTAAAATGATTGATACATAATATATAATGGTAAAATGATTGATACATAATATATAATGGTAAAATGATTGATACACATAATATATAATGGTAAATTAATATTCATGTAGATTGGATTAAAATAAACTTCTTCATGGACAACTTGTGAGGGTGATACCATCCACATGCACCTTAACTGTGATGCAGAAACACAATAGAAGGATCCATCTGTCTACACTTCAAAATCACAACTCAACCTTAAACAACCCATATCTGTTATGGTAAAACAATGTGGCGGTTTTCCAGACAGGGCTGTTCCCTGGCTAAAATGCATGTTTGAGCTACTGTAATTAAGAAAACATCTTGTACTGACACATCTCAACATATATCAGTGCCATTGTTTTGTCTCAAGATGCACACCAGTCTTCTTTTTGTAAGGTTTGTTTGTAAAAACTAAAATGTCCTAATATAAGTGCCCAGTCCTGGTTTAATCTAAACCATTGGTGACCAAACCTGTGTCTTGAGATCTACTCTGCCCTCCAAAGCCTAAGTGCAGTATCTACGCAAACACTGAAACTGAGAAAAATGGCTTTAAAGTTTTTACACTAGCCAGCCAAACATGTTGTAGGTAGATTAGTGGTAATGCATTCATGTAATGCCTTTTTAGGAAGAAATTTTTTATAGATAAAAACCATGACCACCGATGTGACCTTTGACTCCCAAAATGCAGATACTGCACTCTGCCTTTGAAACACCTTACACAACTAAAACACTATTGCAAAAGCAAAGTGCAGTATCTACGAACTAAATGTGTTCATTCAACTTTTTCTCATGCTTCTTAATACATTTTGATTGTTTTTAATAACTGTAATAGTTTTATTTATGTTTGTGAATGCTAAAAATGCTCCTTATACCACAAAGAGAGTATTTAACTCACTATAAATTTTTATTTATTAAAAAAATTACATTAGACGAGGTTTGCTTTAAAACAGTAGTTAAAAATTAACATAATTTAAAAATAGAAGAACATGTTTGTCCCAAAGACATTATTGTTTCAAATGTACTATAAGTGGTAACTAACAGTATGTACATTTTAGTTAATTTTCATTTCAAAGTAGCACAGTTATGTAAACTTAGATATTTTTAAGATTAGCTTAAGAAGTACTAAACTAAATGTTTTAATATTAAGTAGCCTACAAAATTAGTTCGTGGAGAAAGAGCACTTATTATGGAAGTGTACTTTTTCACATAGTGTGCTTTCTGCTGGCCCGGCTGCGCTCGTCAGGTTGACAGGGCTCCGCTATCTTTGCCTAACAATAAAACTTTACCAGACTCGTATCAAACTTTTGAAGGAGTAACCCCTGTCAATACAATAGGGCTGTCACTTTTTATATGCATTCGAACATGACGTGAAATATCCGTATTCGAACTATAAATAAACCATCCGGTTTTTAAAATGCCATGTGTAGCGCATTTTTTACAGTAACACCTCGTAATAGGAAGGCCCACATGGAAAAAACATATATAAACATATATGTTTCAATATAGGTTTTGATATAAGTTTTACATATATGTGACGTATATAAAATTGGCCGTTTTCCTATATTATATGTACATATATGTACATATATGCACATATATGTTAACCTATATATTGGTAAAATTATTAAAATCTGTAGCTGCTAATAAATTAAACATAAATAAAGGTCCAACCAATGACAGTCTGCACCTGCAGGAGCAAGGTTCAAACCTCCAACCTTCCGATTACAAAAAAAATGCAATCCCACACGCCACTGCTGGGATTCGAACACCCAATCTTCCGATCATTAGGCAACTCGCTTTACCATCTGCGCTACTGTCACTGTTAAATATCACTGAACAGTAGCTGTTAAATTAAACCATTTTGTTATACATGTCGTAGACAGATCTTGTAAATGTTTTAAATGTGCAGACATCATAACTTTATTTAATAATTCACATAATTTATGGCCTGTATATGCACATATATGCACCTCAATTTTGCATATATGCAGCATATATATTATCATATATGGGCATATATGCTGTATATGTGCAGCATATATGTGCATAGTAGCTGCATATAGGTTTCATATATGTGCATATATATTATTATATATGTGCATATATGCTGTATATGTGCTGCATATATGTGCATATTAGCTGCATATATGTTTCATATATGCGCATATATGCTGTATATATGCAGCATATATGTGCATATAAGCTGCATATAGGTTTCATATATGCACATATATCCACATATAGGTTCTTTCCATGTGGGGGAGGCTGAGAGTGAGACTGTGCGCACGAGAGGGAATCAAATTGGACCAACATGAACCTAATGTGCATGTCAAGATAGAATTATAGTTTGTATATAAATGACATATTTAACACTGCTATAAGTGTTAATCATTATAGCAGAATAAAAAACTTGCGTTAATACGTTCGCATTATGAAAATAGAATGTATGAAGATAATTTCATCATTTTTACAACGCAATGTAAACTTTATATTAAACAACAACAGCATTTTGCTTGTAAACGGTTTTTAAATGATCATGTGCTGACTGTCGCGCGTCACATAGACGACAGAGTCAAGTGAGATCTGCTTAACTTACCGGTAAGTTTAATTTCATCTCAAGTCTCAAAGGGTTTGTGCTCTCTATCATTGAAAACGGGCAAGCAAACAGCACGCGCAGGGTTAATGTACTTGTCACTGACGGCTCACAAACGCGCAGGATAGGCTATGTATGTATGTGTGCTTGTTGTCAATGAGATTACTTCTCACAAACACGCTCAAGCGCGGGATATGTGTGCTTGTCAATGATGGGCATTAAATCCGCAGAATTCCGCAGAGTTTTCTGCCGAAATCTGCGGGCGCGAATTCCGTTTGGGCTTCTACTCCTGCTGCTGTCCAGGTTGTCACGTTATTGTCTGTAACTGTTCTGAATCATTTTTTTGTAAACTTCTTAATCAAGTTTTGTATTCATAAGTTAATAACCTGCTGTTTCAAACATTAAGTACAGTAAAAAGGTAATCCAGACAGCCCAGTTTCAGTTTATGACTTTCACTGTTAATAATTTGTAATTGAATCTCCATTACGGTGGGTTTTGATGCGCGCCGGGGGGGGGGGGGGGGGGGGTGCCCAGATATTCGAATATATTTGGATAAACTGCATGATATTCGAAATCGTTCGAATTTGATTTTTCTCAAAAGTGACAGCCCTACAATACAATTTGATTAGCTGCCTAAAAAGTGGAGAGATGTTCGAATCAACAAACACCAATGCGCTTGAATCGGATTATATCATTATTGTCAGAGGATATTGCCTTCAATGGACGAGCACAGGTAGGTCAAAACTTGCTAGCAGCTGGCTAGTCAATGTTAACTACTTATAAAGCTGTAATTTGCCTTAGCATGAGTTATTATTTAGCTATCTTCATTACCAGTATTTGTTTATTTGCGTTTTAACGCGAGTTCAACCATCATTTGGCCGCGGGATTGTGCCATGGTTTGTTGTTTCTGTGTGTTACAATTGGGGGAAACCGCAGTATCTGCGGTATCAAAGCCGGGGAAACAAAGCCAGAACGCAGTAACATCACTTACTGCGGTTTGCCTTGGTATTAGCATGGATTTTGTAGTTACTGCAATTTTGACACCCTCATTTCTCTGAAACGGGACAAAATTGAACCAGGAGACTTTGTCACAAGACAGAACAGATGTCATAAAGCTCATTTCAAGCCTTAACTCAATTTTGACCAAGTGTGTAGTTACTGCGCTTTGGCTTTGGACGGCAGTACTGTCCTGCAGAGTTCAGCTCCAACCCCAAACCAAACACACCTGAACCTGGCAATCAAGCATTTCAGGGCAACCTTAAAATTATAGTCAGGTGTGTTTGTTAAAGCTGAGTTAGAACTAAAATATGCAGGAGGGTAGATCTCCAGGAACAGGGTTGGTCACCCCTGATCTAAACAAAGGGTTTCCAAACTGTGTCCTGCAAAGTTTAGCTCTAACCCTAATCAAACACACCTGAAGCAGCCAATTAAGGTCTTACTAAGCATACTAAAAACCTCCAGGCAGGTGCTCTGATGCAAGTTAGAGCTAAACTCTGCAGGACACCTGCCCTCCAGGACTGGGTTTGGGCACCCCTGACTTAACCTGTTAATCCAGACAGCCGTTTTCAGGCCAAATCATGAAATTTACATGCCCACGCTAAAACAGCTGTAGTTCCAAAACCCTTGTGACCTACAGACACAATTTTGATATCTCTAAAAAGAAGACACTTGTGTCTTTACTTCTCAGTTATCAGAATTCAGATATGTAAAAAAAAGCTAAATGTTATAGACACTGAAGTGTGGTGAAAATGTTTTATTAAAATTAAACGTGTTTTTATTTAATTAATAATGTCATATTAAATGTGCCATACCAACCCAAATACAACATAGACTTAAGACCACATCTCTGACCAATCTATGTTTCAAATTTGAAGATGATATGATAAAAAATAAGGTTACTGTAAGCTTTGATCTTCACCATGGCACATTTCAAAAAATGGCCACTGGGCTGCTCCAAATCATCACCTGCTATAATGATGTAGAATAAAGTAGAAAAAGCTCTATAAATTAATTATTTACATGTGGTTATTACCTAGAGTATGTATCTACAAAACTTTATTTATTACATAAAAACATTGTATACACATTTGACAAAAATGTGTTATAATTTAAATATTGAAATAAACTAGTAACCGTAAACTACACAGAACATAGTAATTATGAAGCTTTTAAAATATAAATAAAACTATTTAGATTGTGGACACCTCATGTTTTACAAACTAAAGCACTCAGCAGTTGTTGTGAAGTGATAAAAGAATCATTCATATTAATGGCGGTGACGTATCTCTATCGTGAGTAAATTGCGTAACCATTCATTCAGTGATGGGCGATAGAAAAGCACCCAGACAGCGATCTGTTACTAATAATAAGCTTTTGTCCTCACAATATACATTCAGAGTACTTGCATAATGTTAGGTACATCAACAATGTCTGCAAATAGCGAATGTGCATCAGAATGACAAAGTAGACTAAGTTACTGCAGATAACAGGTGCACGAAAATAACACACAAAAACATCAATAAAACACTAAACTTATTAGCTGTATGTGAAATATTAATCATAATGTGTGTTTGTGGACTCATTTTAAACATAATACTCTGACTGACCTGATCGCGTATGCCTTTTCCATAGTAGAATCGCGCTGCGTGTGCAGTTGTTGAATAACAGGATTTAGGATTATTTTATGCAAAATCCCATGGAAACAACAAAGAAATATCAATATTTCTCATATGTAATACGTTTGTGGACTAAAACTGCGAATGGATGTTATATTGTGAATGCTAAGCAATGAGATTTCAGCAGTGTGAACTCGTCTAAAGTTATGAGGGAACCTTAACAGATTAACCCTGCCTGAGAAACTGCACCAATGTGTTGAGCTGGCACCATTGGACATTACTGCTGCTGAGAAACAAGCACATTTGTCAGCTCTACACAGGGTTAACATTGGATGCATTATTATTATAAAATGCATTCATGTGCACTTTACCAATACTGTACATACATCAACAGCTTCCAGCTATACACTCCTGATGACTCTCATAAAGCTGTGTTATAATTTATTGCAGGGTGATCTTGCTTAATCCTTTACAATGTCACCAGATGTTACCTGTTGTGAATGGTTATTTTATAAACCTTTACAATCAAACCAGTTGTTACATGTTGTGCATAGTTATTTTTATAAACCTTTACAATGTTACTTGTTGTGAATAGGTATTTTTATAAACCTTTACAATATCCCCAGATATCACCCTCACTGTGTAACAGTTCACGATTTAAATATTGGCATGCCTCGGTACTTTAATAATTTTAGGTTGGTAAATATGTCCATATATTCCGTATATGGCCATATTGTCTACCCACGTTAACAATGACGATGGATGAGACAATATAAGACCATCCGAGCGTCTTATGAAGCTTCCTCCGTGCCCTCAATTTAAAACATTTACGGCAGTAAAGTTATTTGTCATTACACTAAAGTTGAAAGAGAGCTATAAACAATCTTCTTACTACTAAACTAGCTATCGGATGTGCCGTGTCAGTTTAGCGGAAGTCGGACATCTCGCGGGATTCTGTGTGACTTGGACAACTTAAATTTCCGCCCCCTGCTATAAGTTACACCGCTTTAAGGTACGCCCCTCTCTTGCACTCTGCAGAAAGACACTATTGACAAAATGAGGGGAAGCTGTGGAGTGAGGCAGGTGAAAGAAATAACACCAATGACACCCGTGTGAGAGATGCGCACGTGTAAAGCTGTCAAAAAAGAACAAAAAACACAGGGAAAACAAAACATAGCAGCCGAAAAACCGAAATCATGACACCTACAGTATATATAACATTATATTCAGGGCTTGACATTAACTTTTTTGCTCACCAGCCAAAGTGGGTAGTTGTTTTCAAAAGTTACTAGCCACTCACTCATCATTTTTACCGGCCACAATATTGTTGCTGGCAAAATAAATTTTATATGATTAAACTTGACTTTGGCATCCTAAAATGACTTTAATTTGAGCAAATTTACTTGGTTTAGTTAAATTAGATGCAGATTGAATTTCAGATGCAGTCTGATCCCCCAAATTAAGACAACATTTATTAGCTGGTACAGTATATACCAGGTATGTCAGTACAGATCATATCATATTTAGGTACATGAAAACATGCTAGTAAGTCTTTTGATAAAGACAAAACCCCTCGACAACCACTTTAGATATTTATTAAGAACAGCAGTAAACAGTGTCAAGAAATGTACATGAATTTTACTGTCAACTTGTTTTTGTAGATTGTATTTTATAAGCTTGATCATGGTTTCTGTTAAAAGTGATTCCAGACTTTTAATGAAAAATGTCAAGAGGGTATTATTGTTGCCCAAAAAGCATACTTTAAAATGAGGCATGAACTTCTCAGCTTGCGGGTTTTCTTTTATTTCGTGTGCATTCAGGTATGCGCTAAATTTCTCTCCGCTCTTGCAGTGAGAGTGTGCACGCAATTTATATCACTTCCATGCAATTGTTTTATCTTTCTCAAAGGCCGGTTGAAGTTAGTTAATGGACATTAGTGGTGACATTAGATCCAAACTTAAAGTACTGGCTAATGCTAAGCGGAAGTTTTCTAAGATTGTTATTCACGCCGGCACGGATGACAACAGGCTCCGCCAGTCGAATATCACCAAAGATACTATTAATTAGATGTGTGAAATTGCAAAAACAATGTCAGACAATGTAATATGCTCTGGTCTCCTCCCAGCCTACCGGGGAGATGAAACACATAGTAGATTAGTGTCTCTCAATGGCTGGATGTCAAAGTGTTGCCCTCAGCATAATGTAGGGTTTATAGACAATTGGAAGCATTTCTGGGGGAGACCATTCCTCCTAACCCGAGATGGCCTTCATCCGATATCAGAAGGAAGTGCTATACTCAACAGAAATCTGATTAATAGTCTTAATTCTGATATAGTCTGACTATCCAGGGCCCAGGTCAGGAAACAGACGGATCGGCTTAACCGTCCGTCTGTTAGCTGGCATGATATGTCAAGATCACATATATCCCAGCACTTCGAGTCGATCTTACCAGAATATCAACACATTTCAACTGTATCTGTTCCACGAACAAACAAATACAGAGCACCGCCTGCCACATCACGTACAAATCTGATTAACATAAAATTAGAAAACAATACATTAACAGATGAACCTCGAATGTTGAAATTCGGCCTTCTTAACATTAGATCGCTTACCAATAAAGAACCTATTGTTAATGAAATAATTAATGACCAAAACTTAGATGCACTCTGTTTAACAGAAACCTGGCTTAAAGCAGATGACTACATTAGTTTAAACGAATCCACCCCACAAGACTATTTTTATAAACAAGCACCTAGATTAAAGGGGAGAGGGGGTGGTGTAGCTACAATATACAACAAGATTTTTAAAGTTAACCAAAAATCTGAACTAAAATTTAAATCATTTGAACTTATGTTATTAAATATGGAAATAACTGATCGTAACAACAAACAGCTTTCTTTTGACTTAGCTACAATCTATAGACCTCCGGGCCACCATGCAGATTTCCTTAAAGAAATAGCAGATTTCCTGTCTGACTTTGTAGTCACTGTAGATAAAGCTCTTATCGTTGGTGATTTTAATATTCATGTGGATAACACAAAAGATGCATTAGGACGTGCGTTTATGGATGTTCTAAATTCTCTCTGTATTAAACAAAACGTGTCAGGGCCCACGCATACTCGTAAGCACACATTAGACTTAATTTTGTCACTCGGACTCAATATTAATGACATCGAAATATCACCTCAGAGTGATGCAGTTTCTGACCATTACCTTGTGTCATACACTGTACTTCTAGATAGGATCACTCAATCCACAACATGCTACCGACTAGCTTGAACAAAAATTTCCACCACTAAAGATAGCTTTATTAGCACTCTTGCAGACCTGTCCCAAATGAAAAATGTAGCAGATAACTGTGACGATCTAGATACTGTAATAGAAAACCTGAACAATGTCTGTTCTAACACACTGGATGCCGTTGCTCCCATTCGAAAAAAGAAAATCAAAGAAAAACCGCCAGCTCCATGTGATGACCATCACACCGCAGCCCTTAAAAAGCCAGCTAGAAAAATGGAAAGAAATTATAGAAGCACAAAGTTAGAGGTATGGCATGCAGCATGGAAAGAGAGTGTTAAACACTACAGACAGGCTATAAAAACGGCCAGATCTACCTATCTCAGTATGCTTATTAAAGAAAATCATAACAACCCTCGTTTCCTCTTTAGCACAGTTGCGAAACTGACAAGAAACAAAGAACAAACAGAAACCAATAGTAAACTTCAACACAATAGTAAACTTCAACACAATAGTAACGATTTCATGAACATCTTTTCTAACAAAATTACGGCTATTAGGGAAAACATCGTAGCTACCCAAGCAGCCATCACTCTACCCATTAGTTCAATAAACACTAGATTACCATATGAACATCTTGATTCATTTAAACCTACTACAATAGATGAGCTCTCTAAACTAGTCACATCATCCAAATCATCGTCCTGTATATTAGACCCCGTTCCCACAAAACTACTTAAAGAGGTATTTCCTGTAGTGTCAACCCCGGTACTACATATCTTTAACTCATCGCTAGAAATAGGATACGTTCCAACAGCTTTCAAACAAGCAGTTATTAAACCGCTGATTAAAAAAACACAGCTTGATCAGGGAGAGCTTAATAACTTTAGACCAATCTCAAATCTCCCTTTTCTTTCGAAAATATTAGAAAAGGTAGTGGCAAGCCAGTTACGCACATTCTTGACAAATAATAGTACGTATGAAAAGTTCCAATCAGGATTCAGGCCCCACCATAGCACAGAGACAGCGCTGTTTAGAGTTACAAATGACCTCCTATTAACATCCGATCATGGTGAAATCTCAATCCTTATATTACTAGCCCTTAGCGCAGCATTTGACACAATAGATCACACAATCTTACTCAATAGACTAGAAAACTATGTTGGTATCAGTGGTCAGGCGCTAGCCTGGTTTAGGTCGTATCTAACCAATCGCTATCACTTTGTTTATGTATATGAGGAAGAGTCATATCACTCCCTGGTTAAATATGGTGTACCGCAGGGATCAGTTTTAGGTCCTATCCTGTTCTCGTTATATATGTTACCCCTAGGAGACATTATCAGGAAACATAACATAAGTTTTCACTGCTATGCGGATGATACCCAGCTTTACATCTCCTCACATCCCAGCGAAACCCACACGTTTTCTAAGCTAACAGACTGCATTAGCGATGTTAGTGACTGGATGGCACATAACTTTCTTAAGCTCAACTCCAATAAGACAGAGATACTTATTATTGAACCGAATCGCTACAAACATAATATGTCAGATTACAAGTTGCACATAGATGACTGCACTGTGGTGCCATCTTCCTTGGTTAGGAACTTAGGTGTGATGTTCGACAGCAACTTATCCTTCGATAGTCATATCGGCAATGTCTGCCGCACAGCATTCTTCCATCTTAGAAATATCTCAAAAATACGCCATATACTGTCTGCATCAGATGCAGAAAAGCTTATCCATGCTTTTATGACCTCTAGAATAGACTATTGTAACTCGCTACTCGGGGGATGCCATGCAAATCAGGTAAACAAGCTTCAGCTAGTTCAAAACGCTTCTGCAAGAGTGCTTACTCGATCTAAGAAGTGTGACCTCATAAGGAATTACTATCAGACTACAATCCATCACGTGCACTGCGTTCGCAAAATTCTGGTCTCTTAGTTATCCCTAAAATATCAAAAGTGTCTAAAGGGGGAAGATCCTTTTCCTACTTAGCCCCTAAGCTCTGGAATGATTTACCAACCGTTGTCCGAGAATCAGACACAGTAGATACCTTTAAATCTAGACTTAAAACTTTTCTCTTTAACAAGGCATTCACATAATTTGTTTTAGTAATGGTACTCATCTCACAATTACGGAAGAGGATTAGGGCCACTGGTGAAAAAAATATTTGAATTCTGACTTTAATCTCAGAATTCTGACTTTAATCTCAGAATTCTGACTTTGATCTCAGAATTCTGACTTTAATCTCAGAATTCTGAGATTAAAGTCAGAATTCTGAGATTAAAGTCAGAATTCTGAGATTAAAGTCAGAATTCTGATTTTAAAGTCAGAATTCTGATTTTAAAGTAAGAATTCTGAGATTAAAGTCAGAATTCTGAGATGAAAGTCAGAATTCTGAGATGAAAGTCAGAATTCTGAGTTTAAAGTCAGAATTCTGAGTTTAAAGTCAGAATTCTGAGATTAAAGTCAAAATTCTGAGTTTAAAGTCAGAATTCTGAGATTAAAGTCAGAATTCTGAGTTTAAAGTCAGAATTCTGAGATTAAAGTCAGAATTCTGAGATTAAAGTCAGAATTCTGAGTTTAAAGTCAGAATTCTGAGTTTAAAGTCAGAATTCTGAGATTAAAGTCAGAATTCTGAGATTAAAGTCAGAATTCTGAGATTAAAGTCAGAATTCTGAGAATAAAGTCAGAATTCTGAGAATAAAGTCAGAATTCTGAGAATAAAGTCAGAGTTCAAATATTTTTTTCACCAGTGGCCCTAATCCTCTTCCGTACACAATAGATAGCTTGTACAACCTAATAAATAAATAAACTAAATCCTCATTTTCGTCAACACTTCAAAGCATGTTAAATGTTAATAATATTCTTAAGAAATATGTTTAATCTCTCCTTACTCGTTTACATATGTGCAGCAAACCATGAGCCGGGCATAAACTTTCAAAAACAAATGTCACGTATAAAATAGAAAAGGCTACATATAAGGAAAAGAAACGCTACTCTGTGCACATACAAACCACAATACAAGGCCAAAACTTCAAAACTAGACCAATAAAACCCAGAATCGGGCCATTAATTGCCAAGCGCAGAGGAGTGATTGAAAGTTATGTATGGCATTATGTTATCACTTGCTCGGCCCTCCTCCTGAGGTTTCTGAGTCGAGTAGGGGAGTACTGTGAAGCCTAGACAGGCATCAGGGAGATGGCTTCCGCAGTCTCGTCCCCGTCTCCCCTTTACTGCCTTGCTCGTCCGGATTTCAATGAAGCTCGGTGGGTATAGATTTGTGGTGTTAAGCCCACTAGTCGGGGGCGGGACTTCAGTCCTTAAAAGGGTGTCACTGCATCCATCTCCAAAAACATTCGCCGTTCCGTGCATTTTTTTCGTTCTCCCTAAACCAAACTGTGCAGAGTGTGTCACTGGGGTGATGTTGTATCTTCAATACCTATATGTACGTGTGTATATGTGTGTGTATATATATATATATATATATATTTATATATTTTCGTTACATTAGCAATACGCACGCTTATTATGTTGATTCATAGCCGCAGCAAATGTGCTATCGTGTATTATGCTGTGCTATCTGTCGTTTTTCTGTGCTTTCCACTGCTTCTATTAATGTAAAGCTGCTTTGAAACAATCACCAATTGTGAAAAGCGCTATATACATAAAATTGGTTTGTATGCACTCAGACTGTGTCCTCTTGTGCATTCGCAAATCCATCAGCTCTCGCACGCTCTCTGGAAGGTGGCGCTTTGGTCCGCAATGCTCCGCTGATCGCGCGTGTGTCTCAACAAACGGTCTCTGTGCGTTGCGCAGGGTGCAGAGAGCTCATGGGAGTTGTAGTTTTCCAGTGTCCCATTGTGCATTGTTTATAATTTCACATAACTTTTAAGAAAACTACAATAAAAAAATTATAATCAACCTGCCAAAGTGGCTAGTGGGATTGGGTCTTACCCGCCACAGCCGAAATGTACCCGCATTTGGCGGGTGTTAATGTCAAGCCCTGGTTATATAAAAAAAAACAAGATGCTGTAGCCAATGAGCAGCCCGGATGGCTGCAGACTCAATATCCTTACTCATGTTTTATCAGACAATAACTACTCAAAATTTTGCTTCAGTATACTTTTCAGGACAATTACAGCAGGATTTGGGATTCGGGACAGCAGCTTAGATTTCGGAACTGTCCTGGATTTTTCGGGACGTCTGGTCACCCTAATTGGGGGAGAGGGGTCAGTAAACCACTGACTATACATATAACGCACAGACGCGAACACATCTTGAAGTATGTTGCCACTTGTCAAAGCTCTGTGCGTGAGTGGAGTCCCTATGTGTTTATTAAACATGCACAGACTTTGCCCGCCACTTATGCTGTGTGAGCGTGAGCGCTATGCCTGTTACCATTAATTTAGTCTCAGCCGTTGAATCGACGCGGGAGAAGCAGCAACAACTTCAGATGCTGGAAAGCAAACCTGAGGTAAGATACAAATGAACCACCTTGCTGACATTATTATATCTAACAGGATAGCACATGGATTAAAGTTCTCCGTTCTGCCACAGATTTCCGTCAATTGCAAAATTCTTAAATTCACTTTTCATAGAGATGACATGTATTCACATTGAAAGCAGGCTCCTCTCTCCACTGTAAGCGTTCTGTAATCACTACGCGCCTACCAAAATTATCTTAATATTTTTTTCTAGAATGAGGGATCAACAAGAGCAGGACGCCCTCAGGATTAACCAGCTGGACGCTGGCCTGTTCTAGCAATATCTGTTCTAGGCCATGTGTCTACGGGTGCTGGCAGAGAATTTCCTCCCATTTTCTATTGCTCCAGTAATTGTGGAACTCGCTCAAACTCTTGCTTTGGACAGAGTGGCTCTGCTGGGGATTAAGCTTTCTAGAACAGCAGCATCATACAAGATGGTCTATGGCCTAGGGCTGTCCAAGCTTGTGTGCTACTACCATGAAGACTTCAGGAAGGTGGTTGTTGAGCATCTGGGGTCCCTGGAGGTCATAAGAGTAGCTGCTGCTAGTGATGTTACGTTTGTGAACGAATTGTTCTTTTTGAACAAATCTTTTAGGTGAACAAATCATTCTCGTTCACACCATCCATTGACTCATATTTCTTGTTCACTGAAATTTCCATCCCTTCTTGAGGAGCACGGACAAATGAAGTGCGGCTTTCTTTCTGCCTTCAAAGAGTGACAAAAGTACGAGCCAATGGCAATCGAGCATGAGCTGTGGCCGAGCATATGATTGGCTTAACGTAATGAATGAATACGCCCTTCACTGACCGAGCCGCAGTTTTGAGTCTGAACGAACGAGAGAGAGAGAGATCGCATTCTTAAAGAAACTGAATGACTGGTACAGGTTACAACCTAATAAATGAGAGGGATCGTACAGAAAGTGAGTGCAATGTAAACAATCTTGTGAAAGAATCATGTGCTTTTATTTTAGTAAAGTTATAGTAACCATGTTTAGGCGGACTATTTACCTTAATACAAATGATTATCAAGGTAATTACTGCAGAAAAATGTGTATTTGTATTTTGAAAATTTTTATTTCTGTTTAATATAGTTATATATCTATGTTTAGTTTAATCCACCCTTTCACTGAACTAACTTTAGTCAGTCATCTGCGTCTGAACGAAGTCTTGAACGACATGACCGAAATTATATGATTCGTGAACAAGGATCTGATGACTGACTGAACCAGAGGAGGCATGCCAATCACTCACAGCACAGAAGTCTTTATTTACAACAAATCCAGATTATATGTACGTGTGTCTTAATATATTCTGTAGCTTGATAAAATTATGCTTAGTATTTCACAATTTGAGCTTTATTAAACACTAATGAGTTTTTGCAAAAAGTCTTTCATAGTCTTATAACACATAATGACACACGTCTTCGCCACCTATTGGCGTATTTATGTAAAATTAAGATATGGTCACTGAACGAATCAGTGAACGAATCTGAACGAATCATTTTGGTGAACGAACTGAAAATGAACGAGTCACCTTAATGAATGAAAATTTCCATCACTAATGGCTGCTAGCTTAGAGAGAGGAATTTGTGAGTTTTTGACATAAACCAAATACCATGGAAACAGTGGTGCCCAGTTCAGGTAAGAAGAAATTAAATAAATTTGAATGTTGTTGGTGTATTGTGTCTAGTACACTACCTTACGTATCTGAAAATTGCACCCTTTTTGTTTAATTTTGCATCTCTTTTGTTGAGAGCAGTCAAAACTGGTCACTAGTTTGCGTAAAGTTGACAGGAACTAGGCATAGATAGGACCTGAACTGGTGGATAGAACCTGTACTGATGCCTCAGAGGAGGGTTAAAGTGCCCATATTTCACTGCTAAAAAACAACGTTATTTTGTGTATTTGGTATAAACAATGTGTTTGTGTTGTTTTTGGTTCAACAAACACATTATTTTCCACATACCGTACATTTTTGTAGCTCAGATAACGTTGTAGCTTCCTCAAACGCTCTGATTTTTTACAAAGCTCATCATGCCTGAAATTTAGACAAGTACGTTTGAACATTTGAATATTCAAATATGTTTTGGCTAGTGATGTAGGAGCTGTGCAGATTTTTGAACAGCTCACCCAAAGACTGAAAGCAGAGGACATTCAGAAACATGTATCTCAATCAATACAGCATGAATGGATTTTTTTCCAAGTTTGTATGTGTGTGGAAGAACCAAAGACATAAAAGAACACCTCAAAACCCAGAAAATTCATAGTTCATAATATAGGCACTTTAAAAAGGATAAGGCATTTAGATAGTGGTAGAAGGTGCATTACCTTTTAAACTCTCTATTGGCCAGGTGATGTATTTCAAGGAGGTAGTGCCATTCTGAGCATTCCTCAGGGCTTAAAGTGAAAAAAATTCTGAGCCTGAACTTTTTGTGGATCAACCAGGACTTTTACCAAGCCCATTTTTTTCTATTAACCAATTCTAAGAGCAACATCACAGTCATATTTTCAACGCATTAACAACTTATTGTGCCAAAAAACTATGCAAAAACAAGCTCCATGTTTCGGAAGTTTACTGCACCAAGTGCCTAAAGCAGGGGTCTCAAACTGGCTTTGGGCCATTTCTAAGATGGACATCTTGTCGGAGGGCCGTAGAGCTATTTTAACATAAAAACACAATATTTCTGTATATGTACTGCATTTAAATTCTATTATTAAACGTATAATAATACATAAAACAGTGCTTTCAATCTATTTTATACTTTATTTATAAGACTAAAGCCCTATTCGGACGGATTAGTTTTACAGGGGGACCTCTGAGAAAATCGTGCTTCTCAGAGGTCCTCTGTGTTTTTAATCCCGTCCGAATCGGCCATGTCTGTGTTTTTCTCTGACGACCTCCGTAAAAATTCCAGAGCAATTTACCTACTGTTTTTCGCCGAACTCAGAGGTCCTCTGAGAAATTTAATCCCGTCCGGATGCAAATGTCTGTGTTTGCCCGCAATATCTTTTGAAAACGCGGTTCATTTCGTGTTTTGGCCAACTTGATCTGCCGTAAGGTCTTACTAATGCGCGTATATTGTATTTCCTGAGTCCCATTCATTCAGATATGAATGTTTTTTCGCATTCGGCAAAATAAAGTAATTAAATCAAGACGAGCTGAATATCATACACTGTTAAGACTAAACACTGATATATCATTAACATTATAAGAAACTCCGTTCAAAGTTGTTCAACTCCGGAATGGTAATGTTAATTAATAAAGATATTAAATTGTATTAATCATTATTTCTTCATTATTTTGTGTTTGTTATAAGCAGACAGTTATATAAAACACGTAGGCTAATGTTACTTTAGTAGGATTTGTATATTTTATTTTGATTTGTTAAAATTAAATTAATTACATGTTCTGTCATGATTTTGCATTTAAAGCAAAATATTAAACATTACAAACACGCGTATCCAGAGCACGTGCTACTGCAACGCCCAAATGCATGAAACAGACACTCCCATCTCTGGAATAGCCTGCATCATTTTAATCCCGTCCGAATCGGTACATAAAATCACAGACGTCCTGGGGGACACGCTGAAACTCAAACGTCGTTTGGAAAACTAATCCCGTCTGAATAGTGCTTAAGTAAATCTTTTCTAAACCTTATCTTACTCTTTCCCCACCATTGACGAGTTATCTCGTCAATCTGCAATACCGCTATTATCCACCAGGTGGCGCTCTTCCGCAACTTATAAAACCCGGAAGTATTGCCCTAGGGCGGCCATTCCCAAACTGTGGTCCGAGGGTACTGCAGGTGGTCCGTGAAAAGGCAAAATAAAATATAAATAATATTTTTTAAGTATATGTTTATAAAGAATATAAGAATGAATAAGAAAATTAATATACATTTTTAACTAATTTTTTTAAGTTATTGTGTGATTACTAAAATAGGCCAATGGTGCTCAGCCGTGACATTCAAATTCAGTGCAAAATGGATCGGTGGATTACAACAGGTTCTCTGAAAAGAAAAGAGGCAGAGGTCAATAATGAACAGATTGACAGTGAGTCGGAAGCATCTACGAGCCAGATGCCTCATAAAAAAACACAAAAAAGGAGGATGAAGAGAAAATACTATGAAAGCTACTTGGCATTAGGTTTCAGCTACACTGGACCCGAAAAAGAGCTGTTGCCCGTTTGCGTTTGTTGCTACGAGTCACTGGCTAATGAGAGCATGAAACCATCAAATCTTCGCCGTTATCTGGAAACCAGGCATGGGGAATTTAAGTCCAAGCCAGTCGAGTTTTTCAAAAGCAAGCTCTAGGAATACCGTACAAGCAAAAAAGTAATCGAATCAACATCTGCAGGTGGCGCTACTGCTAAAGCAGTGGAAGTCTCGTACCGGGTGTCCAAAATCATAGTGAAAAAAGGGATGCCACATACACTCGGGGAGGATGTGGTGCTACCAGCAATTAAAGAGACTGTGGGTATCATGCTGGGTGACAAAGCACGAAAACAAATGGACTTAATTCCTTTATCAGACAACACTGTGCAGCGCAGAATTGAGGAGATGGCTAGCAATGTGAATGACCAGCAAATATCGCGGATCAAAGCCAGTCAATCTTTTGCTCTTCAGCTGGACGAATGCACGGACATAGCGAACCTCGCCAACCTGCTCGCTTACGTAAGGTAAGAATACAACAGAGAAATAGAGGAGGAATTTCTCTTTTGTAAACCTTTGCAGACACGCACAACCGCAGAGGCACTTTTTGACATGTTGAACAGTTTCATCACAGAACATGAGATTGATTGGTCAAGATGCGTGGGAATAAGCACAGACGGGGCAGCCGCCATGGTAGGGCAACACAGCGGTCTTGTTATACGTGTGCAAGCGGTTGCTCCGCAAGCGAAATCTATCCACTCCTGCATCCACAGAGAGGCTCTCGCAGCCAAAAGAATACCACCTGATCTCAAAACTGTTCTGGATGAAGCAGTAAAAACTGTAAATTTTATCAAGGCCCGCCCACTGAATTCAAGTTTTCAGTTTTATGTGACGAGATGGGCAGTGAGCATCGACAATTGCTTCTCCATACCGAGGTCCGTTGGCTGTCAAGAGGTAAGGTGCTTGTACGGCTTTATGAGTTGCGAGATGAGGTGAGACTGTTTCTACTTGACACCAAGTTCAACCTTTCTGATCGATTCAATAATGCAGACTGGCTTGCCAAGTTGGCATATCTGTTGGACATTTTTGAGCACTTAAATGGACTAAATAGGAGCCTACAGGGGAAGGCGGTTACTCTTTTTCATACGCAAGACAAAGTTGAAGCCGTAATTAAGAAGATGGGGATGTGGGAAAGGCGCGTGAAGGAGGCAAACTATGAATCATTTCCAAATCTTTCTGATTTTTTAGACAGCTCAGACACTCACCTTTCAAGTTCTGTGCAAGATGATATCGGACAGCACCTGCTGAAAACTCAGCTACGGATTTATTTCCCAATCCCCGACACAACAGCGAATTGGATAAGAAATCCGTTTGCAACCCTGGATGACTACATCCTGACAAACCTCACCTCCAGAGAGCACGACAGCTTGGCCGAACTGTCCTGTGACAGTGCTTTAAAAATTGACTTTTCTGAGAAAAGCCTGCCTGCTTTTTGGCTGAAAGTTGCCACAGAATACCCAGAGCTGTCCGACAAAGCCATGAAGTGGCTTGTGCCTTTTCCAACAACTTATCTCTGTGAATTTCATCCCTGGTCATGTTGAAGACAAAATATCGGAACAGACTTAATATTGAACCAGACCTCAGAATGAGGCTGTCATCACTGGAACCTGACATCCAGAAATTAACGTCTGCAAAGCAACATCCATCTCATTAGCTGAGCATTTATTTAGGACTCCAATGGCTTTTCCCTTTGACAACTTGTTTTTATTTTTATATATTTTATTGATGGATATTTCAAGTGTAGCTGTCTTTTGTTTAATTCTTTTTTTAATTGTTCAAAATAAATAATTCATTCATTCATAGCCTTTATAGGCAATTTATATTAAGCTAAATGTTTATAAATAGAATGAATAACGCCTGTTGTGTTCTTGTTGCTGTATGGATTTTATACTACTCATTGAAATAAGCCCTTTGTTCAAATGAACCATGCCCTCGGGCACTTGAGTAAATAAAAAAATGAAATATGTGGCAGCCGTTTTTGTGCAGTTAACTTTCTTTTAACAAACTGTTGTACCTATGTAATGACCAGTTATAGTTTTAGGGCGAGTAAGCCTATTTAGAGGTGCAGATTAATTCAGGACTTTGTGTAGACATATTTTATTATGAGGTGGTCCGCGAAAATTCTTGATAAAAAATAGTGGTCCACACACACAAAAAGTTTGAAAACCCCTGGCTAGGGCAAACAGCTGTATGTCTGTGTATGTTTTAAAGATCGCTCTGCATCTGATCTCTATCAAAAGTCCTTCACAAAAATGGAATTATCTCAGCTTTTTGCTCAAAATTTGGTGTTTTTGATGAAACCTACACATATTTGAGAGGTGATAAAAACAGAACACATGAAGGTAGGATGAAACAGATTTTTAGTTTGAAAGCAGAGGGTCTGTTCTTTTATTTCATATATTGTATGTTTATATATTTAAAAAGGAGCATTTTCTGGAAGCCATTAAACTTTTGTGAAAATCATGAAAAATGCTGGCGGCCAAAGAGTTAATAAATATAATAATAATAATAATAATAATAATAAATACAAACTTTTTCTATGAAAACCTTGCACTAAACTAACAAATTAAATTCCTGAATACATTTATGAACTATTATAGCCTATACATTTATTTTGGACTTGAATAAGTTCAATCTCTGTACAAATTAATATTACTGCTCCATGTGTAACTGTATAGCAAGCAACATAATGATATATTAGATATACTTTATTATTCACTTATTTTGAGTTGAGTGAGCTGCATACATAGACTGCTGTAGTCTATTTTTATATTTTGCATGTTTCTCCTCATCTTTCCTCTTTTCATAACCTGGGCACTTGGCTTTTATACTCATCAGTAGTTTAATATGCGTTGCATTACATCTCCCACTTGCACTGCTTATGAGGTGTCGCCAATAAAAGCTGTGACTTGAACTAAGAAACCCTGTGCAGCTTTTCTCTGAGTTGAGTAACCCCGAGTTACAGTACAGCTCTTTTTTGGACGGACACTCTAAAGTCCCGACCAGATTAACTGATCGCATGGTGACAATGATATGAATGAAGTGAGGTGCAGATGAGCAATAAATCTGATCACATATTCCGTTATTTTCGCTGGTCAGAGTAAGAGCCGCTCATGGTTGCGTAGCAACGGAGGACGCCCAACCTCTCACGCGCTAAGGAATGAAAAAAAATCGCATCGACTCGCGTTTAACATGCGTTTTTAGACGTGACATGTGAACGGTCCCTTAAGTTTACATCAATGATTAAACAAATATAAAACTAAGTAAATGAAAATCTTTCTGCGGGGCAGATTATATTATATTTTTGAAAGCAGACACGGGCCGCATAAAGGGGAAGGGACGGCCGCGGGTCAGGAGTTTGAGACCACTGGCCTAAAGTCTTACCGTGTCTTGTCCTCTTTCTTCAAGCCATGCCTAGCGCCACTTGTTTATTACTTTCTTCTCCAAAGCAGATGTATTTTTTTATGGTTTGATAAACTTCATTCTCCACAGCGTGTGTAGCCGAACTGGTTCCCTTTATGCACAAGACCCGCCCTCCTCTCTAGCAATTGGCTAGGACAACCTAATATCATGCTCCCATTGGCTGTGATCGCTGACTCGTGAATCAAAGTGGTAGGTTGAAGGGGACCGGTTCTTATTACCAGTTCGTTAATTCAAATGTAGCCGTGCGGTATGCGCGCTCATAATGGAAGTGACGCGCTCGTTTTTTCAAAGCGCGTCCGTGCCGAAAGTGCCTCCGAGTGTAATTTGCAAGTTTTGCCTGCGCCGGAGTCCGGATCTGCCCTCAAGCTGGAAATCCGGCCCCCGGCCGGAATACTTTAAGCCCTGATTCCTGCATCCAGCCCGCAGAGGGGGTTTGTGAAATATCGATGGCTCTCAACTTATGATACCAGCATGGCAACATACACAATGCTACCAGCATATAAAGTGCTATATTTTGGGTACCTAAGCACAGAGGACCAGGTACTCTGGAAGTCTAGCCCAACCCTGATAGCTCTGTCTGCTTTGGATCCAGCTCTAAATGGCCACTCACAGGCAGTCATACAGCTCAAGAAGTTGAACATACTGTTAAGTCACTTGCTACCCACCAGTGACATCCACCAAGAAATTATCAGATAAAATGTTGACATGTCCTTCCCCAAATTCAACAATGAAGATTTTGTGGTGGAGGGGCGGGTGCATGTGTTTGAGAGTAGAAACAAGTATCCTGCCCTTATCACTGTGGTCTCTCCATTTTTCACGGCCCCAGAGTAGAATCCTCATTCAGCGTCATAAAAAAAAGAAATTATTGACAGAAGAAGTGGAAACATGAAAATTGCCACATTCAACTCCATGCCCTTCAGGCTCGGGTAAAAACAGCCATTGAGCTGTTCAGGCGAGAGGATGTACAAATTGGGGAGCTGGATCTCACATTGTGCAGAAACATCCTCTCTGCAGGAACCACAGACAAGCCTCAAAGGCAGCAGGGTCTGCTGAAGAAGAGGCAGCTTCAGCCTAAATCACCTGGCAGTGTTCAGAGGAAAGGAGGGCCAGGCTGAAGCATGCTGCCAAAGAGCGCAAACAGTCCGTTCACACTTTGGCCCAAGCTAAAAAGAAGAAATAGCTATTTTTATAAAAAAAAATTTGCCTCAATAAAAGTTTATTTAGTAAAAATTAATCAATTTGTAGTACGTTTTCCATTTCATTCTTTATGGAAGCTATGCACTATTGGCAACAATGTCACTCGCGCAGTTGTTTCACTATTAAACCACCATTTCCCTCTTCTTGCACCCTTCTCACCCTTTTCACCCCTGACCAGTTTGCATGCCTGATTTTTACACTGAATGCAGTTTTTTACAGTGTAACCGTATTTCTTGATTAACAGCCCACTAAACATCATGTTTATATACACCCTTACTGGAAACTGAAATTGGCAGCAAGTTGCTGTGAATTTTACCAACAATTTTTAACGTGCACTGTTAATTCTCAAAATAAGCTTGTGAAGTTATATAACAGAAATAAAATCAAGTCAATAAAGTTATGGTTATGGTGTTGGTGGAGTTCAATTTTCTGATGTAATGTTAATCACTGATTCTCTGAGTGTGGACTCTGAGTGCTGTTAATTCATGGTCTACGCCAGGGGTTCTCAAAGTTTACCTTCAAAGGTCCGAATCTGAATTCTCATCATTTTCATAGGTCCGGAAAAACTTTATGTAAATCATTTGTTTATATAACAAATCAACACAAACAGTTTGGGAAAAACATAAGTGTATTTTGCATTTAAAGTAAAAAATTTTTTAAACATAAACACAAGAAATATGCCAAAAGTAACCAGGTGCAAAATACAGAGCAATCTAATTAGAGAAATGGCACAGTTTGTTCTCCATCAGATGCATAAACCATGGCAAAAAAGTGTGGTTGGTAGGCAGAGACACTGACCAAAATTAGGGGTGCACCTATAAATTTGTTTATGATGCTTGCTATGCTTCTCATGAATTACGGTGAAATGCCGCTACATCCAAAAGCCAGGGGGCGCTCTCGGGCAGAAACTTAATATGCGCTGCAGACGAAGAACAAGACACACGCAGTTCCAGGAAATGTCTTAAGGATATATTTATATTGCTGTTCTTCAAACCTTTTCAGGTATTTTCATGATAATAAAGAATATGTATAAAGATTATATTTGACGAGTGTTGCTTTTTCAAATGCATGTTTTAAACGACTCAAACCAACAGTGATTGCAGATTGATAAGGACTTACTGATCAAAAGCCGTAGTACATGAAGTTGCTGTGCATAATAGGGACTTTAAGCAACAGCCTCTGGTGGAACGGCAACGGCATTCTGGCGTTGGTTTGCGCATGCGCGAATTTAACTGCTACTTTGCGACGTTCTACTGTAACGGTCTACTACGGGAGAACAGTTGATTTGCCGTAGTCGCTACAACGTGAGAGATTATGTAAATAAATGTTATGTTTTATGGCATGTGACATTGTAATTGCATCAGTTTATGATTGTACCAAAAGTATTTTATATAATATGTGTTCAATGTTTTAAATTTAAGCTAATTTTAAAGATTTTTAAGTATTCAACATTTTCAGTATTGCTTAAATCTAGGTTTTAAGACTTATTTACATCATAAAATAGTACAAACTCTTCTTCTGACAAAAGATTGTCATTTAATGCCAAAAGCAATCCTTCTCTTGTTTTTTTAAATGACATATTTTTGTATCTTAATAAATGAATTAATACCGCGTTGCGCTGTCCTGTTTACGGTTGCTTAGTGATTTTTACGTTCTTGGCTACGGCGGTCTGAGAGCATACTTCCGGTCGCCGTAGCCGTTCCATTCCCAGCTGTTGCTTAAAGTCCCTAATATCTCGGTGTGATGGCTACAGCGTCACACAGGAAATTTTTAAATAACTCGTTTTATTTTCGGACCAGGAATACTCTTAAATCTAAAAAGAAAACAAAACTAAACGAATGGTTTAAGTAGTTGTATGGGGCCACCATTCGTCAAACTTTTATGGCCCCCTCCCCCACCCCCTGACAGCTCGTGTTCTGACAGCTCGTGTTCTGACAGCTTGTGTTTGACAGGGGGCGGGACTATCAATCAACCGGTGTACAAGCTGTCTACTTTAGACAGCGAGTGTGTAATCGTTTTATGACATGTCATTTAGCGGGTTGTTTTTCCTGTGTGTGTTTTATGTCAAGTGTATGCTGTCATGTTTAATCGTGACAAGTTGTGTTTTGACATTTGCCGCCTGCGTCTCTCTCTCCCTCCCTCCTTACTCGCCCGTGCTCGTCTCACCCCAGAGTGTCACACTGCGGGTGTGTGTTGTAAACGAGTAGAGATTTCTAAAACTCAATGTTGGTAAAATAATTCACCATTATGGTGACAAAAAGTAAATGTTTATTTTAGATTTAAACAAATCATGAACAAGGCTCTGATTAAAACTTTTTGGTTGTAACATCACAAAATATTTAATTAAATATTCCGTATACGTGTATAGTTTAACCAATGACCTGAGCCATAACCTTCGGCGCCGTCAATACTACAATCTTTAGACCAAAGTCTAAACTAAATAAAAATTTAAACGGTTCATGAGTTCCGTGAATCTTTTCATGACCTGCTTTATAGTTTCACGCGTATCAAAGATCCGACGGTGCCTGACAAAGCGCCGGGTGAGTGTTCATATATGCCGTTTTAAAATAACCTTAATAAATGTAATTCTGTCCACTATGGCAAAATAGGGGTTTATTTTAGATTTAGGGGATTCTTTAACCAAGTCTCTGACGGGTGATGAATACCAATGGTAAATGTTGAATAAAACTGTTTAATTATGTTACTTTGTATATTTGCATATTTTACTTTATGGAATCATGTAGTCTGCTATTTCTTATCTAATTTAAGGGAATGCCAAAAAGAGACACAGTCAGAATGTGACAGATGTGACAATATGTACATAGATTTCATATGTACAGACATGTGTATACGTGCACCGATGGTGACAGAGAACTTATATCTGTCGTTAATAAACTTTTAAATGTTTTTAAGACGTGTTCATCCCATCTTACTGTGTTTATTTTCAATTAAATGATTCTTAGAACCATGTGTGAAAATGTGTATATTATACAATGAGTCTTATATTGTCTGCTCTGAAAAAAATAAAGTATTATTTTAGATTTTAGGTGAAGTGCCGACGTGTATGACAAATATGTTTTGATATAAACGTTTGTTTTGTCAAAAGTTTCTTATAGACATTCAAGAAACAAATATTTTAGTTGTATCTGGTTAAACTTAATTCTGATATTTTCTATTGAACTAGTCTATTTTTCTGATCAGACACAAAGTTTCTGATGATGATCTTATGACAGTGTGTGATAGATAATTCACAGCAGGGTCGGTTTGTAATCTAGGTAGAGTCTTTTAAAACTGTAGTGGTAAGATGTAATATGGTAACTCTGTCAAAAAGTAAAAGTTTTGTTTTAGATCACAACCTATTTTATGGCAAACAATGCAGTATCTAAAAGTTTGTAACAACACAATTTTATTTAATGAAATACTCAGTACGTGTATAGCAATGAACTGTGCCAAAATCACCGGGGTCCCATCAATACTATATTCTTTAGACTAAAGGGTATTTATTTTAATCTAAATAAAATCTTAATCTTTTCATGCACAATATTCTGTTCACACCATTAGATTGCGGTCCTGCGTTTACAATAGAGAACATGCGTGGATGCGTGTTCATATCCAACGTTAAGAAACTTTTTTAAACGATTAAAGACATTGTCAATTCATCTTCTGGGGTTTGTTTTAAAAAAATGACACCTTAAAAGCAACTGTGAATATGTGTTTATTACACAATAAAATGTAATTCTGTCCGCACCAGTATAATAAGGGTTTTATTTTAGATTTGGGACTTTCTTTAACCAAGTCTCTGATTAAAACATGTGAATGTGTGCACCAAAGTTGTCAGAAAACGTAGGCTGATGCGCTCTTATATATGGTTTTAAGAGCCTTTTAACCGTTTTAAGACATTTCACACCCTCTTCTGGGTTGAATTCATTAATGTCATCTAACATCCACATGTGTACATGTGTATTTACGATAAATTTAACACGGTACGCATTGTCAAAATAAAAGGTTTCTTGAACATGTTATTCCAGTGTGTGTTTCTTGTCTCGCGAGTGTTCATCATATTTATTTATGTGGAAAAAAGTTTGTTGTTTTGGACGATCAGTTTCAGCCTCTCTCTCTATCACCATCCATTATCAACCAGCAGACAACCCCCAGTGTGTCTGGACAGCGGTGTTCAGCAGACCGTACTGTTTCTAAACCTCTGGGTTGGTAAAATAAATAAATGTAATTCAGACCCCATTGACAATAACTAAAAGGTTTATTTTAGATTTTAGGTAGAGCACCAGAGCCTATTTTAGGTGAGACACTGCAGGATCTAAAAGTTTGTAACATTACAAAATTAATGAAATATTCAGTATGTTTATATTTAAGCAATAAAGTGTACCAAAACCACCGTAGGTCTACAATTCTTTAGACTAAAGTCTATTTATTTTAAACTAAATAAAAGCTGATTCGCTTCATGAGATCTGTGAAGCTTTTCAAGCAGAGGGTTCTGTTCAAGCCATTAAAGATCGGGGCTCCGGCGTTTACAATAGAACATACGCAGATGCGTGCACATATCGGCCATTAAGAAACTTTTAAACGATTAAAGACATTTCATCACACATCCTATGACGACTTAAACCCTTCTGTTAGTCCCTTAGAGGACAATAAAATGGGTGCATATATTATTTATCAAAGTTTGATGTTGTTATAATCCAGGTTGTCACATATGTGACAACAATCATTTCTTTAAAGACAAAACATTTAACAAATTTGATATGGCACACAGAGACTTTTTGTATGATTTTGTTAAACATGGTTGTGTGCATCCATAAAGCTAACTATAAACACAACAACAATTAGGACGTGTTTCTACATAACATTAAAATCACGTACCTACGTTAAATAGGTAAACCTTAATTTTTACTAAATAAAATAAAAATATACTATTTGAACATCTTAACTGATATTAGGTTAGGTTTAAGATGAATCAGTGTCTATAGCTTTACGATTTACAACGCAAAACCCCCAGAGGATATGGTGTGTGTGTGTGTGTGTGGATTGCCAGTTATCACGTGGTAGGGACCAAACGACCAACGCCGCGGGGGTTGTGAAGCGAAGAATGAGGTCTGTATAGATGAGAAGTTTTCCTTCTGAACACAGAACCTTTACCAAAAACTTAACCCCGGATTAACACATCACAGAACAATTTGAACAACCTTGTCGGATTCGCACACACCAGAGGTCTGTTTTATGTTTTGCAGAAACTGTGGAAACTTTTGATGCTGCGAATTGCAGTGCAGTGTCCGAATTCGCAAACAAACTATCAAACGCAACGCGGCAGAAACTGTGGACACGAGCCTTTTGTTGCTGAGAAGGTGTTTGAACTCAGAAACAAGCAAGCAAGCAAAGTTGTCTACGAAGCTACGGATTCTTGAAAAAGATGGCACAAAGATCATTCGAACGACTTCGCAATGGCCAGATGGGGTATGTGTACGGTACCGACCTTTTTAAAGATATGCTTAAAAAGAACTACAAGCGCGAGATGACCAATCTACTATGTACTGTGATATACAAAGATGCCAATGTGTGCCTGCCTCCAAATTATTGTGAAGCTAACGCCGGTCGTGTAACCAGACTCAAGGAAAAAACAGATGGTGTGAAAAGTATAGATGACTCTCTGATTAACATGGTACAGACGGTGGTCCAGGCCCAAGAAGAACCCAGTGTGATTATTAGAAAGGCCCTAGAGATATTTTATGAATGTGACGAGGTCGAATTCTACATCATCAATATCATACTTATGTCGGCCTTTGTAATTGATGTATGCATTGATATGCTTGTAAAGAAACGAGAAATTAATGTGTGTGAAATCATAGAAAATGCCGTAGATTTCATGTTTGAAAAGGGTCTTGGTTCATGCATGCACTTTCTATGGTATCTAGACAATATCATTACGTTTAATGATGATGATGATTAAAAACCAATCGTGTGAGCCAGTGACATATCTTAAGATAGTTTTTACAGTTGTTTTTTAGTTTTCCAAAAGTTTCATTCTGTTTTATTTTCTACTCAACATTATGGCTGGCAATCCATGCCCGTCAACAATTGTATACTTTAACAAAAACTAAGTTCTAGTAGTTTCAATGTGTGGTCACTGTGATTATCTACATTGAATTTGTTTACTACTTATGCCTCTTGTATGTTTTGCTGTACCGATTTAATAAAAACAAAAAATATACAAGGATTTTTGGTCTTAATGTCTGTGTTGTTACCATTAGAACATTTAGACATCTTGTTCAGACAATGTGTGACATTGCTCATTCTTCATATGTTTTGCAACGCACACAGAGAAACGTGAAAGATTAATAGAAATTACATGTGGCTACATCACATGTCTTTCAGATACGTAAAAATAAAGACAACAGTGTTAGTATGGGAAACTAAAACAGCACAGGCATGATCTGATCCTAATTTTGTTACCTGACGTCTGTCACATAGGCAAAGATCATCTACTCCATGTCTCTACGAATTCTGACAGAGTTTTGGTTTCATATACACAACACATCAAATGTAAACTATGGTAAACTAAATACATTTGACAGCCAAGATCTCTAATTTTCTGACAAGCCCAAAAAAAAAATGAGGGGTCATCATCAAACATTACTCTCTTTTTTAGGTACCGAAATGTTTTTTGTTTATTTTAGTTTAACTCAACACTGAAATTTTAGTTTAAGCACACAGAAATGCTCAGATTTTACGTTTTCAGTATTCATGTGTACATCACATTGCGATTTCAGTCTCAACTAGATCGATGATCTAACAATATTAGCTACAAATGTTGTTTGTATGCTTTGCCCGGACTTCACAAAACATCCATTTACATACAAAACCTATGGATTCAACGCCTTAAAGTCAACTTATGTCTGAGATTTTGTAAATTCATCAGGTGTTTCTTACTTGTGTTTTTTCTTAATCAAACATTTTGTTTTCAAACTTAGACAGTCTGCATACGATTGTCTTTCGATAAGTTGTTCATAGTTTTTATTTGTTAGTGTCAACTTGTGTCTGAGATTTTGTAAATTCATCAGGTGTTTCTTACTTGTGTTTTTTCTTAAACAAACATTTTGTTTTTCAAACTTAGGCAGTCTTCATACGTTTGTCTTTCGATAAGTTGTACATAGTTTTTTATTTGTTAGTGTCAACTTATGTCTGAGATTTTGTAAATTCATCAGGTGTTTCTTACTTGTGTTTTTCTTAAACAAACATTTTGTTTTTCAAACTTAGGCAGTCTTCATACGTTTGTCTTTCGATAAGTTGTTCATAGTTTTTATTTGTTAGTGTCAACTTATGTCTGAGATTTTGTAAATTTCATCAGATGTACTTACCCATGTATTTATATTTTTTTTTAAACAAACTTTTGCTTTTCAAACTTAGTTAGTCTTCACACTTATTAAAAAAAATTTAGATAGTATCAACTAATGACTGAGATTTTGTAAATTCATCAGATGTTTCTTACATGTGTATTTTCTTAAACAAACAATTGCTCTTCAAACTTAGGTAGTCTTCACACTTTTGTCTATTCATACACTCGTTCAAAAAAATTTCTTCGCTAGTGTCAACTAATGTCTGAGATTTTGTAAATTCATCATGAGGTTCTTAGTTGTATCTGCACAGACAATATTATACTTATATCATTCGTCTTGTATTCTTTTGTAAGTGACAACATATATCTGTGATTGTTTTTATGAACACAGTTGGTTT
This sequence comes from Paramisgurnus dabryanus, assembly GCF_030506205.2. NCBI lineage: Eukaryota > Metazoa > Chordata > Actinopteri > Cypriniformes > Cobitidae > Paramisgurnus > Paramisgurnus dabryanus. The sequence continues at coordinate 14,299,799 of NC_133338.1, read as the reverse complement.
CATTTCTGTAGTTTATGTAACACTTTGTCAAACTCTTAAAGGTAGTACTACCTGTTTAAAACAACAATGCAAAGTCTTTTAGTTCCCTTTCAGTCGGTCACTACGACGTCACGTCGTGACCGACGAATTGGGAACCGCTTCGCGGGTGACCTATCTGCTTCGAGAAACCTTTAAAACGCCAATGAACTTGGCATGCAGATAATTGCATCTGCCGGCGCCGCCCCGCCACACAGGTATTTAATGAGCGGCAGGTGCAGTTATCAAATCAGCTTTTTAGCTTCGAAAGCTGGCAGACTAACACTGCTCACGAGAAGCTGCTCTTACCTCTCTCGGATAGATCTCTGCGTGCTTAGTTGGTTGGGCGAAGGCACCACAGCGAGGTTCGCGGAGTGTTCCACCTTTGATCTACGTGATCACCTTTTTCACTCTCTTTTATTTGAGTGTGTGCGTTCTCCTCCCTGTGTGCTTCATCAACTACACAGCTAAAAGAGTGATTTCCCCTAAAAGAGCTGCAGTTGAACTTGTGTCTTTTTAAAGACAGCCGTTCACTGCTCACGGGCGTTAAAGCTTCTTTTTAAAGATGTCTTTTCGTCCGTGTTCGACTTCTGGATGCGGCAAGTACATGGGTCCTCGCGATGGACACGATCGCTGTCTCTCATGTCTAGGTCTCCAGCATGCTGAGGCTGCTTTCGTGGGAGGGACATGCTCCGCTTGCGAGAGCCTGACTCTTGCGGATCTGCGGGGTCGTGTGGCGTTTCTCCGGGAACGCCGCCCTCCGTTGCTGATCACCGCTAAGAAGGCGGCTGTGAAGCTACGGAGAGACGACCTCCGCCTCACGGTGCTGAATCGGCAAGCTGGTTCGTCCAGCGGCTCTCAGCCACCGGATCCGCAACCATCTGAGGTTCCGATGGAGACGGAGAGCGCGCGTTCTGCGTCGCTTTCTACCTCTGTCGCACCTCCCGAGGATTCGGTATCGGTCGTAACATCGGAGTGGGGGCCGTCATTTTCGGACGTGGATCCGGATCCTCTCCCTCCTTCGGGAAGGGCTGCGGTTCCCGATCTCGACCCGGAGATGACGGCCATGCTCGCTCGGGCTGCGGAGGCGGTCGGGCTGGAGTGGAGAGCTCCTCCCCCTCCCGTACCGTCCCGCCTAGACGATTGGTACTTTGGGGCTGCACGGGCTTCACAGTCTTCCCCACCAGTACCTTTCTTTCCCGAGGTGCATGATGAGCTGACTCGGATGTGGAAAACCCCGTTTTCCTCCCGGAACCGTCCGCATCAGCCATCACCCCTCACCTCCCTCGATGGGGGGGCCGCTAAAGGGTATGCCGGTATCCCGACAGTGGAGCGTTCGGAAGCGATGCAGTTGTGTCCTGCCGGCGTCTCCTACTGGAAGGACCGTCCTACCCTTCCCTCACAAGCCTGCAGGCATTCGTCAGCTCTGACGGAGTCTGCATACCGGGCTTGTGGGGAGGCGGCCTCAGCCATACATGCCATGGCTTTGTTGCAGGTCCATCAGGCTAAGGCTCTGAAGGACCTGCACGAGGGAGGTCACGATTCGGCGGTCTTTAAAGATCTACGTGCGGCTACGGATCTGGCGCTACGTGCGACCAAGACCACCGCACAAGCCGTCGGTCGTGCTATGTCCACCTTGGTGGTCCAGGAGCGCCACCTCTGGCTGTGCCTTGCGGACATGCGGGATGCCGATAAAACCCGGCTTTTAAATGCCCCGGTGTCCCAGGCCGGCCTGTTCGGCGAGGCGGTGGAAGACTTCGCACAACAGGTCTCTGCCACCCAGAAACAGACTGAGGCCCTTGCCAACATCATGCCACGTCGGAAGAAACCAACACCTGCCCCTCGCCGAGGGCGTCCTGCAGCGACGGCCGCCTCCGTTCCTCATCGGGGCCGTCCTAGGAAGCGAGGAACCGGCCGTCAGCAGCCCGCCCCGCCCGCTCAGCCCGCTAAGCCTGGTGGAAAGCATAAATCTAAGCGGCCCTGAGACGGGCGACCTGGAGGTGGAGGGGATCGCTCTTCGGGAGATGGTGAACGCACCACTCCCCCCCCCGGAGGAGGACCGGGTGGGGAATCCTTGGTTTTCTTTAAAGGTGCTCTAAGCGAATTGACGTGTTTTAGGCCATAAAACATTTTTTGTTACATACAGCAAACATACCGTCACTATCTGCTAGCTACCCGTTCCCTGATCACACTGTAAAAAAACGCGGTCTCTGTAGACAGCGCAGGCTTCTCAAACTGCAATACAAACAAAATGGCCAAACCTAAACCAACGAAGCATAACAAACAAGTTCCAGCCAATAAACGACTAGAACGATTTGGGGGTGGTTTTTGGGGCGTTAGTGCGCGTGCACATGAACGGGGTGTGAGGACTGGAGTAGTGAGAAGCGTGAGGTCAAGATAACTCTCGTAGAAAGGCGACAATAAAAACTGAATTTTGGATATGGCCGATACACGGCCAAAGAGACGACGTTCCGCTGAACAAAGGGCAAAGTTGGCAGAAAAGCAAAAGGAACGTTCGAAGTCCCGGATTTACATCGGAAAAGCCTTCGAAAGGTGGCGAGAACTCCGCGGGCAGAAAGGCTTCCAATCCGATGTACAGGTGGCTCTGTTTTTGCTGGACAGGTGGGTAACTTCAATTTGTTTTTTCTTTATAACCTACAAACACAACGATAAAATTAGCTCACGTTAGAATTATGCCACCAGTGCTAACCTTGGTGAATATAACTTACAGGTTTATAGCAACTAACGTTAGGGCTAATATAAGCTCTGAAGTGGACATGATCAAGCAAAGTCACGGAAGCGCGGAAGTTTGTGTAAATTATTGTTTACAGACAATGTTATGAATGTAAATGTTCATTTATATCCTATTGCCAACTTTGACATAATTTGATTACGATGGAGGCTTTGTTTATGCTTGCTGGGAGAACGCGAAGCTATTTTTAGCTTTTCAATCGGCAGTGGTTTTCTAGTAATATTTCGATTTTCTACATGATCGTTTATACGGCGACATTACACCTTGAATGAAGTATCAGTAACACTACAATTTGTATTTAGTGAGTAATTTGACTTGAGTTTATGTTCACACAAAAACCTAAATATGCAAGTGCTCATGGATTTTATTTTATAACGATCATTTCACTTTATTGCTTTGTTTTTTACTTTGTTGCCTGCACAGCTACAAGACGGACAAATATACCTCTACGCCATTCAAGGCTGGGACCATGATACCTTCCCCACCACAATTATCTAGCATTGGCTCCCAGTCCTTGTCCGGACGGTGAGAGAGTTTGTCATTGATTACTGTTCAAATTTTTGTTATGCATACTGTATTTATGTGATATTCTGTCTCAAATTATGTGATAATCTCTTCTATTTGTGTATGTGTAATAGAGATGAGTTTGCCATGCAGGGAGTGCAATATATGGACGGGAGCACTGTATCAGTAGTTGAACAGTTGGAAGCCAGGTGTGTAAAAAATAACTATAATCTGGAAAAGTGTTCTGTTTTTTTCTGTTCTGTATTGAAGCAAAATTCAGGTTTTCTTCAAATGCAAAATTGTATAAAGGTTAAAAAGGTTCACAATGAACCAGTGTTATCCAACGCCTTGCTTAGGCATTATTCATCTCCAGTCCCAGGCCGTCTGAGTGAACTGCTAAAAGTTACTAACTCAAGTTATATGCAAATATGCATAACACAATGCAGATTTACATCAGCCAAAGGTTGTCAGGATAACTCCATTATCACATAATTGGTTCAATAGAAGGTTTTGAGACCAGTTTGGAAGTTATAACAACCTTTGTGAAATATCTGGGCACCTGAATATTGCTCACACACACATTACCATTGACCACTGCATCATCACACAGATAGCAAAGTTATTTTTACACATGTGCTATATTCCCAACCAGAAGCATAGTGTAATACTATTTTCACATCTTTTCTAGTATGTCATCAGTTGATCTGAATGAGACCACAGTCACTGCACATACATTCGACGAGAATGTCTTCAATGACCTTAGGAATGCCACGTAAGTAATAGTTGTTGTGTAGTTTGCAGGTACATCTCACATTTTTGAAAGCATAACATTTTTTCTTTACACTTTCTGTAGTATAGACTGTGAGGACACCCTAACCTGTCCAGACGAGGACCCATTAGATGTTGCTGATGATTACCAAGAGGAAACCAGTGGTTCAGATAGTGATCCAGACTATGTACCAAGGATTTATGTCAGGTATGTCATACCCATTATTGTTGCCTTTTATTTTTTTTCTCAATTTAGAGTCATGTTATGGTTTCTCATCATTATGTTTGTCAATAGGACTGGTGGGGTCTTGGAGACACAATTGAACTTGGATGATGTTCCTGAAATGAATATGGAAGACACATTGTATGATATTGAAGACATTGAGGAGGAAGAGGAAAACACCTTAACTGATGATCAACCACATCCTGGTTTTATAAAAGTTTTAAATGAAGATGACATCATTGGTGTACCAGCCTCAATAGTATACCACAGCAGTCTGAAGCAACTTGTGCATTATTTGGACGTTCCAGTCAGAGCATGTACAGCGATGAACCGAACCACCAAAAAATGTTGTGGCGCACCCAAACCGTTTGAGGTGGTTGTCCGGGAAAGAGGCACTGCTGCAGTTGTTGAATGGGTAAATTTTCAGTGTTTATCATATCAGGAATATGTTTGTATTTTGTGTAGAGCAATACCTTGTATTGGTTATGAAATTTGTGACAATAGCTATACACATTGCTTATGTTTAAATTTATTACAGATATGTCTACGTGGGCACGTTGTTTGGAAGTGGTTTTCGCAGCCAAAGTTCTCACAAGGAATGCACGCCGGCGATTTTCTTCTTAGCACCAACATATTGTTGTCCGGAAACAATTACACAAAAATTGCTCTGCTATTCAAGTTCATGAATATGCGAATGGTAAACCAGACAACTTTCTTCAGGATCCAGGATCACTTCTGTATCGACACGATAATTGATTATTGGGAAACAAAAAGAACAGAAATCATCAGGCAGCTTCAATCAAAGCAAAGTGTTGTGGCCCTGGGTAAGTGTTTTGTATTTTTTATTTTTTTAAAGTAACTCTGGACTCTATCGCACATTTAATATGTCATGGGTCAATGTAACCACACTTCTATTCAGTTGCTTCTCAAATGTGCCAACAGGAGATGGCCGGATGGACAGTCCTGGTTTCTGCGCACAGTACTGTTCATACTCTGTCATGGACAATGACACCAAAAAAATCATTTCAATTGTCAATATTGACAAGAGGGAGACGACAAGAAATTCAGTGGCCATGGAGAAGGAGGGGTTTCTCCGAACATTTGATGACCTCTGTCGAAATGTCACGCTGACTGAGATATGCACGGATGCCAACACACAGATTTCAGCTCTTTTCAGTAAGTAGTGGTTATGCTTGATTATTTATTTGGAATGATTGTTGTTGCAACACAGCTGCCTTTAGGACAGTACTTTCAGTATACGTTTTAAATGGGTGCATGTATCTCTTTTTTTATTTTATTTTTTCTTACTTTACAGATCCAAAGACAGGGCTGTTAAAAGATAAGGGTGTTCTCCATTCTCTCGATGTCTGGCATGGTTCAAAAAATCTTTCCAGAAGGCTGACAGCGGTAATACCACACTTTGTATTTTCACATATGTAATAGTCTTTCTGTGACATGCCATAAAATATGCACGTTATATGTTGTTTTACAGCTAGGCCAACAGAAGGGGTGCTCTATTCTTCTGGAATGGTGTAAAGACATCTGCAACCATTTTTGGCACTGTTGCAAGACTGCCGAGAACTATGATGAATTCTTTGTATGTATTTGTGTCAATTTATAAAACGAACAAGTAATTGGCATGTGGATATAAATATGCAACAGAAATTGACATTTCTGCCGCCTTTTACATTTTAGGACATGTGGGTCGGCCTACTCCACCATGTAACCGGGGAGCATTCTTGGGCTCTGGGTAGCTGCCATCACGGTCCCCTTGTGGAGCCAAGGGAAAAAGAATGGATAGAGCCTAACTCAGAAGCCCATCAGAAACTCCGTGAAATAATTCTTGATGCACGATGGCTTAAGGATGTTCCTAAGTATTTACATTTCAGGTGAGTAAGACTTTTGTAGATAACACATTTCAAGTGTTCACTGTTGGTAAACACTTCTTGTTTTCCCCAGATCAACTGCAGACCTTGAGTCATTCCATAATCACATATTAATGTACGCCAGCAAACGTTTCTGCTTCACACATGCAGTGTACAGTGCACGAGTCTGCCTTGCCGCTCTTGACTACAATCACCACATCAACAGAGCACCAAAGAAAAAACGAGATGGCAGTCTTCAGTAAGATGTTCCACGATATTCATTGAATGTTTTTAGCGTGGGTCACAAGGGGAAGTGTTATGGAAAGTAATGACTAACAGGCAGGGGTTATTGTTTAAAGCACACATACCCTGGATTCAACTTTTTGACCAACATGTATTTCCATACAACATACTTTACAGCAACATAAATCTGTGCTTAATTGATCTCAAAAATATAAACTTGTTTATAAATATGTTGGAAACATTAAAATACTAAGATGCCCCTACCAGCACTTTTTTATTATTGTTTTTTTTAAACAGGTATGCCAAGCTATACAGCAAACGGTCCAGGAGATGGCGGCTGTACTCAGTAAAGGTCAAGAAAGACTACAATTACATCACAGAGCTCCTGGTCGCTATTGTCTTGAAAAGGCTGGCATCCGCAGCGCTTCCCCTTAGGGCAACAAAAAGACCTGGTGACCCAAGAAGACTTGGAGTCCTGTCAGGTGTGACAGCACCTTCAACGGAGGAGCTTCTAAGGACACAGCACACTAGAGGAATCGGTGAGTAAATGCTCATTTGTACAAATTTGCAGTATTGTCAATGTCCATGGTTCTATAAGCACTGTGTTATCACGCACATACAAATAATACGGGTGAAGGATCAAAGATACAGATAAAAGTAAAAGTAAAGATCAGCACACCAGAGAACTACCAATAAAGTGATTTTTATTTGTAACGTTTCAAGCCCTTACGACCCTTCATCAGACTTTCAGAAGGTGTTACACAGCTGCCCATTTAAATTACATTTGCAAAGTGATAATACAGTTGCAGAATTCATCATACCCATATGCATCAATAATAAACATAATCAAATCATTGCTTAGGTAAGGATATAATATTGCACGATACCCATATACATCAACAAAACCCATGTAATCAAATCATTGCAGAGGTAAAAATGTAATATTGCATTAGACTTTACAAAAACTTATATAAAACATATAAATCTATCCATGTTAGCAAGTGTGTTAGAGTTGTTAGAATAAAATAACCATGGTTCTTTCTTTTTGTTGCTGCTAACTTTTTTATAAACCATCACACTTTTGATTGTTTTGAATTAAAAATAAATAAATATTGAAAATCACTTTTTGTGTTTCTTTATGTACAGGGCACCCAGAAGCACCAGAATGAGGGCCAACTCCACATGTTGCTGTTGTGAACGACGCACTTTATACTTTTTTTTTCCTGACACTGCTTGAAATAAAGAAAGTTGACTCAATGTGTGACACGTTCTTTTACTTATCTATTGTAAAGTGTATATGACAGACACCCATACTCTCATGTCATTTTATAATATTTAATAAGACATATTTTAACAATACCAAATAAATACAATTTCTGAAAAGAAAAATGTAATGTAAACAAGAAAACTATGAAATAAATAACAGTAATAAAATGAACAGTAAAATGTGAACAGAACCATGGCCAAAAACCATTATCACACTGAAAAATGTAAATATATTTATAAGATATTATCAGTCAAACTATTTAGAACAACAGGTGGGTCTAAACTCTACTAGATACAAACCCGGTATTCTGACCATGTGGATCTGGGTAATGCTCTCTGATCTTACACACACAGCAGCTTGGTATGACAACCCTGTGTCCTGGGCCAAGGAACCCATATTGCCAAACCACATATTGCCGGTAGGCAGCATGTCGGAACTGTTTATTGCTTTCACCAGGTTCTGGGGCATCCTGGACAGCCCTTATGTCATTCCAGACCCTCCTTGATAATCTAAGGACCCCTTCATCCAAAATATACATATCAAAATGGGGTAGGGTGGAAATGCAACTGTTCGAACGTTGTCCACAACACTTGCTTTCTATGTCTGTTGGCATTTCTTTGCAATGCAGACACACACACCAGGTAGGATGACCCGGGATAGGAGTGGGGGCTGCTGCAGGGGTGTCCTGTGTGGCCATGATGTCGAATAAGAGACTGGGGTCCCTGGTAAGGCATCTCTGCAGGAGCTGATGTGACTCCTGAAGACTAAGACTCTGGATCCTGTCCTGAAACGACATTGAATATATTATTTGTTTCTAGAGTATTACCATTTGTGTAATGCAGATAATTTACAGGTATATGAAGATAAGATTTAGTGAAACTATTCAGGTATGGCAATAAATGCTAGCGTACTTGCTCTGACGTGAGTCGTTCAGCCCGCAACATCTGGACTCGCTGCATATCAACACTGTCTAACGGAATGGCAGCACCCCGACCCCTGCCACGTCCTCGTCCTCTTCCTCTTCCAGGAGTAGCAGAACTATATGATGAGTGTTGAAACGAGAAGTTACACACGGCTAACAATGTTTTATAATAAATTGTAACACGGGGGCTAACGCTTGTCTTTTATGGCAAGTAGGATACCGCTATGCTTACTGGATTCACATTACAGGATCCGTTACAATCAACAGACTATTGTTTAATGTTTAACGAATTAAAATTAAAACGTACATTTTATTTTAAACTTCTACAATATACTCACCGAGAGCCTGAGGGAGTTGGTTGAGCCATCACCGCAGCATCATAATATGGTAGACTGCTGCGCATTCATGAGGTAGCGCGGAAGGGAGGGGGAGGGGGAGGAGTTAACTACGAACGGTTCTGTTTAACAACACTTTGAACGTAAACAAATAATGGCGTCTCGCTCATTCGCTTAGAGCACCTTTAATTTCCGTTCCGCCGGCTTTTCAGCCGGCACCCACAGAACCACAAAAAGAGCGAATTCCTCTTCCTCCTCCAGGTCTTCAGAGGCAGTCGGGTGTGACGGATGGGCTCATAACCCTACGTCCTCCCTCTCCTCTCTCGCCAGCGGATGTGTCGAGCGCACCGAGACATCTTCATCAGAGTCTTCCCCGCGCAGCCATCCATCAGCGGACTCAGGTGAGTGCTCATTCACACAATACACATATCAACGCAGCCCAAGAGAGCGCGTCATCGAGCACCGCTGTTCCGCTCGCCGCGGGTACTACGATTGTGTCGTTAATTCCCCTCGCTCGGTATCTGGAAGCTTGGCAGCAACTTCCCAGTCCGTCGCGTTGGCTTTTACGCACGATCCGTCTCGGCTATGCGATACAATTCGCCCGGCGACCTCCCAAATTTACGAGCATTCGTTTCACTGTAGTGAAACCCGCAGATGCGCACGTATTACGTGCAGAGATTGCTGTCTTATTGGCGAAAGACTCGATCGAGCCGGTTCCTCCAGCCGAGATGAGGGCAGGTTTTTACAGCCCTTACTTTATTGTACCCAAGAAAAGCGGCGGGTTGCGACCGATCCTGGATCTGCGCATTCTGAATCGAGCACTTCACAAGATGCCGTTCAAAATGCTTACGCAGAAGAGCATATTTCAAAGCATTCGCCAACAGGATTGGTTTGCAGCCATCGACCTGAAGGACGCGTACTTTCATGTCTCAATACTTCCCCGACACAGGCCGTTTCTCCGCTTTGCGTTCGAGGGTCGAGCATATCAGTACCAAGTCTTACCGTTCGGGCTCTCTCTCTCTCCCCGCGTCTTCACGAAAGTCGCAGAGGGGGCTTTGAAGCCCCTCAGAGAGAGCGGTGTTCGCATTTTGGCATATCTCGACGATTGGCTCATTATAGCACAGTCGCGTCAAATGCTTTGCACTCATCTAGATCGGGTGCTCAAACACCTCGCCAGTCTCGGTCTTCAGGTCAACCGAGAAAAGAGCAAACTGTGCCCTACACAGAAGATTTCTTTTCTCGGCATGGAATTGGATTCGGTCAATCTTACAGCACGTCTCACGGAGGCGCGCGTCCAGTCGATTCTGACTTGCTTGAATACGTTCTCGGGCAAGACTGCGGTCCCTCTGAAACATTTTCAGAAACTACTGGGGCATATGGCAGCAGCCGCAGCTGTAACACCGCTCGGTTTGCTGCGTATGAGACCGCTTCAGCATTGGCTTCACGACCGAGTCCCGAGGAGAGCGTGGCTCACCGGCTTTCACCGTGTCACGATCACACCGAAATGCCGTCTCACTTTCACCCCGTGGTCAGACCCAACTTTTCTCAGGGCGGGGGTGCCACTGAGACAGGTCTCCAGACATGCAATAGTATGCACAGATGCCTCCAACACGGGGTGGGGAGCCACGTACGGCGAGCTTGCAGCTTCAGGAGTGTGGACATCACCCCAGCTGCATTGGCACATAAATTGCCGAGAACTGTTGGCTGTATATCTTGCGCTCGTCGTGTGTTAGTTCGCACAGACAACATTGCGACTGTTGCGTATATCAATCGCCAAGGCGGAGTGCGCTCTCGTCACATGTCGCATCTCGCCCGCCATCTCCTCTTTTGGAGTCAGAAGAATCTGAGGTCTCTTCGTGCCATTCACATCCCGGGGTCGCTCAACGCAGCGGCAGACGCGCTTTCTCGAGCAGCGCGCCCCGGCGAGTGGCGACTCCACCCTCAGTCGGTCCAGCTCATTTGGAGACGTTTCGGCAGAGCGCAGATAGATCTGTTTGCATCTCCAGAAACAACCCACTGTCGCCTATTCTATTCACTGAACGAGGGAACACTCGGCGTGGATGCATTGGCACACAGCTGGCCGAGAGGTCTTCGCAAATACGCATTTCCCCCAGTGAGCCTCATTGCGCAGACATTGTGCAAAGTCAGGGAGGACGAGGAGGAAATTATTTTAGTTGCTCCATATTGGGCCACCAGGAGTTGGTTTCCAGAGCTCACTCTCCTCGCGACAGCCCCTCCCTGGAGGATTCCCCTGAAGAGGGACCTTCTGTCTCAAGAAGGGGGCACATTATGGCACCCCCGTCCCGATCTGTGGAACCTCCATGTGTGGTCTCTGGACGGGGCGCGGAGGTTTTAGGTGATTTGCCCCAGGCGGTATCTAACACCATCGCTGCAGCGCGAGCGCCGTCTACGAGACAGGCGTATACGCTGAAATGGAACCTGTTTGTTGTGTGGTGTACCTCTCAACGAGAGGACCCCCGAGAATGCTCGATCAGTATTGTGCTTTCATATATCCAGCACCGCTTGGAGAAGAGGCTGTCACCATCTACTATTAAAGTAGATATCGCGGCAATATCAGCGCATCACGCACCCATAGACGGTAGATCTGTAGGTCAGCACGATCTGGTCATTAGGTTTTTAAGAGGTGCGCGGAGGCTGAATCCTTCGCGCCCTCCCTCTATTCCTCCGTGGGACTTGTCCATGGTGCTGAAAGCCCTTCAGCACTGCCCTTTCGAGCCTCTGCTGACGGTGAGCGTCAAGTTTCTCACTATGAAAACTTTGACGCTCCTCGCATTGGCTTCTATTAAAAGGGTAGGGGATCTTCATGCATTTTCGGTCAACAATTCGTGCCTTCAGTTCGGGCCGGCTGAATCCAGCGTTACACTGAGACCCCGGCCGGGCTACGTGCCTAAAATTCCCACCACTCCCTTTAGAGATCAGGTGGTGAATTTACAAGCGCTGCCTTCGGAGGCAGACCCAGCCATGGCTTTGTTATGTCCTGTTCGTGCACTACGTGTGTATGTGGATCGTACTCAAAGCTTTCGGACCTCAGAACAGCTCTTTGTCTGCTATGGTGGTCAGCAGAAAGGGAAAGCTGTCACTAAACAGAGGATGTCTCATTGGATTGTAGACACAATCGCCCTGGCGTATGAGAAACAGGGCATTTCTTGCCCTTTTGGTTTGAGAGCCCATTCAACCAGAAGCGTGGCTTCATCTTGGGCTTTGGCTCGTGGTTCCTCACTTTCAGATATTTGTAGAGCTGCTGGCTGGGCGACTCCTAATACGTTCACTAGATTTTACAGTGTTCGTGTTGAGCCGGTATCCTCTCGAGTTCTCTCGTCAGATCAGTGAGAACATCGAGGAACGGCTCCTGTGTCGGCTTGGTGCCTTTCTTTTTGGTGCTGCGCAAAAACCACTCCATTATGGAAGGCCATCAAGGCAAAAACGTTACAAAAAATGTTTTTTGTCTTCTCCACCGCTTGGTGGCCGATGTTGCGGAGCATCGGCTGCCAGCCTCTTACTAGATGTATCCTTGACTATCTGGGTGAGGCTAGCGCCCACATTGCGCCCCCTAGTGGTTTCTTTGTGAAGTATTTCCGTGGGAAGTTTCTGATTTACCATGTTTCCCTTAGCGGAGTTCGTTCCGCGCCTCTCTAGTGTTGCTAAGAGAGTGTATTTTTTATAGACCTCGTGTCTTTTTATCCATCACCTTAGTGGTAGACCCCTAGAGGGTTTTCTTTCCGCAGCGATCTTAGTCCCGCCTGACGAGTTCGCTTCCCAGTTCGCCTAGTCACTATCGTGGGTTAAGGAACAAGTAGTGACCGGCCTCTGCTTCAACCCCATTTCCGTTCCCTTAAAGAGGAGAGTCGGAGGGTTTACGCAGGCACTGGAAGGGTCAGCTTCAGTGGCGCTTTGGTAGGGATTCCCAATTCGTCGGTCACGACGTGACGTCGTAGTGACCGACTGAAAGGGAACGTCTCGGTTACATATGTAACCCTCGTTCCCTGAAGGAAGGGAACGGAGACGTCACGTCCCGTCGCCACAGTTTGCTGTTCCACTGCTGATATCGGCCGGACATTTTTCTTTCTGGCCAGCTTTCTCAGCAAAAAATAGCTGATTTGATAACTGCACCTGCCGCTCATTAAATACCTGTGCGGCGGGGCGGCGCCGGCAGATGCAATTATCTGCATGCCAAGTTCATTGGCGTTTTAAAGGTTTCTCGAAGCAGATAGGTCACCCGCGAAGCGGTTCCCAATTCGTCGGTCACGACGTGACGTCTCCGTTCCCTTCCTTCAGGGAACGAGGGTTACATATGTAACCGAGACGATTTACTTGATAAATCTTTTACATCAAAACAAACTAGGATAGCAATATGTATGAATCTGTAACAGGTAATACCACCAATAGCTCGTTGTACATAACAAAGTCTGCAAAATAATAAAGATGATTAGGTTTTTTATTTAGTAAACCTTTTAACATAAAGTGGAGAGTCTGTTGTATGTAACAACAAAGATGCGATGAAACAACGCAAAACAAGAGAGGCTACGTTTGTTAAACCACATATAAATTAAGATGCAAACATCTACAAATGGGACAATGTTTGAAATAGTTTGGCCGTATAGCCTTTCAATTCGGGACCAATAGATTAAAACATTGTCCCATTTGTAGATGTTTGCATCTTAATTTATATGTGGTTTAACAAACGTAGGCTCTCTTGTTTTGCGTTGTTTCATTGTTAGATCATCGATCTAGTTGAGACTGAAATCGCAATGTGATGTACACATGAATACTGAAAACGTAAAATCTGAGCATTTCTGTGTGCTTAAACTAAAATTTCAGTGTTGAGTTAAACTAAAATAAACAAAAAACATTTCGGTACCTAAAAAAGAGAGTAATGTTTGATGATGACCCCTCATTTTTTTTTTGGGCTTGTCAGAAAATTAGAGATCTTGGCTGTCAAATGTATTTAGTTTACCATAGTTTACATTTGATGTGTTGTGTATATGAAACCAAAACTCTGTCAGAATTCGTAGAGACATGGAGTAGATGATCTTTGCCTATGTGACAGACGTTAGGTAACAAAATTAGGATCAGATCATGCCTGTGCTGTTTTAGTTTCCCATACTAACACTGTTGTCTTTATTTTTACGTATCTGAAAGACATGTGATGTAGCCACATGTAATTTCTATTAATCTTTCACGTTTCTCTGTGTGCGTTGCAAAACATATGAAGAATGAGCAATGTCACACATTGTCTGAACAAGATGTCTAAATGTTCTAATGGTAACAACACAGACATTAAGACCAAAAATCCTTGTATATTTTTTGTTTTTATTAAATCGGTACAGCAAAACATACAAGAGGCATAAGTAGTAAACAAATTCAATGTAGATAATCACAGTGACCACACATTGAAACTACTAGAACTTAGTTTTTGTTAAAGTATACAATTGTTGACGGGCATGGATTGCCAGCCATAATGTTGAGTAGAAAATAATACAGAATGAAACTTTTGGAAAACTAAAAAACAACTGTAAAAACTATCGTAAGATATGTCACTGGCTCACACGATTGGTTTTTAATCATCATCATCATTAAATGTAATGATATTGTCTAGATACCATAGAAAGTGCATGCATGAACCAAGACCCTTTTCAAACATGAAATCTACGGCATTTTCTATGATTTCACACACATTAATTTCTCGTTTCTTTACAAGCATATCAATGCATACATCAATTACAAAGGCCGACATAAGTATGATATTGATGATGTAGAATTCGACCTCGTCACATTCATAAAATATCTCTAGGGCCTTTCTAATAATCACACTGGGTTCTTCTTGGGCCTGGACCACCGTCTGTACCATGTTAATCAGAGAGTCATCTATACTTTTCACACCATCTGTTTTTTCCTTGAGTCTGGTTACACGACCGGCGTTAGCTTCACAATAATTTGGAGGCAGGCACACATTGGCATCTTTGTATATCACAGTACATTGTAGATTGGTCATCTCGCGCTTGTAGTTCTTTTTAAGCATATCTTTAAAAAGGTCGGTACCGTACACATACCCCATCTGGCCATTGCGAAGTCGTTCGAATGATCTTTGTGCCATCTTTTTCAAGAATCCGTAGCTTCGTAGACAACTTTGCTTGCTTGTTTGTTTCTGAGTTCAAACACCTTCTCAGCAACAAAAGGCTCGTGTCCACAGTTTCTGCCGCGTTGCGTTTGATAGTTTGTTTGCGAATTCGGACACTGCACTGCAATTCGCAGCATCAAAAGTTTCCACAGTTTCTGCAAAACATAAAACAGACCTCTGGTGTGTGCGAATCCGACAAGGTTGTTCAAATTGTTCTGTGATGTGTTAATCCGGGGTTAAGTTTTTGGTAAAGGTTCTGTGTTCAGAAGGAAAACTTCTCATCTATACAGACCTCTTTCTTCGCTTCACAACCCCCGCGGCGTTGGTCGTTTGGTCCCTACCATGTGATAACTGGCAATCCACACACACACACACACACCATATCCTCTGGGGGTTTTGCGTTGTAAATCGTAAAGCTATAGACACTGATTCATCTTAAACCTAACCTAATATCAGTTAAGATGTTCAAATAGTATATTTTTATTTTATTTAGTAAAAATTAAGGTTTACCTATTTAACGTAGGTACGTGATTTTAATGTTATGTAGAAACACGTCCTAATTGTTGTTGTGTTTATAGTTAGCTTTATGGATGCACACAACCATGTTTAACAAAATCATACAAAAAGTCTCTGTGTGCCATATCAAATTTGTTAAATGTTTTGTCTTTAAAGAAATGATTGTTGTCACATATGTGACAACCTGGATTATAACAACATCAAACTTTGATAAATAATATATGCACCCATTTTATTGTCCTCTAAGGGACTAACAGAAGGGTTTAAGTCGTCATAGGATGTGTGATGAAATGTCTTTAATCGTTTAAAAGTTTCTTAATGGCCGATATGTGCACGCATCTGCGTATGTTCTATTGTAAACGCCGGAGCCCCGATCTTTAATGGCTTGAACAGAACCCTCTGCTTGAAAAGCTTCACAGATCTCATGAAGCGAATCAGCTTTTATTTAGTTTAAAATAAATAGACTTTAGTCTAAAGAATTGTAGACCTACGGTGGTTTTGGTACACTTTATTGCTTAAATATAAACATACTGAATATTTCATTAATTTTGTAATGTTACAAACTTTTAGATCCTGCAGTGTCTCACCTAAAATAGGCTCTGGTGCTCTACCTAACTCTTTCACCGCCAGCGTTTTTAAAAAAAGTTGCCAGCCAGCGCCAGCGTTTTTCATGATTTTCACCAAAGTTTAATGCCTTTCAGAAAATGTTCTTCTTTAAATATATAAACATACAATATACCAAATGAAAGAACAGACCCTCTGCTTTCAAACAAAAAAAACCGTTTCATCCTACCTTTAGTGGTTCTTTTGCAATCAGCTTTTGAATATGGGTAGGTTTTTGCAAAAACACCATATTTTGAGCAAAAATCATAGATAATTCAATTTTTATGACGGACTTTTCATAGAGATCCCATTCAGAGCGATCTTTAAAACAGACACGGACATGCAGCAGCTTGCCATAGGGCAATACTTCCGGTTTTAAAAAGTTGCGGAAGGGCGCCACCTGGTGGATAATAGCGGTATTGCGGAAAGACGGAAAATCTCGTCATTGGCGGGGAAGCGTTTTCTCTTAATTGACGAGATATCTCGTCAATGGCGGGGAAAGAGCTAAAATCTAAAATAAACCTTTTAGTTATTGTCAATGGGGTCTGAATTACAATTATTTATTTTACCAACCCAGAGGTTTAGAAACAGTACGGTCTGCTGAACACCGCTGTCCAGACACACTGGGGGTTGTCTGCTGGTTGATAACAGATGGTGATAGAGAGAGAGGCTGAAACTGATCGTCCAAAACAACAAACTTTTTTCCACATCAATAAATATGATGAACACTCGCGAGACAAGAAACACACACTGGAATAACATGTTCAAGAAACCTTTTATTTTGACAATGCGTACCGTGTTAAATTTATCGTAAATACACATGTACACATGTGGATGTTAGATGACATTAATGAATTCAACCCAGAAGAGGGTGTGAAATGTCTTAAAACGGTTAAAAGGCTCTTAAAACCATATATAAGAGCGCATCAGCCTACGTTTTCTGACAACTTTGGTGCACACATTCACATGTTTTAATCAGAGACTTGGTTAAAGAAAGTCCCAAATCTAAAATAAAACCCTTATTATACCGGTGCGGACAGAATTACATTTTATTGTGTAATAAACACATATTCACAGTTGCTTTTAAGGTGTCATTTTTTTAAAACAAACCCCAGAAGATGAATTGACAATGTCTTTAATCGTTTAAAAAAGTTTCTTAACGTTGGATATGAACACGCATCCACGCATGTTCTCTATTGTAAACGCAGGACCGCAATCTAATGGTGTGAACAGAATATTGTGCATGAAAAGATTAAGATTTTATTTAGATTAAAATAAATACCCTTTAGTCTAAAGAATATAGTATTGATGGGACCCCGGTGATTTTGGCACAGTTCATTGCTATACACGTACTGAGTATTTCATTAAATAAACTTGTGTTGTTACAAACTTTTAGATACTGCATTGTTTGCCATAAAATAGGTTGTGATCTAAAATAAAACTTTTACTTTTTGACAGAGTTACCATATTACATCTTACCACTACAGTTTTAAAAGACTCTACCTAGATTACAAACCGACCCTGCTGTGAATTATCTATCACACACTCATAAGATCATCATCAGAAACTTTGTGTCTGATCAGAAAAATAGACTAGTTCAATAGAAAATATAAGAATTAAGTTTAACCAGATACAACTAAAATATTTGTTTCTTGAATGTCTATAAGAAACTTTTGACAAAACAAACGTTTATATCAAAACATATTTGTCATACACGGCGGCACTTCACCTAAAATCTAAAATAATACTTTATTTTTTTCAGAGCAGACAATATAAGACTCATTGTATAATATACACATTTTCACACATGGTTCTAAGAATCATTTAATTGAAAATAAACACAGTAAGATGGGATGAACACGTCTTAAAAACATTTAAAAGTTTATTAACGACAGATATAAGTTCTCTGTCACCATCGGTGCACGTATACACATGTCTGTACATATGAAATCTATGTACATATTGTCACATCTGTCACATTCTGACTGTGTCTCTTTTTGGCATTCCCTTAAATTAGATTAGAAATAGCAGACTACATGATTCCATATAGTAAAATATGCAAATATACAAAGTAACATAATTAAACAGTTTTATTCAACATTTACCATTGGTATTCATCACCCGTCAGAGACTTGGTTAAAGAATCCCCTAAATCTAAAATAAACCCCTATTTTGCCATAGTGGACAGAATTACATTTATTAAGGTTATTTTAAAACAGCATATATGAACACTCACCCGGCGCTTTGTCAGGCACCGTCGGATCTTTGATACGCGTGAAACTATAAAGCAGGTCATGAAAAGATTCACGGAACTCATGAACCGTTTAAAATTTTATTTAGTTTAGACTTTGGTCTAAAGATTGTAGTATTGACGGCGCCGAAGGTTATGGCTCAGGTCATTGGTTAAACTATACACGTATACGGAATATTTAATTAAATATCTTGTGATGTTACAACCAAAAAGTTTTAATCAGAGCCTTGTTCATGATTTGTTTAAATCTAAAATAAACATTTACTTTTTGTCACCGTAATGGTGAATTATTTTACCAACATTGAGTTTTAGAAATCTCTACTCGTTTACAACACACACCCGCAGTGTGACACTCTGGGGTGAGACGCGCACGGGCGAGTAAGGAGGGAGGGAGAGAGAGACGCAGGCGGCAAATGTCAAAACACAACCTGTCACGATTAAACATGACAGCATACACTTGACATAAAACACAAACAGGAAAAACAACCCGCTAAATGACATGTCATAAAACGATTACACACTCGCTGTCTAAAGTAGACAGCTTGTACACCGGTTGATTGATAGTCCCGCCCCCTGTCAAACACAAGCTGTCAGAACACGAGCTGTCAGAACACGACCTGTCAGGGGGTGGGGGAGGGGGCCATAAAAGTTTGACGAATGGTGGCCTAGGGCTGGGCGGTATGACGGTATATTCCGTTACCGCGGAATAAAATGTCAGACGTAACAGATTTTTCTATTTCGTCTATTCCGCGGAATGCAAATAAGTGGGCGTGACCAACTCTGCCCTCAAGCATGACGGAGAAACATGTAAAATAGTTCACTTATAAAAAATTAACGAGTTATTTGTGTCATTTTTATAATAAGTGCCAGTGAATCCACCGCGGGTCTCGCGCTCTCTCTCTCGCGCTCTCTCTCTCTCCATGCAGCAGCCGGCCGGTCTCTCGCGTGCAGAGGTCTCTCTAGTCAAGCGCAAGGAGCTGCGACGCCAAATAAAGAGTTCTTCTTGCACATACAGTAATGCTAATAGTTGAAAAGTTTTCTGAACTTTAAGCAAGCTAAGACAAAACTCGCGTTTATATCAGTGACACGTGCGCTGCTGAAACAATGTAGTTTGACGCGCCATTTGCTTCTACAAACATATTTGATCGGAAAGACTAGAAAGAGATGCAAATGTTAAGGTCTAATATGAAGTAAAGAAAAGGGTGTCAAGACCTTAAAACAAACTTTATGATCATCACATCATAGCACCTGTCACATTTATAATATCTAGAGCTTCTTCTCTCATATACAGGTATTTATTCTGTATGTAGGTTTTTGCATATATTTAAACCTGTTCATTTTACATATTGCATATGTTTAATGTAATGTATGCATAAATAAAAAAAATACAATGAAGCCATACTATAGCTTCAATAGTTTATACAATTAATAACTCAATTAAAAACAAGATTCTGTCTAATCAAGACTTATCTGTTGTTATCTTCTGGGCATTTTCACTTTAACATTATTAACTTTAAATTGCTCATATTTTAAAACTGTGGTGAGCATTTAGTTAAAGGTAGGGTAACACATTTTGAAAAATGCTAACGGTAGCCGCCTAGCAATGAAATCCCGATCCCACCCTCAAGTCAAATCGCCATCCAAAGTCACGCCTCTTTCCAAACACATGAACACGCACAGATCAGACAGTCACGTCTCATGTCTCATTCACCAGTGAGAAAACTTTGCAGTACAAAGTGAATAACACTTCCAAAATAACCAACATAAACAACTGGTTTACATCAGAATTAGTTTAAGCACACGTTCGATTGTGTAGACGTAGTAACTATATCGTTATGCTAATCCGGAAAACGAACACAAATTTCATAAGCAACACAACGTTTCATCAAAGTAGAATATCTGAATCCATCTCAATACAAACATATCGCGTACCTACCTTACCAAAATAAACAGTGCAACGACCCTTTCAGACCCTTTGCCTCCTGTAGCTGTTTGCATCTCGCGGTAAAGCAGTAAAGTTACCAATGTTAATTTGGGTTTTTGCTCTTGCTGATCCAGGCAGTTTTTGCTGTTGTTGTTATAAAAGATGCATTTAGTTTTGTTGCTCCTGTGTAGGTTGTCAATTCAGCAGAAAAGTTTGCTGTTCTCGCTGTTTACAGACAGAGCGCACGTGAACGCGCCGATGACGTATGGTATCTGTGTGGACTCGCTGCGCGATGGGAATTCAAATTACGCTTACGTATGAGGGACATAAAAGGAAACGTCCGTTCGGACCGAAATCTATGATTTGTTGAACATTTTTTGGTCCTACGCCTTTCACAGATGACATACATTTTTACAAATACATTTAAACAACTTAACACAGTGATTGCTATCAGAATGTGAGGAGACTTTTAACCAGCATAACTAAAAATGTTTCAGGATCAAATCTGTTACCCTACCTTTAAAAGCTATAGTGAGTGGTGTATTTCTGTACATTTTTATCATCAAAAAAACAATATAAACTGAAAAACATGTATACCGTGAAATATTCCGTTCCGTGAAATAAAATTACTCATTCCGTGAAATAGATTTTTGGTCATTACGCCCACGCCTATGGTGGCCCCATACAACTACTGGTTTACAAGTTCAATATGCATTTGTAATGTAGCAAATGCTCACGTTTAATCAATCACATAGAAATTAATGCACTTGTAATATGAAGTGGACGCGGGTCCGGATCAAGTTCTTATCGGGTCCGGATCCGGACCGGAGTCCGGACTTTGAGAACCCCTGGTCTACGCTCTAAAAAAATCCGTAAAAAAAACGGACAAAGTACTGTATAAATATAAAGGCATTTTCCGTATTTATGTTTTACAGGTGTTTTACCTTTTTTTTTTAATACCATGTTGCATTATGGGTGCAATAACCCCTGCTGCAATATTTCACTCTTGCCTCTCTATCACCATCTCTGTTTGAAACCTAAAATTACAACTTGCTTGAAGGGTTATTTTTTCAAAGATGGATGATTTTTAACTTCTAAACAAATGCTGTCCGAACAAGATACAAGTGTTCAACTATTCCAGCATCCACACATGTGATTTAGTAGACAAATCTTCTTTCTGACGTGACGTGTAAGTCAAATGGATATTTACCAACACATTTATCACATAAAATCTCCAGTTTGTGCTTTTTTTAGATTTTTTTGAAGTCACCACTATGGTGATTAGTGTTCCCTTTAGTAAGGCTTTTGTCCCTTGACATTCACTGAATTAATCCTGCGCTTTTAACAATTGTACATAACTTGTTTGTTGCTTGAAGGAGAAAAATGTATCATGTCATCTAAGCTTGATTGTTTTTATGTTATGCTGTCTATCATTTAAACATGAAATGATAAAATAAGAATAAAGAACTGAAATGTATAATAGTGACACTCTATGCTGATCTAATAAGACACTGTTGAATAAGATTCCTGCAAATTTGTCAGTTGTGTTTTTTGCTTCATAGAGACATAAACACTTTGGATACATATCTCAACAATGGTGAGAGTAAATGGTAAGAAAGAGTTTTCTACAATCCTGGTACCCAGCATGCATTCCAGCAAGAAGCTTTGTTGTTGATTGTCACCATTGTTGCGTTTCATAGGCGGATTGAAGTGTCCCTAAAGGCTACAGACGATGTTCTGTAAATTTATGGACAATGTTCTGTAAATCTACAGAATTTTCAGTTTTTCAATGAAAGGAAATGTCTGTAAATATAACCGAGAAAGCACCAGTAATTTCTGCCAGGACATTATCAGTTTTTTTTACGAATTATCTTTTTAGAATGTATTTAAAGTAATTCATGTTTTTTTAACAGCGCAGGTGGCACAATTTTACAGAACATAGCATATTTGTTGAAATACAGCATTTTTCTGTAGACTTTGGCTGTTGTTCTTACCAGCAATTTTTTTACAGCGATAGCGAGATTGACTGGGGAATTGTAGTTGGGGACATATTTTCTATTTTTAAACCACAGATGCAGAAAATCCCATTTATATATTAAATGTTTGCATAGTGTTTGAAGGTTATTTCATAATCAAAGGTCCTCTTGAAATTTAAGAAAAGAAGATATCCCACCTTTCTTTTATGGCAGAAGTTACTTTCATCTACAACAATCAACTCTGTTCTTCCACCCATACACTGTCCAGTCTTCTCTATATACCTTTTCAAAGAATGTTTACAAAACATTCTAAGCTTCGACTCATTTTACTTAGGGTTGCTGCACTTCCAGCTATGTCATCCTGCATCATGTCCACCTCCCTTAATCTTAGTCCTTGACGTCATCTGAAAATAAACATTAGTGATTTTTTTAAATCATATTGTCATTACTGCTTCTATGGAAATCTATGTACATATTGTCACATCTGTCACATTCTGACTGTGTCTCTTTTTGGCATTCCCTTAAATTAGATTAGAAATAGCAGACTACATGATTTCATATAGTAAAATATGCAAATATACAAAGTAACATAATTAAACAGTTTTATTCAACATTTACCATTGGTATTCATCACCCGTTTCTGTCTTCAGCAATTTCACCTTTTTACAGCCTTCATTTCATTCTTGATTTGATGAGCTTGTTTTTTTTGTAGCCATTTACTTAACCTTGTTGTTCCACTTCTGCTGGTATACGCTTTGCGTATTTTGCACTGTACATGGAGAATGTGTGAAGCCCATTTAACTGGCTCAGTTAAACAAAAAGAGCCATATCGCTTCGTTTCAGAGTCATGGCACAACTAAGGGCGTGCACACAATTACTGGACACAATAAAAAATAAGAACTTCATTTATAGAGATATTTATCAAGATATTCAAAAAACTGGATTAAAGCCAAACATTAATATCATTACATTTTGGAGTAATACATTTGAAGAAGATGAGTCATTATGCGCAAATACTGTTAAAGAATCGACGTACGATGAGCAGTTGAGGAGTAAACATACACTCTAAAAAAATAATCCGTAAAAAAACGGATAATGACCTGGCAAAAAAATTACCGGCACCTTTTCCGTTATGTTTACAGACATTTCTGTTTATTCAAAAACTGAACATTCTGTAGACTTATAGAACACTGTCCGCAGATTTACAGAACATTTTCCGTAGCCTTTAGGGACACTTCACTCTGCCTATGAAACGCAACAATGGTGACAATCACCAACAAAGCTTCATGCCGCAATGCATGCTGGGTACCAGGATTGTGGAAAACTCTTTCTTAACATTTACTCTCACCATTGTTGAGATTTGTATCCAAAGTGTTGATGTCTCTGAAGCAAAAACCACAGCTGACACATTTGCAGCAATCTTATTCAACACAGTGTCTTATTAGATCAGCATAGAGTGTCACTCTTATACATTTCAGTTGTATATTCTTATTTTATCATTTCATATTTAAATGCTAGGCAGCGTAACATAATAACAACCAAGCTTAGATGACATCATAGGGGCTGTTTACACTTGGTATTAAAGCAACACTAAAGAGTTTTTTTTTTACCTTTAAATAACATTTCCAAAAAAGTTTCTACTCGAAACAGGGTGAACGGCACTTTCACATTCGCTTTGCAGCCCTCTATCGGCCAAAACCGCACTAAAGAAGTTTCAAGCGTCGGGTAGTGGTCCTGTAGTTCACGTGAAAACTACAAAAACTTGCTTTACGGCAGTGGAGCATCCTGCAAGCTGTGGGTGGAGCATACTCGGCAGGTACATATAAAAGAAAGATACCGTTACCGAGCGTTCATGCCAGCTTTTCAATTCTCATCATGGCGGAGCCTGCGAAGAAAAAGAAGGGTTTGATTTCGGAGGAGGCGAAGAAAAGAAAACGGGAGCACGATAGAGAAAGAGCTCGAACCAGAGTGAATATAGGGCGGGCTTATACTCGTTGGCGAGAGCTGAAGGAGGCTACGAGTTGCAAGACTGATGGTGACCTGGCTGTGCTGCTACTAGACTTGTGAGTAATACAGGTTTACAGATACTAAACATGCCGACTTGATCTCTTTTTTTGTACAATGCATTGTAGATTGTTTTATATAATATCAGAATAGCCAACGCCTTCGCTAACATGAGCCAATCGATATATACGTAAATATCTCCAAACGCTTAAGTATGTGTTTGTAAGGGCTTTTGTTATACCACTACTGTTCTGAGTTGAACTATTCACTTCTATGACTGAAAATTTAGTAATTTACGCAAACATCCCATGGACGTTACTGTTGTGAGGTTTACATGCCGACTAGATATCTTTTTTGTACAATACATTGTAGATTGTTTTATATGATAGCACAATAGCTAACGCCGTCGCTAACATGAGCCAATCAATATATATATGTAAATATCACCAAACGCGCAAGTTTGTGTTTGTAAGGCCTTTTGTTATACCACTACTGTTCTGAGTTGAACTATTCATTTCTATGACTGGAAATTTAGTAAGTTACGCAAACATGCCATGCACGTTACTGTTGTGAGGTTTACAGATAGTAAAAATTACGACTTGCTCTCTTTTTTTTGTACAATGCATTGTAGATTGTTTTATATGATGGCACAATAGCTAACGCCTTCGCTAACATGAGCCAATCGATATATACGTGAATATTACCAAACGCGTAAGTTTGTGTTTGTAAGGGCTTTTGTTGTACCACTACTGTTCTGAGTTGAACTATTCACTTCTATGACTGGAAATTTAGTAAGTTCCCTGCTGAAATAACCAGCATCAAACCAGCATGGGTATTATGCTGGTTTAGCTGGTGGTCACCAGCATACCAACACCAAAACACAACATATGCTGTTATGACCAGCATGGAATGCTGGTGCTAATGCTGGTTTGGCTGGTGCTGATGCTGGTTTAGCTGGTGTTCACTAGCAAACCAGCACCAAAACACAACATATGCTGGTCTTGCTGGTATGCTGTTTTTTTTCAGCAGGGTTACGCAAACATGCCATGCACATTACTGTTGTGAGGTTTACATATACAAAACATGCCGACTTGATCTCTTTTTTTTCACAGCTACCAGTCACGGCAAGTAACATCGACTCCTAGCAAAGCCAAACATGCACAACCACCACAGCTGCCGGTGTCTAGCCTTACTGAGGAGTCTGACCGTGACAGGTAGCGTGTTTTGTTTGTTTCAATAATACAGTGTTTCAGTCTGCTTTGCAGATCTTTACTAATGTTGCTCATAATTCATTTTCTTTTTTTTTTTTTTAGGGATGACTTTACAGTCCTAGGTGTACAACAGCTGGATGCACAAGAAGTGGGTGTGCTAGAAGCAAGGTGGGTTTGCCTTATACATTGACACAATGGTTTGTAGTCTGTAATGGTTGATTGTTGACTGATTTTACATTTCTGTTTCACTCGTTTATATCTACTATGCTTGCGGCATGCACTCCATGAGTATTGCAGAGGAGGAGTGTGACAGTCCAGATGAAGCAAGGAACGATTTGAGAAATAGCACGTAAGACTTGCTGATGAAATTTCGTATTTTTATTTTCTCTCTATTGCATGAATATGTTCAAGTATGTGTATCTGTTGATATGCAGCATTGACATGGATGAGCGGTGGACTGACCTAAGGTTTTGTGAAGATGCGGACAGTTCTGATGAAGATATTGTTTTTCTTCAGATACGGTATGTTACATATATTGCAGTTTCCGCTAGAACAGTAGCTACAGTACTAACTAGTCCAGGAGTCATGTTTGTTGATCTATGTGTTTATTTATCTGCAGTCCTGGAGGTGCAGCTGACATTGAACAGCTGCATGAGATAAGCCTGGATGAAGCCGTTGCTTGATGTTGTGATGCCAACTGCCCCAGAAGATGATGAGCGCGATATTCCAGAAAATCAAAAGGTTGTTTGTGAAGATGACCTGGTTGGCAAGAAAGCCAGTATCGTTTATCATGAAAACCTAAACATGCTGGCCACCTACCTCCAATTGCCGATACAGAGGTGCAGTAACATCAACAAGGTTACAGGGGCAGTGTTGCTTGCAGGACCACCATTTGAGGTGACTCTGAAACCCAGGGGAACTGGAGTCATCTTGGAATGGGTAAATATAGTACATTTTTTAATTGGTACATGTGTGGCGTTGTAATCTGACAAAAACAACCCTAGTTCAATTCTAGTGTGTAATGCTTTTGCAAACTACAATTGGCACAATTGTTGTCCTCATATGGCTAGATTCATATTTTGTAGGTAATCCATTGTTTTTAGAGAATTTTTCTAGTAAACAACTGTTGTTGTAGTTATTCTAACCAAGATTTGACATCCCTCCTCTGATGTTCACTCATTCTGGGATAATTTTTATTTACCCCTCCACTAATACAGCGATGTCCCTTTGGGCACACTTTGTGGCGGTGGAATTCACAGCCCCTGATGAAATACGGCATGCAGGGAGGTGATTGCCGCCTGTGGAGAGAAAGGAAGACGAGAGTGAACAATTGGAGAACAGGCTGTGTAACGTGCTACCTACCCCGAGAGCTATAAACAGCAGAGCCGGTGAGGAATACATAAAGTCCAAGCTAACAGTGCTTCTGTGTCGCAGTGACCACCTGTGGGGAACAAGAAGAACGAGGGTGGACGTACGACGGGGAACGTGAAGGCACGCGGGGCGAGGACCCCCTGCCGAACCGAGGAAAGGTACACAGACAGTGGAAAATCTCCTACCAGTCACACCGAAATTGTTTCTGCCTCCAGGAAAGAAGAAGGAGGGCGCCATGGTTAGCAGGGTCCAGGCCGGAGCCTGACGTTTCCCTTTTTCCCCGGCTTATGGTGGTTGGCCCCCCTGTTGCCCTTGCCCCTGTCTGCCCGTGGCTGCAGTCTCCCTGGAGGGAGGAGAAGAAGCCTATTAGTTTTAATTTCCCCTTTCCCCAATTCCCCAGTTCTTTTAGGTATTTAAATCAAATAAAGCTTGTTTTAAATTTTACTTACCTGTTCCCGTGTTTGTCTGGTCATTGGGTTGGCTTTGGGGACCTCCTCGAGGTGGGAGTTGCAAAGGGGCGTGGCTTTAAGTTAACATAGCCAGCCCCTGGTGGTGACAAAAGCACAAGGATGTGCTACGAAAACATGGTAATGCAATAAAAGGTAAGCTAGTTACGTACCATTCGATGATAAATAAATACAGATGAGGTAAGGTAAAATGCTTGTGTTGAATGGAGCCGTAAATCCGATCATGATGACATGCGGACAAAATTATGGCCACGAATAATTTTTTATGCTATGGACACTTCTTTTTCTTATTTAGTCTAAAGTATGGCCATAAATTTAGAATTTGTTCCCAATATTCAATAGTTTGTTCCTTGGAATTAATTATTATAATATTTAGAATATTTCGTAATTACTATTACAATTATTATTACTTCAAATTATGAATTAGCTTAGCTAAAACATGTGGATGTCGTGGAAACAAATTGTTAATTTGAATTATATCCGGAGCTCCGTATCAAACTGGATCTAAGATACAGCTAACAAACAACTGTATGTAAATACAGAACAACACACTACAAAAGTTACTACATCATTTTAAAATATTATATAAAAAAAATTAACTGAACCATTAAGCAGACATAGAATTTAGATGTAGGCAACAGTAAATAATAATAATAAATAATTATTCTTCTAAATATCAATTAATAATAAAAATAATAATAAGAATATTACAAATTGTCATCCAATTATTAATGTGTCTTTAATCCCACTCTTTAAACTGCCAAATAAAACAATTTTGTTTCTTTTCACTTTCCCGGATTCTCTTCTTTGCCGTCTTTCGTTTGTCAATGGCGTAAAATGAGGGCGTGGGGGAGGCGGAGACTTGAATTTATATGGGCTTGTTATTCTAATGACGCTCGTTTTCCGCGGCGGCATTTATGAAGGGCAGATATTGCGTACACCTGAATATCAACGGTACGCACAGTTTCATAAATCAGGCGGTGAGAGGAGTGTAAGCATAATCTTACGCCAACATATACGCCCGTTTCTACGCAAGAATGATAAATGAGGGCCAATACGTTTACACCTGGTATTTAAATCTGTCTCTTTTGTCCACTTTCGACTGCTTCTGTCCTGAATACTGTGAGGGGGTGGTCCATGAGACGGTGGGCGAGTCTCTCTGCTGTCATTCAAACGCGAGTGGGAGTAATTATGAGTTTATATGGACGCAAACTAATATTATGTCGGAGTACACTGCTTGTTTAGCAAGTAAACATGCTGCACAGTGTTTTGTATATGTTTATGTTAGAGCTTTCTCTGAATTTTCAGTGCAATTTATGAAATAGGATCGCGCAACTTCACGCTTTCAAAACGAAACTACGGAGAACACCCGCAGTAGTTTTATCAATTAAAGGCTAAAAATAGCGCTGTTCACCGTATGTTCACACCAGAAGTCAAAATAAGACGTAAAACTTGTGTTTAATACCTCAGATTAGATAAATGGGCGGAGAGAAGGCGGTTGCGTGTGGCTGTTCGAACACATTCAACCACATTTGCGTTCCGCAACTACAAAGCGATCCGATCGAAAGTGGTTTTGACTACCTCTGGATGTGGTTGAAAGTGGTCGAAAGTGGACAAGCTCAAAACGATTTGAACACCGTTTACACCTGGCATTAACGTCATCCGATCGACGAAAACGCATGTTAATGCCAAGTGTAAACAGCCTCATAGACTATTCCCCTTACTCAAGCAACAAAGAAGTTGTAATTGCTAAAAGCAAAAAAAAAAAAAAAAAACTGTTGCAATGCTTAAAGAACAGAGTCAGTTCTGGAAGGTCAAGGAAAAAAAGCCTAACTAAAGGGAACACTAATCACCATAGTGGTGACTTCAAATGAATCTAAAACAAACACAAACTGTAGATTTAATGTGATAAATGTTGTGGTAAATATCCATGTGACTTACACATCATGTCAGAAAGAAGATTTAGCTACTAAATCACATGTGTGGATGCTGGAATAGTTGAACACTTGTATCTTGTTCTGACAGCATTTGTTTAGAAGTTAAACATCATCCATGTTAGAAAAGAACTCTGCAAGCAAGTTGTAATTTTAGGTATCATAAATAGAGAGGCAAAAGTGAAAGATTGCAGCAGGAGTTGTTGCACCCATAATGCAACATGTTATTAAAAAAAAACAGATAAACGCCTGTAAAACATAAATACGGAAAATTCCTTCAGATTTACACAGTACTTTGTCCGTTTTTTTACGGATTCTTTTAGTGTGTAGGATGGAGAAAAAAATCAGTTTCCTGGACCGGGATTAGTTTAGATTAGGCCTTAGTTTAATTAAGAAATATAACTAGTTTTAACAAACATGCTTTATTAAAAACATTACTTGTGTGCATTTTGAGGCAAAAAAGGGCACTGATGTATTTTAAGATATGGTCAGTGCAATTTATTTACAGCTCTTAAATTTATTTTAATCTAGGTATAGTCTAATCCCTCTATAGGAAACCGCCCCTCTATGACTGGAACCCAATACTTGCAGATGGCCTTTACGAAAATTAAACTTTGTTTATTACTACAAATAAAACCCAATTTTTCAGAACCATGCATATTACCATGCTAACCATAAATCAAGCATGGTTTTGCTACATTACCCAAAGTTCCATTTCAATACTGTTCACTTTGCATTGCGTCAGTAGCTGATGCTATGGGGGAAACTCCTGTTTCCCTGCTGAAAAACCAGCATACCAGCAAGACCAGCATATGTTGTGTTTTGGTGCTGGTTTGCTAGTGAACACCAGCTAAACCAGCATCAAACCAGCATCAGCACCAGCATTAGCACCAGCTAAACCAGCACCAAACCAGCATTAGCACCAGCTAAACCAGCATAAGTACCAGCATCCCATGCTGGTCATACCAGCATATGTTGTGTTTTGGTGCTGGTATGCTGGGACCACCAGCTAAACCAGCATAGACCAGCATGATTCCCATGCTGGTCCATGCTGGTTTGATGCTGGTTTTTTCAGCAGGGTTACTCTGCCATTGAAGCCTATTGGCAGGCACGTGCAGAGGGGGGGGGCGGCGGGTGCCCAAGCACCTGCCCCTTTACCCCTGGATGTCCAAAGTGCCCTTTTTGTCAAGGCATTTTTTTGTAATTAAATGCCCTTTTGTGAAGGCCTGCCCAATCTAACTATTAGTAAAATTAATAAAAAATAATTTAGACGCAAATAAAATTTGTCACATGATGACGTATTGACCTTTCATTGGACAATCTCTTTAGGGACGATCATCACTAGCTAGCTCACAGCGCTAGTAGCAGGCAGCGCCCACACGTGCACGACACGGTGCGCAGTACAGGGAGGATCCCCCTCGAGCCGGCATTGAACCGAAGCGATATGCTTGTTATATTATTATTATTTTACAAGAACAACGTGAGGAGAGCATGCACAGCTTTTGTTTATTGCTGTCTGTGTGTATTAACATCTCTACAACGTTAGATGCAAACAGGGCTCTCAAGTCTCACGCATTCGGCGGGAGACACATGCATTTCAGCCAGTTTACACGCCAGTGACGCCACACCTTGCATTTCTCACGCTGAAAATAAAACATTCTTCCCATATAAAAACAATGGATGAGGCAAAGGCAGGGGCGTTCTCTGCCGGGAGTTCATACAGGTAGCTGTCTCGAGTTTTTAGGTGTGCTCAACTTCACGCAGCAATGCAAGAACCGAAACGCATATGACATCAAAGTACCGCGAGAAATATTCGGGAAATCATACGGAGGAGTTTGATTTCAAATCGCTCTCGCGCTGTTCTAATGTCATCCACCTGTCACGCAGAGTTTGTTGGAGGAGCAAGATCCGATGAATACGGTAAAAAAACTCGTTTAATTTTTGTATCATATTGAATTTACGATTCCTGGACTCGCCTTTGATAAAAGACAATGTGAGCTGATGTTGGGTAATATAGCCATACTCGTGCTAAATTATTAACTCAGTCAAAAACTCTCCAGCTTTGCAACCAGTTTTAGTTTACCTGAAAATAAAGAAAGTACTAGAGGCTTCATAAAATGAACGAAAGGAGAGATGAATGTCGTTATTTTATTGCCGTGTCATCAAGGCATCAAAGTGTGCAAAAACACAACACAAACACGATTCAAAACTATAGGCTACTCTCTTTGTATACAAATTTCGAACAGGATTAGAATAGAATAGAATTATATTTTAAATATGACAACAAAAACACAAGACTGTAAAGGTAATAATATCTTAATGTCACAATGCAATAATATCATATAATTTCAAAACTGCATATACTGTTGACACACACAAACACAAAATGAAATGCACTGTAAGTCGTTTTGGATAAAAGTGGCTGCCAAATGCATAAATATATAGATATAAAACTCAGTCTATATAGATTTTTCTCTCTCACTCTATTTGCAAGGAAAATAAAGGAAAACGTTAGACTTAAAATCATCTTTCTATTCTGTATTACTTTATTATTTGTTTCAGTTGTGTGCTTGCGTGTCAGCGAGCAAAGTGCCCTTTTTATTTTTTGAGCACCTGCCTCTCCAATTGTCTCTGCACGGCCCTGCCTATTAGTTAACGTTGAAAAAATGGCAGACAAATGGCATTTGATCACACTGAGGGGGGACCAGGGGCGTTGCTAGACATAAAGCTCTACTGGGGCACAGGCCCCCCATTTATTTTTTTTTTTTACTTTTTCTTGAAAGCCTGCGGTGTGCAAGATACAATTTCCTTTGCTTAACCCACTATTCCAACATTGCAACAAGTACTGGGAAAGACAAACATTTATTTAAAAATATTTAAGTATCATCTTCATATATACATATATACAACATAATTAACATGTTTAAAGGCATAAAATGTTTGGAAATAATGGCTGGAGAGAAAAAAATGTTATGCACATTTGCATTTTACATAACAATGATTAATAACTTCTTTTTTTATTTTTAAGAATATTTTCATTTTATGACTACTAAAAAATCTATCTTAGTTACTGCTAACTGATTATGTAATGACCTAGAGCTAGTGAACTAAATATTAATTTCATATCTGAAAATACAGAACAGTATAACACAGTTTTTGTATGTGAACAATGCAATTTTATAGACTATTGACAGAGGTTTTCCTGAAATTTTCCCTCTAATGTTTAAGCCCAGACAGGGTAGGATGTTATGTGTCTTTACTCCCTTAAATTCATCATCTCTCATTTTTCCTTCCCTTTTCCTGCTTTGCACAAAACATTTCTGATGTCTATCACATGCGTCAATGAGATTTTCATTATTATTTAGAAACTTACTTTAGTCTCGCCATGTTTTCATAAACCAACTCAATCGCGTGTACCTTGTATGCGGCTGCGCACGGCAAAACAGTCGCGTGCACGCCTCAATTCATGTCCGCGTCCGCGCACCCATTCATGTCCGTGCGCGGACATGAATTGAGGCGTGCACGCGTCAGTGCGACTGTTGCGTCGCTTTTTCAAACGTGAATTGGGTAACTACATTGCATACATTGCATTGCGTTTTGCCGCGATTGTCTTTGTAAAGGAATAAACTAGTTAACTGCTAAAATGTAAACTTGAGATTTACACAGGGGCACAAAAGATTTACACTGGGGCACGTGCCCCAGTAAAAGGGGTCTAGCGACGCCCCTGGGGGGGACCATGCACTGTATAAATCCAGGGTCCAACGCCATTAAGTACCTTTATTCTCCTTCAGCGTGATCATCTTGCTGCTACAAAAAAAGAATCCTGTGCCTTGATTGTCGTGATCGACTCAAGCCCTGCAGTGGAATCCACGCCCCTTCCTCTAAAAGAGCATTACTCTTAAAGAGCAGAAGCGCATTAATATAATGTCGCTTCGGCATTGCTGTACATGCAGAGCTCCTTTGCCTATTGAAGATCTTCACTCTAAGTGCGTCTCCTCTCTCCCCTTTCGACGGGCTTAGACAATTCAATTCAATTTTATTAATATAGTGATTTTCACAATTGTTTAATTGTTTCAAAACAGCTTTGCATTAAAAAAGCAGGAGAAAACACAGAAAAATCAGTGGACAGCATAAGAAGCAGAGTAAAGTGGCTAAGATTAAACCGTACTAGCGAGCATAGTAATAATGTAATGTATAGAAGGGAATTCTAAATTAAGCCACTAGTCCCTTTTACACATACAGTCTTTACTGGTAATTTACTGGTAAATTGCAGTTAACATGTCATGTGTGAACAGAACCTTTCCGGTAAATCAGTGCTCCCTATTTACCAGTAAGACAGGTTGTAAGATTACCAATTATTTACCGGTTTGGTCACGAGCAACTTCGCGACCGCTTGCCACAGATGTGAAAACAACAAAATACGGACCGACGATATTAAGTCATATCCCGCCATTGTTTGCAAATACGACACGGAGCTCGCCGGCCACGCGACACACTTACTGGTAAAAAGACGGAACGTCACTGCATGTGTGAACAGCACATTTTTGTATTTACTGGTAAATTCATTCTGGTAATTTACCAGAATTACTGTGTGAAAGAGGCTAATGTCAGCTGACTCCCTTGGGGTTGAAAAAACTTCTAGGAGAAAAACCGTGTGGGAAAATTCTTGGGGATAAGAAAAAACTTGAGAGAGCGCCTACTGTGTTATAGTCACGGATAATTTGATCACTTTATCTGTGTCCAGCTAATTTTCTGTTAGCTGGGTAACCTCTGCTTTCAGTTCCAGAAACGGATGTAACTTTCAGGATTATGCAAATAACCATAGCAACTGACTCTCTGGGGATAACCTGCTCCGAAGCAGGTTATGTTGCAGGGTTAGTTCATTTTAGTTAATGATACGAAGCTTCAGAGGATGTTTGCGCATGCGTGCACTTGGGATGAGCTTGCAGCGGGAATGGCAGCATATATTTTGCATAATATTACAATGTTAACGCATTTATTTTATTAAATTTCCAGTCGCGACTATTTATGCTATCTATTTCTGTCTTAAGCCCTATTCGGACAGGATTTGTTTTACAGGGGACCTCTGAGAAAATCGTGCTTCTCAGAGGTCCTCTGTGTTTTTAATCCCGTCCGAATCGGCCATGTCTGTGTTTTTCTCTGACGACCTCTGTAAGAATTCCAGAGCAATTTACCTACTGTTTTTCGCCAAACTCAAAGGTCCTCTGAGAAATTTAATCCCGCCCGGATGCAATGTCTGTGTTTGCCCGCAATATCTTTAGAAAACATTTCGTGTTTTGGCCAATGTGATCTGCCATAAGGTCTTACGCGTATATTATTATATTTCCTGAGTCCCATTCATTCAGATATGGATGTTTTTTCGCATTCGGCAAAATAAAATAATTAAATCAAGACGAGCTGAATATCAAACACTGTTAAGACAGGCCACTGTTATATCATTAACGTTATAAGAAACTCCGTTCAAAGTTGTGCAACTCCGGAATGGTAATGTTAATTAATAAAGATAATAAATTGTTATTAATCATTATTTCTTCATTTCTTTGGGTTTATTATAAGCAGACAGTTATATAAAACACGTAGGCTAACGTTACTTTAGTAGGATTTGTATATTTTATTTTGATTTGTTAAAATTAAATTAATAAATTACATGTTCTGTCATAATTTAACATTTAAAGAAAAATATTAAACATTACAAACATGCGTATCCAATTGCACGTGTTCTTCTGCAACGCCCAAATGAAGAAACAGACACTCCCATCTCTGGAATAGCCTGCATCATTTTAATCCAGTCCGAATCGGTACATAAAAATCACAGACGTTCTGGGGGACACGTTGAAACTCAAACGTTGTTTGGAAAACTAATCCCGTCCGAATAGTGCTTTAGAAAATGTATGTTTTCTTTTTAATATAATTGAGTGATATTTGTAATTGGACTAAATACTACAGTATACATTGAACTATATCCATTAATAATATATCTCCAAATATCAGTGTATGAATGAAACACAATTCCATTAGTTAATTAATGTTAACAATAAAGTACATTTCCATATGAATTCTGTCAATTCATAAATAAACTCATCACTCTCTTTCCCTGACTCCATATGAGATGAATCTCAAGTTTTAATAAATGTGTGTGCAAAAACATTGTAATTTTTGAGCCAGAAATCTTAACATATATTACTAAAGTGACAATGAGGCAATGTTACAGTAAATGGGTATAAGATGTTTCTCCTGCCTGCAGTTTCACAGGCATGTGCATTTAACTTGACCCACACAATGACACAGATGAAATACAGACTTCATTAGTTGTAACACAGACATGGAAGAGTGGTCAGAGATTTCCTTTTATCAGTTTGAATCAGGTACATAATGAAATTATATATGTTTCAAATAGTATCATTTTTATTTCTTAAACATGCACTTCTGATTCTTAGCCTCTGATACTTCGACTTGGCGCAGTAACACCCTCCCTCTCCCATTATGAGAGTGAGAAGGGGAGCGGACTTTTCAGGCGAGTTGAATTACTCCCAAAAGTGCTATTACGCCATAAAATATAGTTACTCTTTTAAATCCGCTTAGAAAAGCGCTACGTTTTATTTTGTACCACCAAACTTGCTCGTATAACTACTCGTCTTAAATAGGAAAAACGTTGATGTGTTTGGTCACTTCTAACTTTATCTCTGAGTGGTACCATTGAATGAATGGGGCTAAGCTAAATGTTATCGAAGTGTCGCAACGCGCTCCAGCGCTTACGTGCACACACACAGATGATAGAGGGATGATTCAACAGTTCTTAGTTAAGGTAATAACATATTTTAATATTGAAAATGAGTAGACTATTCCTTTAACATTTTTAGGAACATACAAAAGAGGAGCAGAAGTAAAATAAGTATGAATATTAACGCAGTGCATTATGCTTACGCGATACAATCACAGTTAAGAGCTGTAAATAAGCCCTGTGACAAATCTACACTTTATGTGATATTCATAATTAGTAAATATTTTAAATCATATATAAAACCTATCATTATTTTTTACAGGTTATTAAATATGTGTAGTGCAGACATAACATTTATCACATGTAATATAAATATTGGACTTAATTAAATAGGGTAAAATTCTAAACATTTTATGTTCTAAATATATTGTAATCATGCACTTCTAAGCCGATCCTTAAACGATAATTTTACCAAAAATCATTGGTTTATAATTGTTCTTTCTCGTTTAAAAACTTTTAAGTTCTCTGCCATTTCTATGGTGACTCGTGAAATTTGTTATCCATTGACAATGCCTTTATTTTGTTACTGTGAACGCACAGTTACTTAATAAGATTAAACTTGTTACTTAATCAGCAGGTTCAATTCAATTCAATTCAATTTTATTTATATAGCGCTTTTCACAAAAGTCAATTGTTTCAAAGCAGCTTTACATAAATAGAAGCAGTGAAAAGCACAGAAAAACGACAGATAGCACAACAAAATACATGATAGCATGAGCAGTTAAATTTGCTGCAGCTATGACTCAATATTATAAGTGCACGTATTACTAAAGCAACGTATAGAAGAGGAAGCTAGGTAAAGCCCAAAAAGGCTGCCTCCCCGGGGTGAAAAACCCCCTAGGAGAAAAAAACCCCGGGCTTTTATCCGAGGAAAAATAAGTCCTAGGAGGGAAAAACCCTTGGGAGAACGGAAATGGAGATTTAGCGGAGATTAAGCGGTTCTGCCGGTGATCGTTGGTCAGGTATCAGCTGGGCATAACGTTGAAGGACGGCCAGTAGATCAGAGGTGTGCCGACTTTCACATCTACCGGGACTGGGTCTGTTTGTCTCGTTGTCCTCGGGTCGAGGACGAGACAGGGAGAGAAAAACAAAATCGTATTAGCGTAGCGGCCGTTCATATGTATTGAAGTGTCACACAGTGATGTGGTTTAACTCAGCTTAGTTCCAGACAGACTAAATATTGCGGCATAATTATGTTATCCACAGTTGAGGATTTAGCAAATTGGGGGCCCAATGCGAGGGTATATATGGTAAATAAGGGTCACCTTCCGATCTTTAAGAGAAAATGAAACCTGACGACCCGTTTGACTAAGGCCTAA
Source organism: Paramisgurnus dabryanus (assembly GCF_030506205.2). Lineage (NCBI taxonomy): Eukaryota > Metazoa > Chordata > Actinopteri > Cypriniformes > Cobitidae > Paramisgurnus > Paramisgurnus dabryanus. The sequence continues at coordinate 14,262,388 of NC_133338.1, read as the reverse complement.
AGCCCCACTGTCGTCGTTAATGCAGGTTCAGTGGCAAACGGGTCTATATTGTATACCATTTACAGGACCAGGAGAAAACGCCAAAAACATCGCAACCCGACCATACGTGCTAACCCGTTTGACTAAGGCCGGAAGCCCCACTGTCGTCGTTAATGCAGGTTCAGTGGCAAACGGGTCTGTATGGCATACTATTCACAAGACACACGAAAGCACGAAAAACGCAACCCGACCATACATACCAACCCGTTTGACTAAGGCTGGAGGCCCCACTGTCATCGTTAATGCAGGTTCAGTGGCAAACGGGTCTGTATGGCATACTATTCATAAGACTTACAATAGCGCCAAAATCGCAACCCGACCATACGTGCCAACCCGTTTGACTAAGGCTGGAGGCCCCACTGTCGTCGTTAATGCAGGTTCAGTGGCAAACGGGTATGTATGGCATACTATTCACAAGACACACGAAAGCGCGAAAAACGCAACCCGACCATACATACCAACCCGTTTGACTAAGGCTGGAGGCCCCACTGTCGTCGTTAATGCAGGTTCAGTGGCAAACGGGTCTGTATGGCATACTATTCACAAGACACACGAAAGCACCAAAATCGCAACCCGACCATACGTGCCAAACCGTTTGACTAAGGCCGGAAGCCCCACTGTCGTCGTTAATGCAGGTTCAGTGGCAAACGGTGGCAAACTATTTAATGCAATTCATTTTAAGTGTTCATGCAGAAAAGGTTTTTATTTATTTATTTGGTTGGTCTGTGTTATGACCGTGAGTGCTTTGTTCCGTGAAAATAACTATTGCGAGTTAAGAACCTTTACTAGACAAATTATGCGAATGCTTTGTTGAAGAGAAAAGTTTTAAGTCTAGATTTAAAATGATCGACTGTGTCTGATTCTCGGACATCGGTTGGTAAATCATTCCAGAGCTTAGGGGCTAAGTAGGAAAAGGATCTTCCACTTTTAGACACTTTTGATAGTCTAGGGATAATCAATAGGCCAGAATTTTGCGACCGTAGTGTGCGTGATGGATTGTATTCTGATAGTAATTCTCTAAGATATGAGGGTGCTAAGCCATTTAAAGCTTTGTAGGTGATTAGTGATATTTTAAATTGGATGCGATATTTAACTGGTAGCCAGTGTAAAGATGCCAGAATTGGGCTTATGTGGTCATACTTCTTAGATCGAGTAAGTACCCTTGCAGAAGCGTTTTGAACTAGCTGAAGCTTGTTGACCTGAGTTGAATGGCATCCCCCGAGTAGCGAGTTACAATAGTCTATTCTAGAGGTCATAAAAGCATGAATAAGCTTCTCTGCGTCCGATGTAGACAGTATATGGCGTATTTTTGAGATATTTCTAAGATGGAAGAATGCTGTGCGGCAGACGTTGGCGATATGACTATCAAAGGATAAGTTGCTGTCGAACATCACACCTAAGTTCCTAACCGTGGAAGATGGCACCACAGTACAGCCATCTATGTGCAATTTGTAATCTGACATATTATGTTTGTAGCGATTTGGTTCAATAATAAGTACCTCTGTCTTAGTGGAGTTGAGCTTAAGAAAGTTATGTGCCATCCAGTCACTAACATCGCTAATGCAGTCTTTTAGCTTAGAAAACGTGTGTGTTTCGCTGGGATGCGAGGAGATGTAAAGCTGGGTATCATCCGCATAGCAGTGAAAACTTATGTTATGTTTCCTGATAATGTCTCCTAGGGGTAACATGTATAACGAGAACAGGATAGGACCTAAAACTGATCCCTGCGGTACACCGTATTTAACCAGGGAGTGATATGACTCTTCCTCATTTACATAAACAAAGTGATAGCGATTGGTTAGATATGACCTAAACCAGGCTAGCGCCTGACCACTGATACCAACATAGTTTTCTAGTCTATTGAGTAGGATTCTGTGATCTATTGTGTCAAAGGCTGCACTAAGGTCTAGTAATATAAGAATTGAGATTTCACCACGATCGGATGTTAATAGGAGGTCATTTGTAACTCTAAGCAACGCTGTCTCTGTGCTATGGTGGGGCCTGAATCCTGATTGGAACTTTTCATATGTACTATTATTTGTCAAGAATGTGCGTAACTGGCTTGCCACTACCTTTTCTAATATTTTCGAAAGAAAAGGGAGATTTGAGATTGGTCTAAAGTTATTAAGTTGTCCTTGGTCAAGCTGTGGTTTTTTAATCAGCGGTTTAATAACTGCTAGTTTGAAAGCTGTTGGAACGTATCCTATTTCTAGCGATGAGTTAAAGATATTTAGAACTGGGGTTGACACTACAGGGAATACTTCTTTAAGTAGTTTTGTGGGAACGGGGTCTAATATACAGGACGATGATTTGGATGATGTGACTAGTTTAGAGAGCTCATCTATTGTAGGTTGATTAAACTACCTCTTAAACTATGTTTTGGAACGGACCTACCCAGAGTAAGCAAGTTTTGGGTTAATCAACCTAGAGTTTAGGGTTAATCTGATGGTAAATTAACCCTGCTTTCTGGAATACACCCCTGAGTTGTGAAGAGAGTGAACTCCAAGGTCAGACAATAGCAGTCATACAGTTTGACAACAAAGTAGACATCGGTTGGATTTATAAGTATCAGTGATATTTTTCCTAAGATTTACCCAAAGCTGCTGTGATCTACAACAACTCCAAGACCATTGGTATATTTGGTATCTTTATCCACTTTTTTTATGTAAATGTGTAATTCTTCCGGTGAGCCACTAAAGCTTATGGTAGCCGTATTGTGAGTGACACTGCTGTCCTGTTTAGCTGACTAGTTAATGTTTATTATGAAATCCTGAAAGACCGACATAATTTGTGCAGTTAGAAAGTTGCCATAATAGCTGGTACAAACACAGTAAATCTCTACAAAGCATTTGTTTTGACCATAACCCACGCACCAGAGCTTAATGTGGATGTGACGCACATATAATAGTTCTTAATGTTTGTCACGTATTTTTGTTATGTTTTAAAAGAAAAGGTCTAAATTACCAGGTCATGTCTCCCTTGAGTCTATTTATTAATATAAATAAATAAATGCAATTAATGTTTATTGTAGTTTGTACTTGTCAAATCACTCATAATTTGTTGAATGAAAAAAATCCTGCTGCGTTTGAAAATAAGTTGGATAAACCCCTGATACCTCTGAAGTAGCCTTCTCTGGGTGCCACATATAGCTATCCTTAATGTATTCCTGTTTTGTCTACTGTAACTGGTCATTGTGTTTGCGTGATTCACTGACAGACCGACTTTTAAAAGGGAATAAATTGCCACAAGCTAGAAAGGATAGAAACAACAGAGGTACTTTATCACAAAGGTACTGTTTCGGAATAGTGAAAACTTGTAACTTGGTATACAGTAAGCACATCTTGTATTATTGCCTCTCTATAAGAAATCGCTTTATTGTTTCCAAATCTTTGTAAATCACTTTAAATAAAAGTGTCTGCTAAATGCCTTAATGTAAATATATGTAGCCTATCTCATTATGACTAATTATGGGGCCCCAAATCAGCTCAACCATCTCCTTTAGTTTAAGGCACAACTGCCAAACCTTACTCGCCATGGCATTTTGCATTTTATGGCCTATATAAATGGGTAAGAGCCTCAAGAGACCAATTCTGTGCATCAGAACCACCAAGTTGTCAGCTATCTGCTTTAACCCACACACAGGGCATTGTTACAGTCACTTCCTAAATGCCTGAATTGTGCAATGGCTCTGTTCAACTCATTGTAGGTAAAGTACTTTTCAACTGAAGCCAAATGTTTAATGTAAACTGCCAAGTCACGGGGCATTGTTACAGTCACTTCCTAAATGCCTGAATTGCGCAATGGCTCTATTCAACTGATTGTAGGTGTAGTGCTTGTCAACGGAAATCATATGTTTAATGTAAACTGCCAAATCAACAGCCACAATACCTTCAAATAAATCATGCCCTAAGCATGGAGGGAGTCCACCACAGACATGAACATTGAAATACAGAATTCAATTTTTGATGCCCTCGATTATGCACTGATCAACAGCTGTGTCCATAATTTTGATTTGTTCTTTATAGGCCAAAATGCTTGTAAAAATGCTTGTTAGTTAGAAAAAATGGCAATAAGCCCTCCTCTAGGTAAAGTGCCATCTACAGACTCAAATCTAGAAATCTCTAAATCTTTCAGATCATCTACAAAGAAGGCAAAACCTTCTACTGACCAAAGTGTTTAGTCTTCCTCTCGACACAGTAAAACAACCTGCATTGGGTCAACCAAGGACCAGTTGTGTGGCAAAATCTTAACTAGTGTCATGTACACTTCCAAGATTTTATGTTTCTTTTTACACGAGCCAAGTGTATTAACAACTTTAAATGCATCTTGGTACAGAAAAGAAAGATAGAATTTTGCATAATGCATGTGATATCCTTTATATCCGCCATTACTTTGTCAGTAAAACCAAGCATTTTTGTCTGTTTGTACTTTTCCCTTATTGATTATGCCTAAACTGAGATGACCGCATATATTTAAGTGGCACATATTGACTAAAGCATTCTTTACCAGCTGTGTCAATGCCTAGATACACGGTAGATCTGTTTTGGCTCAACAAAATAAACTTTTGTTTGAAGAAGTTCTTCCTGTTTTTGTCCGAACTTAACTGACCTTCATTGTACAAAGTAAACAAATCTTGTGATACTAGCTTATCCAGAAGTTTGTTTACATCACATAAGGTTATGTCTGTTGATGACAACAACTTTAGTCTAACAAGCATGTCCTGCATTCCATTAACATGAAGTGCTTGAAACTCCTCAATAATACATCTTCAGGTCTGATAGGTCTGTTCAAGTTTATACAGCGCTGGGCAGACCGATCGACAAGGTTACAGTGAAGAGAGGATTTGAAGACAGAGCCATCAAATCGGACACCTGCTTGCCGTAGTGACATGTTTGCTTTTTAAAGCCAGAACAAAGTAAATTAGATAGTGAATTTGTCAAAAAACAAACCCTTTAGTAAAAAGTTGCATCCAGAAACACTTTATATTTTATTTGCTGCTTATACTGTATGTTTGAAGATAATAGGAAACATAAGCCTACATTATTAAAATTACCAGTAGAGTTTGGTCTTTTTTTATTTTATAACATGACACAATATAACATATTATGGTTGTATTAACTAGTTTCACCTATTATCAAAACATGAATTTATAATGTGTATTAGTGGAACCAAAAGGGTTGGATTAAACATGAAGGGCACAGGATCGTTGTCATCAGTGAGGCGATCAATCACGAAGAGCTTTATCATCATTAGAACTCCGTGTAGCCGCTCGGTAGAAGATGCACTCGCTGTACTTTACTCAAAATGTCTTAATGTCACAGTCACATTCCGTTGGACTTGCTTCAAGCCAGCCGCTGATTGATTTGCGCAGCGGTGCATGATGTCAAACACACCTATGGGATCGTGATGAGATATTACCTGACATGAGAAGTCCCGAGATACACCAGAACCAATGAGATTTGAAACAACATAATCCTATATTTGATTTAAGTGCTATTTTTGATTTAAATACTGAATTGAATTTGATCTCCTCGATTATGCACTGATCAACAGCTGTGTGCATAATTTGGTTCGTTCTTTTTTGGCCAAGATGTAAAGTTTACTGATGATATTTAATTTTAGTGCTATATGTGTGGCTTTCATTTATCTGTCACGGAGTGACTTAGGGCGGAACCAAAAATGGAGAGGAGAGGTTCCGCCCGGACCAAATTTTTCAAACCCCTGTTTACTTCCTGGTTCTCCATGGCAACAAAATCAGGCTTAATTCGTTACAGGTGCGTAAATGAGGCAGCGATTATTGACTGGGCGGGTCATATGATTACTGGAGACTTAAAAGACGGGCTGAAGAAGCAGAAAGGTAGCCGATTTCGGGCGAGTCAACTTCTGCCTTGGGCAGCACAACAACCACCAGCCGCTGAAGAGGCTGCAGGCCCTGCTGATCCGGGAACCGCTAGGAAGCGGGCGGAACGAGTGTGGGGCTGGTCTGGGAGGAAGGACGGCGTGGTTGGTTGTAGGAAGTTGAAGTGTTCGTTTGCGCCAAAAATACAGCTGGAAGTGCCCGTGGGTTGAGTCGTTGGATTTGGATTGCGTTGGGCAGACGCTGGGAAATCTCCGCTGGGTTGAATTGTGGATACAGGAAAGCAGTATTGGGCGAGTGCTGGAGACCTGCAAAGAGAGACACAGTTAGAGTCAACAAAGGGTGAGCATCAGAGTGATATGAACGTTTCAAACAATCGGATTACTGTTGTGTTTACATGAAGGCTTGGGCGAGTCGTCCCCACGGAGCCGCTTGCATTTGAGGACGCCTAGAAGAGGAGGAATTAGAAGGAGCGATCGATCAGAGATAACGCAGTCGTGAGTAACCGCAAACACCGCTGTATAAAAAATCAGCATATTGTTAAAGGAGTGTGTGTTCTGTTTTGGCGCGGCCCCACCAGGTGTGTGACGGGTGGGTGAGCCGGAAGACGAGTGTTGTGCTGGTATTGGACCGTGAGGCTTCCAAGCCCGGTTGGGACATCGTTGGCATGACAAGCTAGACCTTACTCCCTTACCTAGAGCTGGTCTTGCCAAGAGAGGAGTACGGACCTTAAAGGGATACTTCACCGATTTAGCATTCAGCTTTGTATCTGTAGAAACCCGGCAGTATTACTGAATGACCATGTTTCCCTCCATCATTTCCCCCTGAGAGGAGAGATATCTGCATTTTGGATCTGCAAAAAAGTCCTCCGATGATGCAAAAATCGTCATATTACATCATCGGAGGACTTTTTTGCAGAACCAAAATGCAGATATCTCTCCTCTCAGGGGGAAATGATGGAGGGAAACACTGGAGTGTGTGCTGTGCAGCTTGAGAGTGATCTTTTGACGTGAGTACACTAAATTTGGAGTGTGGTGCCGTGTCTTTGCTGTTTGTGCTCCCCTCAGGGAAAATTGGCCTTCTGTGGAGACCATCGGGAGCCGCTACGCCGACGTTCGCCCTGCCAAAATTCAACACGCCACGGACCACGTCCTGTAGGAGCCAGCTGGAGCCCCGAGCTATCTCGTCTAGATCTTCACCTGCCCTAGGAGAAAGGAAAGTGGAAGTGTGGACTCTGTTAGCCTGAATTCACCGGTAGCGAGGCACCGTTGCGCCAGCCGCAGCCTAGTGCCAGGAGGAACTCCCGCCCCCGTGTCTTGCTACGAGTGATGGTGTGGTGATGTATAGCCTCATTTCTATATTTTCTCCAGTGCCAAGTTTCCACTCAGTATAACCTGAACGCTCAGAGATATCCGTAGAAGGAAGATACTTACTGTGTTACGAGCTAAAGCTAAACTACCCAGCACGCCCCGAACGCTCAGAGATATCCGTAGAAGGATGATACTTACTGTGTTACGAGCTAAAGCTAAATTTACCCAGCACGCCCCGAACGCTCAGAGATATCCGTAGAAGGAAGATACTTACTGTGTTACGAGCTAAAGCTAAACTTACCCAGCACGCCCCGAACGCTCAGAGATATCTGTAGAAGAAAGATACTTACTGTGTTACGAGCTAAAGCTAAACTTACCCAGTACGCTCCAAACGCCTAGAGATATCCGTAGGAGGAAGATACTTACTGTGTAACAAGCTAAAGCTAAACTTACCCAGCACGCCCCGGATGCCCAGAGATACCTGTAGAAGGAAGATACTTACTGTGTTACGAGCTAAAGTTAAATCTCACCTAGTACGACTCGAAAGCCCAGAGCAACCTGTAAAAGAAGATACTTACCGTGTGATGAGTTAAAGCTGAATTTGCCCAGACCGCCCAGAGATACCTGTAAAAGGAAGATACATACTGTGTTACGAACTAAAGTTTAACTTACCCAGTACGACTCGAGAGCATCGGGAAACCGCCAAGGAAGATACTTACTGTGATACGAGTCCAAGCTACAGCCATATCCAGTCGATCCAACCCGATCTGTGGAAAACAAGAGGAAGTTAGTCAGGAGACATTGATTCGACAAAGCCGACGCAATACTTACCTTGTGTTTTACTTTGCCCTCAGGAGGACGAGGCGCGCCACGAGAAGTCCTTCCACGCAGGAGGTGGACCGAGGACGATGGAGCTCCGTCCGGCCCTTGCCCTGTGATTTCTTGGCCCCACGGAACCGACCTCTCCCCTCCAACGTCTCTGGCCCCGTAGTGTTCCCCCTGAGGGCAAGAGGATATATTTTAGATTCCCTTCCCCATTTCCCTTGTTTCTTTTAATTAATTTAAATAAAGTTTACTGTTTTATCTTTCACTTATCTCTCGTTTGTTTGGTCATTGGGGTGCTTTTGGGACCTCCTCGAGGTGGAACTTGGGAGGAGTGTGACGCACATAGCCTGTGGTCCACTCCGGCCTGTGGCATATCAACCCATTTATCAACCCACTGGAGTCATTTGAACTTGGATTACTACATCATGGATGTACAGAATGTTATTTAAAGCTTTTACAATATACGTTGTAATATATCTAAGCATTATATAAAGAATGTTTGGTAAAACATAATTGACATTTTAATTTTTACTGTTTTGATTGCACACTGTCAGAAAAAAAAGGTACAAAACTGTTTTATACACATAAAGGTAGAAAAAGGTACCTTTTAGGGTACCACCCCAGCGAAAAGGAAAAGGAACAACTTTGTACCTTTTTTTTGACAGTGCATTTTTTAGCAAGCTGCCGGTTAAATCTGCATGCTTTTTCTGTAAACTGTAAATTAAAAAAAATTCTAAATAAAATTATTTTGCATGTGGAATTCATCATGTGTTATAAATGATCAAACACTTTAAAGTTAAAAACACAAATAAGCAAGTATTATTATGAATAATGAACTGTTGATTATGATTATTTATTAGACAATATAACATATTATTATTATAAGGCATTACAAAGGCATTATAAATAGGGGCTTGGATAGAATACAAAGAATTGTTAGTCATTGTTCTCGAACAATGTTTGTGTACACCTAATACACTTGTCTGTTTGTGTGCATAGATGTATGTATGTATGTACAGTTGTATGTATGTGTGGGTTTGTTTGAGGCTCAATTTAAGTATAAAAGGAAAGGCAGCTCATTTCCTGACAACAAACAACAGTTAGCTCATGTCTACTCCGCTCACTGGCTTGGCTACAGTGAATGTGTTATTCTGGATGTTGTGGATCTAAGTCTGCTCACAATTGAGTTTTTATTTCAGCAATCTTTATAAAGCCTAAAGGCCAGATTAGAAAAAACACTATGGCCAGTTATTTTGCACGTTTGAAAAATTTTATCACAGGCAAGCGCAACTCAGCCAACCTTGATCTACCTAAAGGTGTTGCTGAGACAGAAGAGGCAGATTATGGAGAAGACCAGAAGAAAAAAATGTCTTTTTACAATCCGCTAGACCCTGTGCCAAAGCTTGAATTCTATTCCAAAGACACGTGGACGGGACGTATGAAGAGTATGAGACCAACTTTAGATGTTTTGCGCAAACCAGTAAGTGAAACCCCTTTTTGTGGTTAGTTATACATATCTAATCAATTTTGTTGACAATTCATAACTTAATCTAATTAACCGAATTTTACAGAATATCTGTAAATTAATTGTTTATAAATTGAAGTGGTGGAATTTTTCAAGGTTTTCAAGTAGGATTACAATCTATTAATACCACTAAAGATAGTACTTTTTGTTGCTTTTGATTTGCATTTTTGAATGTTAAAATTAAAACTTAATGTATTCTTGTGAACCTAGCAAGGTGAAGAAGATCTTCCCCCTCCACCAGAAGATGAGAGACCTAAAGTCAAGCTTGTTCGCTTTGGATGGATTATGGGAGTTATGGTAAGAGATTAACATGTAGGGGAGAGTGGGGAACAAAGAAACGCTTTTTGGCATTGGCTTTTCATTAAAAAAATATTAAAGTTAGATGAATCTTTTTTACACAATCAACACACACATATCTGCTACAAATGAACACTTAAAGTTTATTTGTGGGACCTACCATTATAATACAATCACATCGAAAGTAACCGAAGTGGGAATGTTACAACTTACCCCATAGGTGGGCTTAATTGTAACAAACAGGGGGTTTTTTATAACACCTGCTAAAATTTTGTTTAAACAAATAATTCAATAAAATCCTGTCTATATACTTAAGGTGAATATTGTTTATATATCTGCCTATATATATAGATAGATATCCACACATTTATCCATCCCTGATCCTTCATCTTACCATCTTTGTATTATCCATCAATGCATATATTTTTTTGAAAAGGCTGCACAATTAAGAAAAAAAAATCATAATTGATATTTCCCCTGATATTTTATCAACAGTAATCTTAATTTGATTAATAGAATTTACATTTTCATTTCATTATCATTGTATACCTGAGGCTTAATTGTAACACTGTGTGACAACTAACCCCGCTAGGTAAAAAAATGTAAATCCCAGCTATCAGTTACTAGCAGTTGCTGACATGTTTCAAAATGGTGTTATGTAAAAAGACAGTGATTAAATAATATAAGGTTGGATTTGGTAATGCCTCCGAAAGACACTCTTTGTTCAGTAGCTTAACGAAAACACATCAAAACTTTTAACAAATTCACAAGAGATCATCTTCTGACAGTAAGGAAAAACAAAAGCAAAGATTGCTGGTCCATGTATAAACAAAGAGGCCATGCTACATTTAGTCCCACGTTAGTTTGTGCATCGCTTTCATGTGTCCTCTAGAGTTTCAGAATGTATTAACACTGTCTTAAAATATAGCCAAGATATGAAAGTCTTTAATCAAAAGCAATTTACAGTGCCTCAATTCTGCTGTCCACATTTATTTTACATCCAAACTGAAAGACTCAATCATATTTCTTTACCAGCATGTGGACCATGGATGCTGGTTCTTAAAAACCGAAGCTGGTACAATTACTATGGTTAACACTTAGGGGGTCTTAGGGGTATTGGGAGCACTGGAGAAATTTTAACATACCTTCCCTGCTGAAAAAAAACACCATAGACCAGCATAATTCCCATGCTTGTCCATGCTGGTGGTCACCAGCAAACCAACACCAAAACACAACATATGCTGGTCTTGCTGGTATTCCGTTTTTTTCAGCAGGGCTGACATTTGTGCTATTTTCAGTTGCTTATAAACATATTAATAGGATTTTTGCACTCTATTTATTATAAACTGTGCTACAATAAAATGCAGTAACACATATGTACATGCGTGTGTTATTGAGAAAAAAAGTTTATGTGTGGTGAGAAAAGAAGAAGATATTTTTAAGACACCGAAAAAAGGCCAGAAAACACATACTAATACACATACTAGTGTTGGACCTTGTAGGCTGGGGAGTATGCTACAAAACGATGTGAAAAGCACAAAACAATATGTAACTTTTGAAAGACACTATTTGTTGTGGACATAGTTACACTTCTACAATTTTTGAAAGCAACTTCTCTGCAACAGAGGACACAGGTGAACAGCATATGCCTGGCTTTTACAAAACACTGCTTTGCAAAGCACACAGAGCCATATTCCTGAAAGAATAATATTTAAAATGTTAGCATGTAATGTGCACAGCATTAACTAATAATATAAATGAATTCTAACAATGCATGCATAACAAAAACACCACTTTTTTGTTTATTTGTAATATATCATAGTCACAATGGTCTCACCACAACAACCACGGTATTTGTAGTAAAACTGTTTATGCAAATGGCCTTCAATCTGTCCAAAACGACAGTTTTGAGACTACAAGTTTACTATAGTAAAACTATGGTAAATAGTAAGGAAAGAAAGAACCTACATATACTCAGAAAGAATGCACTCCACTGGATGAATTAATTTGCTCTTCATAGCTATCCGATTGTGAGGAATTAAACAAGGAACGAACCCAAATGCAGACTTGACAAAAAATAAGGAATTTATTAACAAACAGGGAAAACAAAAACCCACGAGGGGGCAAAACAAGACAAGGAAACACGACACTAAACTTAATAAAACTAACAATAAACTCTTCAACAACACTAAACAGACTACGACTAACCCCGGATTTCCACCGACTGCGGAACGGCTGCGGATCCGTTGCGGAACGGCGGCAGTGTCAATCAGTTTCCATTCAAGTCAATGTGTGTATTTCCACTGACTGCGCTCAGAATCCGCCACTGCTCCGGCCATCCGCAGCCCTCCGGCACAAATACACAGAGCTTCTATTTTTGACGGATGCCGGACAGCTCCGCAGGGCGGAGCCATGACTTTATCGCGTGATCATACCTGAATACGCGAGAACTCATGTTTTTTTTAATTAAATATTTGCAATACAAACATTACAAACACACACAAATAAAGTCATTAGTACAGAAACAACAAATAATAGACAAGAACAGAGCCAGTGGGAGTTTCAAATAAATACATTAAAGATAGAGCATAAATAAATGTTTTAGCAGCCTTCTTATTTTTGGAATTTTGGATGGATATGATGTACTGCTCTGTCTACGCAAGATCGCGTGTTGTGATCTGGGCTGGTTTGTAAAAACGTCATAATTCAACGGAATAATGGGCAGGGACAGAACTAGGTATCGCACGATCATCACGTGAATTTGCGAGACCTCATGGGTCCTCCTCACTTCAGCACGCAGCCGCTCTGCAACAAATACGGATCTGGTGGTTATTGACGGACGGCGGAGTGCGGAGCCGTAACGCAGCGGAGCTGATCTGCAGCCGCTCCGCAGTCGGTGGAAATCCGGGGTAAGATATCACAAAAAATACTCACAGGCAGAACAACAGGATAAGCGACAAGACGAACGTGCCCAGAACACAAGAGTTCATAGGCGGTGGTCCAGGGTGGGAGGGTGGGTTTAGGAGTCCGGGTGAATTTAGTGTAAGTCCTGGGAGGGGCATGGCAAGGAAGGGGAAAACCCGGCTAGGGTTGTGCTGGCTGCGCACACGGCTGGGGTTGCTTTGGCTGTGCACACTAAAAAGTAACGTAAGCATTACTTTCCATGAAAAGTAACTAAGTAACGAACACTGATTATGAGTTTGCTGCTATTGTGTTTTAGATCCGCACTATGGTAAACATCTGGGGAGTCACTATGTTCCTACAACTTCCTTGGATCACAGCTCAAGCTGGACTCAGTAAGTTATTCATTATCCATTTCTTTTCATGAAAACATCTCCAAATGTCTCTCAATCTTTGATTTATAAACTTTAAATTCCTCTTCTGAATTAAAAATCAGTCAAAGTAACCAAACTTCACACACAGAAATTCCTTAAATTTGATCTTTTACTTACAGTTCTTACCTTTGTCATAATCATCATGTCTGTTGCCATCACAACATTCACGGCAATGTCAGTGTCAGCGATCTCCACCAATGGGAAGGTTTACTCTGGTGAGTTACAGTGTCTTGTTATCAGCTTCACCTAAAAATATATATATTTTTAAAATAATCTGCATCTTTGTCTGGATTCCACCAGAAACATGATCCTTAAAGGGATAGTTCACCCACAAATGCTTTATAAAATATGTGACCCAGTAGCGGGGCATGAATGTGAAACTCGTCAAAACATGTATTTAGCCCATCATGAGTGTGGCTCGTCATGTCAAAATATGTGTTCAGTGTATCCCGGGAGCATTGTTTGAACATAAAAAACAGGATGTGTAATCAGTTTGGGTTATACATTTACATTCTGTAACATAAAGATTTTAAATATGTAGTTAAATCACATTGAAACCATTTAAGTTTTTAAGTAAAGTATGGCATTATAGCCATAGACGTTTCATATGGCCAAGGACGACATCTCAATGCTAAACTGCCAACTTTTAAGATTGTGCCAGTGTTAAAGGAACAGTATGTAGGATTGTGGCCAAATACTGTGGCTAAAACTGGTACTGCAATCACACAACTGGTGGCCAATACACATTATAACAACATAAACATCAGTTGAGGGGTGCAACTCCACTTTTTAAATGACAATATCCTGGCCAGACCACTGCTGTCAGTGAATAAGTATTTAAAATGAAAATGATTTCTTAATGTCTAGTGACATATCAGGGCCATTTTATGATTAATTTATATACATTTCTTACATGTCCTTTAATTTTGTTGACGAATAATTTTCGTCATCATTTTCGTTAACAAAGTTTTTTCACTGACGAAAATGAGATTGGAAGTGTCAGGGAGTGAGGGATAGAATCTCTGTGCGGCCGGGAGATTAGACGCACCCACAAACTGAGGGACTTAATTTGGTGCTACGCATGGCGATCAGATGAAATCAAAGTACTGCGAGAGCGAATCAAAAGCATATGGAGAAGTCTGGTCTTATGTACTTTGATGTCAAACACTGAATGGCTTGCATAGAAACCAGCAAGGGCTGAGAATTTGTATTTGATTTTTTAATTTTGCACCAAACCTTGCACATGGTATGGAAAATACATTGCTGTTTTATGCTGTATTGGCATTTTACTTACATAATTCTAAACTGAAATGTGGGACCCATATGCTTCAATATGTATTCAGGTGGCACATACTTTGTCATCTCTCGAAGTCTGGGTCCTGAGCTGGGAGCACCCATTGGTCTGCTCTTCTCATTTGCCAATGCTCTCGCCTGCTCGCTCAACACAGTGGGGTTTGCAGAGACTGTCACCAATGTTCTTGCAGTAAGACATGCACATTAACAAAGTGTTTGAATTGTTGTACTGTGTTCAATATATTGTTGAATAGCTGCACACTCTGCTCAGACAAAAAGTGCATAGAAGCACTTTCAAAATTTACCAAGCAGTTTTACCATTGCATGTCCGTTCCTTCAATCCAATGCTTTTACCACATCAGCTGGGATTTCTCTAATTGCACTTTATGCAGTGATATCTGTCAGGTGCTCATAGGGGCAAAAGTGGGTCATTAGATGCATAACAGTACTGAAAAAAAAACCAAAGGCATAACAGTAATGAGCTACTTATTTTAAAAATGAACTTGATTGTCATTGTGAAATATGACATGGATATTTTTATGTGAAATTCACAATTAATATTCTTTCTTTTCTAAGGAACACAATATACAGATGGTGGACCATATTAATGATGTCCGAATTATAGGGACAATTACTGTTTTTATTCTCCTCTGTATCACATTTGCTGGAATGGAATGGGAGACCAAGGTTTCTATTTTATCTTCCACTTAGATTTTCACATCTTGTTAACAAAAAACACTTTTATCATTTGTTCTTCTTTCTCTTTTTTTAACTACAGGCTCAGATTGTGTTCTTCCTTTGCGTAATAGTCTCCTTAGCAAATTATTTTGTGGGGACAGTTATTCCACCCTCCAAAGAAAAGCAGTCTGTGGGATTCTTTAGCTACCGCTGTAAGTATGCTTAGTAAACATGTAATGCTAAACTAAAGCTGCCTTGAACCCAGCTGCAAAAAACAAACAAACAGCTAAATTGGCCTTAGCTTGTTAGCTGTTCTAAGCTGGTCTCTTGGGTTGGTCAAGCTGGGCCACATTTCTTTTGCACCACAAGAGAAACACTATTAAGATTTGTAATCGAAACGGAATAACTTGTCTAGGTGGTCTCGGATCGTCTGTTTATGTGTAAATTAACTGAACCAGAAAATGCATCCATTAAGAATGCATCCTTGAGACTTGTCTAGTCTGATAAGTCTAATATTCCTTTTACAGCAATGATTGTATATAATTAAAAAAATTAATATTTTTGTTTCTCCAGCTGAGGTCTTTGTCGCAAATCTACTGCCTTCATACCGAGGCCAAGATGCAAATTTCTTCAATATGTTTTCCATTTTCTTCCCTGGTGTCACTGGAATTCTGTATGGGGTCAACATCTGTGGGGATCTCAAGGTATTTTTGTATTTAATGTATTATGTGAACAGATGAAGGAAAATATTTAAAATTGACATTGTATATATTGTATATTTTAAAACAGTACAAAATAATGCATGTGCTAAATGTTATTTAGGATCCAGCAGGTGCAATTCCTAAAGGCACATTGCTTGCCATATTAGGGACCACTTTGAGCTATTTACTTATTGCAGCGACATGTGGTGAGACTATTTTTTCATTTGTTGGATTTTATAAATCTTTTCATTTTAATTAAATTAAATATGCATCTGATTGTTTGAAAAAAAATACACACACTTGTATAAACATCTGTATAACTAAAGTTGACTTGTTATCTTTTTCAGCTGCAACTGTTGTAAGGGACGCTTCTGGCAATTTAAATGATAGTTTATCACTCAACTCTTCAATCCAATGCAGTGGTCTGGGCTGTAAACTGGGCTGGAATTTTGACAGTTGTGAAATGAACCAAACCTGTAAATTTGGAATTATAAATGATGTAGAGGTGATTGCTTGAGTCATTTTGTAACTAAAACAACAATTGTCTTAATACTGGTCACACAAGACTTAACCTTTCACTTTACTTTTGAACACCAGTACGTGAAGAAATGTAATCTTTAATCAAATACCAGCAATCAAACACCTTAGCTATGGTTTAAAGGCAGCAAAAAAGACAATTAAGGCCTGCTGAAAAAGACACTTAAGGCATTGCATTGTATTCTGTCTTGTATTTATTAAAAAAAAAAGAATTAAATAAATGGAAGTCAACTCCCAATGTTTACTTAAAGAGATAGTTCACCCTGCTGTATAGTGCAAGAAATTGAACATTATTTACAACATTATTAATGTTAATGCAGAGCCTCTGCTAATCATGAGCCCGCTATTGAGCTTTAAAAAAATTGGTCTTCATTCATGTTGCCGAAAAAAAAGTTAAATAATTTCAATATAGATTTTATTAGAAAGAATTAACTGCGACACTGCAAAAATTTATTTCTTTCTTACTTAATTTTTGTCTTGTTTTCAGTACAAATTTCTAATAATTATTTAATCAAAATGTATTTTCTCAATGAGGAAAAATTACCTAAGCAAATATATGTCATTAAAAAGTCACAAAAACATTAAATTTAAGTGAATTAAAACAAGCAAAAAAAATCTGCCAATTCGATACAAAGAAAAAACTTTTTTCTTAAATACTTAAATTCAAGAGAAATTAGCTTACTTCTTTGGCAGAATTTTTTTTTTTTTACTTGTACAAATTCACTTGTCTAAAAACTAGACTTAATATCTTAGGTCATTTTGGTCATTAAGAAAATACTTGATCTGAGATTTTTTTTTTATTTTTACTGAAAACAAGACAAAATACTAAGTATGAATGTAATTTTTTGCAGTGTAGCTGTTAATTCTTTCTAATAAAATCTAAAGCAAAATGAGAGAATTTTTTTTGCCAAGATGAATACAGATTTTCTTAAATTTACAATGCACACTAATATGATGACAAAATTTGCTTTATGCGCACTGAACACTGACCCACGCGTATGCGTAAAAACTGAACTTTACTTAGGCCTTAAGACTAAAATCTATTTCTCTTGTGTTTCTAGATACTTACCATTGTTTCAGCAAATGGGTATTTAATCATAATCGGAATATTTGCTGCCACTTTGTCTTCAGCATTGGGTTATTTGGTGTCAGCCCCTAAAGTTTTTCAGGTAAACAGTACATATGTTTCTTTCATAATAAGGTGAATTATTCAGCATGCAATCCATTGTTGTAGAGTAACTGTTGTTTTTTAACTTTAATGCCACAGTGTTTGTGTCAAGACAACATCTACCCCTACATTGCATTCTTTGGGAAAGGTTACGGGAAAAACCAAGAACCTCTGCGTGGCTACATTCTCATGTTTATTATAGCTTTAGGTTTCATCCTCATTGGTGAGTTCCTGTATTTTCTAAACTTTATACCACATCATTGCAAAGGTACGCTATTCTTATTGTGTTTGTGCCTTATAAATATTATTTTGGACTTCTTAGGTGATCTGAACACCATCTCTCCTCTGATCTCAAACGTCTTCCTCTGCTGTTTTGGTCTCATTAACTTCAGCTGCTTCCATGCATCTTACACCAAATCCCCTGGTAAGAACTATATTTTCACAAAAAATTCAGATTCACTTTTCACATAGTAGACTAGACTAACAAAAAAACATAAATTTAATGAAACTGCAATTTTAATACAACTACAAAATGTAAGATTTGCATATGGTAGTCAGCTAGAATAATTGTTTTGTTTCCACAATAGTCACGACAATATTGATTTGCTATTTCTGACTGTGCACTATAACCATAGACCAGGCCAGTCAAGTTCATGACTAAACTTATCGAACAATGTCTTTATGACCTTGTTTTGTGCACTGGGGCACTGTCATGCTAAAAAAAGGCCCAAACTGGTTCCACAAAATTGGAAGCAAAGCATTGTCAAAATGCAGAATTAAGATGGTTCTTTACAGGAAATAAAGAGACTAGTCCAAACTCTAAAAAACAACCCCATACTATAATGCAGTCAGGCAGATGAAGTTCCCCTGGTATCTGCCAGACTCGCCCTTCTGACTCCCAAACACTAAACTTAAACCAACAGCTAAATAAAACTTAACACTGATACACAAGAATCATGGGCCCAACCAAAGCAAAGACTTAAAAACACTACCTTAATTCGCAAAACAGTTTTTACCCTTGCTTAAGGTGTTTTTTGACTTATGCGAAAAAGAGTAATTCCGAATTATGGGAGATGGAAATGCATGATAACCCTGTTGTGCACATCAGAGGGTTTTTACGAAGGCAGATGAAAGTGAGTGGTCGCACAATTGACGTATCTCCTTCTGAACTGTGCTCTGGCGCGATTTGCGATCATACTGCACGTTCCGTGCCTGAGCCCAAGTAAACCACGCTCAAACCCACTTCTGCAAGCCGGCCAAGGGTACAATTAACCAAACCGTGCCCGGGCAGGGTACAGAGCGATCACACTAATCAAACGAACCAGGCTTTGGGGGTCAAATGTGCCCGGCACGGTTTGGGTAGTATGAGTGCACTCTAAAAGATGGGGTGTAGCCGAAACCTGCCGCCATTTTCATGTGAGATTTTTAAGGGACTAAAACTATCATGAATTAGTGCACAGATTGTGGTATAAATCACAATATTTAGGATGGCAGGGCAGAATTTTAGGGGGCTGAAGTCCACCTATAAAAGGGCCTAGTGACGCTTGGCTGGACGCTGGGCCTGCACTGGTACAAACAGAACTGGTTCATCAGAAACTGGTTAATTGATGTTTTAATTAGAAAAAAGTAAATAATTTATTATATAAAATGTAATGCTTTTTTACATGCAAAGTGTAACTAAAAATATTTCAAAATGTAAACACAGTATTGTATCTAGAGCTTTCTGTATGATTTATTTCCTAATCATCCTATCTCTTTTTCTCTGAATTCCTGCAGGCTGGAGGCCATCATACCGTCTCTACAATGCTTGGATTTCTCTGTTGACTGCTGTTTTGTGTTTTATCCTCATGTTTCTTTTCATGTGGTGGACTGCACTTGTCATTTTCGCCATTATCATCTTTCTCTTAGGCTACGTTATGTATAAAAAACCTCGTAAGTGCTCTCAATGTATATCTATATAATTACAAAACATTATGCATATTATTACATTTGATAATTAGTTATAGGATATACAGGTGCATCTTAATTAATTAGAATGTTGTAGAAAAGTTCATTTATTTCAGGATTCAACTAAAATTGTTGAACTTGTGTATTACATAAATTAAATGCACACAGACTGAAGTACTTAAAGTCTTATTTCTTTTAAATGTGATGTTTGGCTCAACACCAATTCACTATTTCAACAAATTAGAATATGCTGACATGTCAATCAGCTAAATACCTGCAAAGCTTTCAAAATGGTCTCTCAGGCTTTGGTTCACTAGGCTTAACAATCATGGGGAAGAATGCTCATCTGACAGTTGTCCAGAGGATAATCATTGACAACCTTTACAAAGCAGGTAGGCCACAAACATTCATTGCCGAAGAAGCTGGATGTTCATAGAGTGCTGTATTCAAGTATGTTAACAGAAAGTTGAGTGGAAGGAGAAAGTGTGGAAAAAAAGTTGCACAACCAACCGAGAGAACCACAGCCTTGAGAAGCTTGTCAAACAAAATCTATTCAAGAATTTGGCTTAATTTCACAAGGAATAGCCACCATACACAGATGTCAAGGAATTTGGCTATAGTGGTTGTATTCCTCTTGTTAAGCCACTCCTGAACCACAGATGCGTCCATCCTTGGCAAAGGAGAATAAGAACTGGACTGCTGCCCAGTGTTTCAAAGTCCTCTTTTCAGATGAGAGCAAGTTTTTTATTTATTTTGGAAACCAAGGTCCTAGAGTCTGGAGAAAGGGTGGGCTTTTATGCCACCTCAGCAGTACCACATCGCCTCCATGCCACACCAAAATGAGGCAGTAATTAAAGCAAAATGAGGTCATACCAAGTATTGAGTACATATACAGTAAATCAAAATACTTTCCAGAGAGCCAACTCATTAAATTGTTTTTAATTGTTCTCATGAAATATTTTAATTTGTTAAAAGAGATAATTTGTACACGAGTTCCACAATTTTGAGTTGAATTACTGAAATAAATGAACTTTCCCACAACATTTTAATTCATATACAATAAATATATACATATCATACATGTTCTTGTCTATGTTTGTGTCTAGATGTGAACTGGGGTTCATCTTACCAGGCAGGTATCTACAACATGGCTTTGTCCTTCTCTGTGTCTCTATCAAATGTTGAAGATCACGTCAAAAATTTCAGGTGAGGCTTGAAGTTAAAAGCAAGGCAAATAACATGACTATACTTGCTACAAATTATACTTATTTAAGCAATACTCTTCTAGGCCTCAGTGTCTTGTTCTGACTGGTCCTCCAAATGTGCGGCCCGCTCTGGTAGACTTTGTGGGCACTTTCACTAAAAACATCAGCCTGATGATCTGTGGAAACATTATCAAGGTAAGAAGCATATACTGTACATCGTGGACGAAGCTCTGACATTCTAAGGAAATGTAAAGACATTTCTTCCAACATTTTATGGAAGATGACAGAAATAAACCTGCCTGTAACTCTGACAGCATCTACACTCTTGCAACAACCTTGTATAGATTAATTTAACCCCTCCATTTGGGTTCATCCATATTTTACTCAACCATGAGTTGAAACAGCCTAGCTATTTTTAGAGTCTATTTTTTATTTTTAAGTAGTATATTTCACTCTCTTGTGCTTTCAGGAGGACGAAAAGTCAACATTACCCCAGCAGAGTACAGAAATGCTGCTTGATTGGCTAATTAAAAGAAAAGTTCGTGCTTTCTACACAGCCTTCACTGCTGACAGTCTGAAGGAAGGGGCACATCATCTCATGCAGGTAACCTTATATGCTCTCTGTTTCTAATACCAGCATCTCATGCATTCCCTCTCGCCATTATCCATTAACAATGCTTGTGATGGTTTGATTTCGACAAAGCGAATATCCTCTTAAGTGAGGTAATAGCTAGGAGAAATATAGTTTTCAGAGGGAAAAACTTCTCCAACACTGTATCCACAGTCTCAAATGGTGCCCCTGATAAGCCCCCCAGCACCATGGTCAGATCCAAGGGCGTAGGTTTGATTCTGGCATTGGTGGGGACATAAATAAAATGGTTGCATTGCAAAAACTGTTTATCACCGTTTACTTGACACAAACAACAGACAACTCAGTATGCACTTTACTCAGTAACATCTGACTCGCCACCCCCGGCCATCCCAAATTTATAATAAACAATTCGTTATGTCCTAGAGCCTAATAAACAGTAACTGTTTAAGTCTTTGTCAAAAAAAAAAAAAGAAAATCACATTGTAAGATATAACCATATTTACTTTATAACATTGAAGAATATGCAATTAATATTTAATTCTTAATTTAAATTTGCCAAAAAAGTCCCAGTGTTGAAGATGGTATGTATATCATGCTGTTTCCTGAACAACGTTTATTAACGTTTCTGTAGTTCACATTAAATCTTCTTTTCATTAACAGACAGTTAATCAGTGTGAAAAAAAATAATTTTAAGTTTAAAATGCAACCTTACATTATGTCTACATCTGTGCAAGTAATGACCACAGTGCAGTAATGTAAAGTATTCAGCAATCATGACATGAATTCATGTTTTTACCATGTTGGGGATGTTTCAGGGATTAGGGACCCCCTAAATAACCTTGCTACCCCATTTATAAAAGGTTGACAAAAGTTTGCAACTCCTCAGGTTAACATGGGATTGTCGTGTATTGGTGAAAATACTTTCCTTGAATCATTATGTGACACAACTTGTTCCGTATTTTGTGAATGAAACAGTTACAGTGGGTATAATAATACTTTCTTCCTCACTTACCTGTAGCCCGAATAATCACGCGCGTCTTGAGTGAACTTTGGCGCGTTGTACAAAGTGAAACCATCCTATCACACGTAGCGAGTAAAGACAAGCCCATAAAGTGATGTGAATTAGAGAGGCAGGACTCAAGAAATGCTAATCCAATCATATTAGCAATAAGATTAGAGAGGTGGGACTCAAGAAATGCAAAGCCAATCATATTAGCGATGTGAGTTACGCAGGCGGGCATTGCAGAGAACGAAAGTTGTTAACCGTTTGTGTACCACATAGAGCGTCATTTTTACAGAACGGGATTGCAAAAGATTTCTAGTCTCATTTAAATGATTCCTGAAAAAAAATATAATAAGTAAAAAATAGAAAACACAAGAATAAGAAGGACATTAGTGGTTATATATAAATACAGATTAATTGTTTGGTCGAAATTATTGCTAGGGACAATTCAGTCTTCCCTGAATATTGCTAGGGACATGTCCCTAGCGTCCCACCCTAAATCTACGCCCATGGTCAGATCCCACACACGGGTCCTGGAATGATTTGCATTCCTCAGCCTCTGAGTGCCACGCAGGAAATGCATGACTAGCTGGTCTCTACCTAATGAGTGACCGTCCACTAAGGTGTAGAAAGCAGATATAGCAGCCGCATAAACCTTAATGATCGAAGGAGACAGCCCTGTTCCTGTAAAAACTGAACGGAACTGAACCTACTGAGCAGTTAAAAGACACAAATTATCCGATTCACAATTTTATGTTTCCTTTGGTGTGCAAGTGTGTATTAGTAAGTTAACAATATGCAAAAGGTACAAATCCAAAATTAAACGATTACCTGAGTTTCTTGCACTATAACAAACACACGGATTGTAGACAGCAGTTTACTTTCTGGGCCTGTTGACGTAGACACCACAGTCATTATCATAATCCTGCACGCTTCTGGCATGCAGCCTGTAAGTAGTCTATGTTTTCAAACTCGAGTTTTGTGTGGTGCAGAGTAGCACTTGTTGTTTGTCATTTCTGCTATCACAAATGCAGTCATGCATTTTAATGTTTTAGTAATCCTTACCTTACCATTCTGTTATGTTCTACTCAAGCCGCACTGGTAAAGTTGATCGATCAACTGGATCAGATTTGGCTCGTATTGATAAGGTGGTAAAGATAATATTAACTTCTGTCAGTAGTGCATTAGGAGATAATCTTTCAAAACATGGATAGGAGCTTCACATTTTCAGCTGAAGCTATTTAGGCCAGTCACAATGTACTGGTAAGCTGGCTAATCGGGGATAATTTTAAACAATTTTAATTGCAAAAAAGGCGCTAAGGTGAGCAGTTTTCTGTACTCACAGACGCACATGCATTTGAATGTGTCCGGTTCAACTCCAGACATGATCATCTCTATGCCCTTCAAAGATCAGAACTCTTAATGTTTAATCTTTAGGGAAAGTTGCGCTACTGTTTCATACTGTAGTTAATTTAAATGCGATATGTGATGCGAACAGGGAGTTTTGTGATCTGTCACAACAAAATAGGTGCTCAATAACTGGGTCATATGAGTGCCTCTGGCACTACGCAGCAAAAAGCTTCCGTTTAAATGTCTATCATGTCCTGGTGGAGGGAGCTCTGAAATGTGAAATAGTCTGCACAACCTCGGGGCTAGGAACAACAGCTGTGCCTTCTGCTGGCGGACCCTCTCCAGAACTCCTAGGAGCAGAGTGGTAAGGGGAAAAATACAGGAATCCCTCAGGCCATTCCTGCTCCATGGCATCCAGCATGGCATGGCAACCCTACCCTAACCCTTTTATGAATTTGCGCTCTCATGCTTATTTCCCCTGTTTAGTTAACCTGGCCCATTGATGCCATAAAACTTTTTCGCAAAATAAAGCCTCTGAAGGAAACATGGCTATTGTGTCCCTGTTTCACATTTTTTTAATCTTATTCCTCTCGTCAATTGTTTTTCTAGGCATCAGGTCTTGGAAAAATGAAGCCAAATACCCTTGTTTTGGGATATATGACAAACTGGCAGGAATGTAATCCTGAGAGTTTACAAGACTACGTCAACACAATCTAGTAAGTACAGTTGTCGTTTTCTCCCAAAAAATTTACATTTTATTTTGTGTAGGGCTATTTTTCCTTTGTTATTCAATTAGTTTTCTCTTTTAGCACTGCATTTGACAACAGCTATGGCATTGCTATTCTAAGAATGATGGATGGATTAGATGTAACGGATGATTTGAAGAGTGCAGGTTTGTACATGTGTCTCATTTAGTGTCTAGAAAATGTTTGATGCTGCAATTTTAATCAAATTGGAAGATAAAGCTAAAGTTTGACACTGTCTGTTGTGGAGTAGCAGTTGGACCTCCTTCAATTGTGAATCCGGCATTTGACGCAGAAGAAGTAACGCAATCGGAAAATGGCGACATTGAGCAAAGTTCAGGTGACACACATGTTCTGCTACATTTTGATATATGACATTATTTATTTGCAGAGGCGGAAAGGAGTGAGGTATTTTTACTTACTAATTCAATACATTTTTCAATTAGCTTTACTTTATCAGTGTTATTCTTTGGTAAACATACTTTACTACATTCTATACTTTTTACTTCACTACATTTACAATACAAGTTGGTGTTTTATATTTTAATATTTAATAAGTAAATAAAAAATTGTTACTTTCTTACTTTTACTCAAGTAAAACTTACACTAAAAAGGCACAATATTTTTAATGTTAAATTAATTAAATTAAATATAATAAAAAAGTATGATACTATGCTGTAATATGTAGTGAAGTAAACATTTTCTAAAGAAAAATACTAAGTATAGATACTTAAAAAATGTACTTGGTTAAAGTAAAAATACTTTAGTAATGTCCACATCTGTTTACTTGTAAATAAATTTGGAACGTTAATGTAATACTTAAATACTCCTACAACTAAATCTGTACTTTTAACCCATCTACATTACTAGCTACACTGTCCTAACAACTGCAGCCATTTATGAAAATGACAACATTACTATTTTAATCAACAAATCTGTCTACCAATGACTTTACATAGACTTTAAATCAAGTTACCTACATTACTCAATTGCTGTGTTATATTTATTGAAGACTTTAACAATGAAAATCTTTACAAGCTTTTTTAATATTAATCATTATGATATTTACATGATTTTATGTTGAACAAACTGACATAAATATGGCAACAAAAAATGTATTGCCCCACATAAGATGCATTTTAGGCTGTAGAAGCCTCAGGGCTCATGCTTGGATAAGACCATTTTAAATGCTTTGCAGAGAAGTTATGTAACCACTTTCAAGTTTTTTTTTAAATAAAATGCATAAAAGAAAATGAATAGCCGTGTCTCTGTTGCACAACACTTAAATGGACAACACTATAGGTAAAGGGACTACACATCAACACCAAAATCCCATCAAAACTGTGGATCATATAGTACAGTGGTTCTCAACTCCAGTCCTCGGCCCACCCTCCCAGAATGTTTTAGATGTCTCCTTATATGAAACACCTGATTCCACTCATTAGGCTCCTTCCAGAATGTTTGAAACTTTTCCTTAATTAACACACTTACAAGCTCATGAACTGAATCAGGTGTTTTATATATGGAGACATCTTAAATGTTCTGGGAGGGGAGGGGAGGGGAGGGGGCCGAGGACTGGAGTTGAGAACCACTGATATAGTAGTTTGGTACCATGTGCCTGGTACACATGCTTGTGTTAATTGTTTTTGCAGGTTTAATGTGAATTTCGTGTCATATTTTTTGTCTCCCTCTGCAGATGTTTCTGATGGTCTGCCCAATATGCAGGTTAGGACAGTTTTTCAGACAAAACAGGGAAGGAAGACCATAGATATTTACTGGATTGCTGATGATGGAGGTGAGAAACAGCTGCTTGAATAATTGAACCACTTAAAGCCATGTGTCCGAAATCACCTATCCTTCCTATAAAGTAGCCGAAAATCTATACTTTTGTCTATAATTCTAAAACGTCAGAATGCAAAAAACGGTGGGCGAGAACTGCTTTCAACATGATATCTTGGTGTGCATCAGATGGACACTGTTCTATTGCATGAGGTCACACAAGCTATGGAGCCATAAAAATAAAAAAAATACTTAAATTAAAATTTGCAGAAATCGATGTACTGTACCAGGCAGCTTTTTGAAATTTAAGTAACATAGGTACCATGAAATGTACCAAGAAACATGGTAGATATTTCCAGAATGTATCCATACTGCACTCGCACATAATAGAATGTGCTGTTTTAACAATATAGCAGTAAGAATTTCATGCACTTAATTATCTACTGTCATAGCTTGTGATTTTAGATGCAAACCAGCTTAGACACAGTATTAAGCCACTTACACACCAAGCTGACAGTCGGACATCAGGAAATCTCCGGTGGTTTTAAGTGTCACCCAGCTTTAGTTTTGTTTGTGGGTTCTGCCTCGATTCCTCAAGTCAGATGTCATCAGACATCAGCAGCTGTTTTTCGTCCGATTCTTCATGTGGAATCGGTTGCGGAGCGAAAGAGAACTCCAATTGGCTGTTCGGCATAGCGAATGAGCACACGAGACCACTTTGGCTATGTCCTTTATGTTTATGGTGGTTAGGAAGACTTGAAAATGGTTTGCTAAGCTCGACCACCCTCCGAGCCTGTGACAGTCTGTACTTGAAGATGCGTTGCTCTACAGTTAGCCTGCAGTTTGGCTTCATGAGGTAATTTTTTAAAGAAAATGCTTCATCTGCCACAATAATGTAAGGTGCAAGTTGGTCAGAACCAGGAAGTAGAGAAAGGGCCAGGATGTTGGATGTTCTTTTCTCCAGGGCATCCTGCAGTGAGGATCCACCAATCACTTCGCCATCTGACACGCGTCCATCCATCTACATACAGAAATCTGTAGTTAATGTCAAATTGACATCAAAACTATGGAAAATGTATGTTTGTAATTGTATACAAAGCACAGAGCAAAAAACAGATTATGTCAGATTAGGTGATGGAGTAATATCCTATGGTCCCAGTAAAGTATTCCAGATAGTGGTAGTCTGCAGCTTTCTTTTCAGTAAAGCACTCAATGCCAATCACATGCTATTCATTTAGCATGTGCAAACAGGCATCAGGGTGGCATCAGTATATTGCTGGGTAAAAAGTGGCTATTTATATATACATAAACTATACAAACGCTATCATGACTTTTAAATTAGGGGTTGTGGTAAATTTGAATGCATTTCTCATTTCATAGGATACAGTACATAGTTGTCTCATTGCGAATTATTTCCTTCAGGTCTGACTCTTTTAGTACCATATTTGCTAACCAGAAGAAAGTGTTGGAAAAAGACCCAAATCAGAGTGTTCATCCTAGGAGATCAGGAGACAATGGAGAAAGACTGTAAAGAGTATGTATCTGGTATTAGTTCTAGTTTTGATATGCAGAAATGAACAGATCTTTTCTGTAACTTTTTTCTTATTACAGCATGAAAATGTTGTTACAAAAATTCCGTATGGAAATTCAGGACGTCATTGTGATAACAGATGTGGACAAAGTGCCACTTGCTAAAAAGTAAGAAACATTTATAAACATGCTAATACTTGGACATATAAACATGCACACAAGAACATGGAGGTTTACAGTTGTGTTTTTCCTCTTATAATGTAGTTTGCAGCGGTATGAGGACAACATTTTCCCCTTCAGGTTGAATGAAGAACAGACGGCAGGGGACATCCAGGAACTCAAGAGACTGAGTCCATGGAAAGTTTCAAACAAAGACCTTCAGTTCATGAAACCCAAGGTGTGTGTGTGTTTCTGGCTTTCTTGAAAGCATTAAATGTAACTATGCTCACATTTAAATGTAGGCATTTGGCAGACGTGTATTGACTTAAAAAACACAGCTAGTCATTTTATTGTGATTTACTTTTTTATAAAGTCATACTACATAATGTAAAAAAACATTATGTAAAAAAATAAGTAATGTCATGTCAAAGATTGAATCTGAAGTGAAAGCAATCACTTAAACGTTAATGCTGCTAATCTCATGATTACATTTTAAAATTTTGGCCTGTATTTCACAGACAGGGTTACACATGAGCTACACAATAAAAAAATGTCTTTAACATCTTTAGGTGGAGAGGTCTCTGCGACTAAATGAAATCATTAAGAGGAACTCAATGCATGCTGCTCTGGTTGTAATGTGAGTATAGATGCATACACATAGTATAGGCCCTGCTGGAAAAACAGCATAGCTGGTCATTGTACCAGAATTTGACTGTAATGTTCTCAGTTATGCTTAAGTATCAAGTTTGCATATACAAAGTTTGATTGTACAAAACTAACAAATTGCCTACCTAAAAAGTGAAGTTTTTTAAACAAATATGACCCATGCTGGCAAAAAGAGTCAAAATGAGCAAATGTCCAAAAATGAGTTTTTTATTTTGACATTCTCTATTAAAAAACTTCAAAAACGTTACATTACCCAATTTATAAAAACAAAACTGAAGCAAAAATGTTATTTACTCATTTTAAACTCTGTGTATGTTTAGATAATTGTTCTGAATCTGATCTTACAAAAATGCAATTATTTTAGCTTTTCAGCTAAATATTTAGGTTTTTTTTTTTAAAGAAAAATTCCCATATTTAAGAGTTTATAAACAGAGAAAAAAATATAGATATGATAAAGCGTTTTTTTTTTCACTTTTTGTTTGTTTGTTTATTGTTTGTTTGAAAGCAGAGGGTCTGTGCTTTCATTTGATATATTTGTATGTTTATATATTTTTAAAAGGACATTTTCTTGGAAGACATTTTGTGAAACTTTTGTGAAAATCACAAAAGATGCTTGGGGCAACTTTTCAAAAAATTGGTGGCAGGCAATGAGTTAATAACCCTTTTAACATCAAGCAAGTCTTGCACTCTATTTTCCAATTACTGCATGTTTTAAAACCAAAACGTGTACGATGCGCAGGTAAATGGATTAGATTAAGGATTTAGGATAGTACACCTCTCAGAAAACATACAAATAAAGACCATTTTAGATGTTCAATGACTAGTTATAGCATTGAGATCACTAGACAAGGGCTTAATGTACTTATTTTTATGAAAACCTAAATTTTAACCAAAATCAACATTATACTTTCTTTTGCCTCTACCTCAAAATTAGACTGTGCGCATTCCGACTCATTTTGCCATAATGGGTCACAAATGTAGATAGAACAGATCATCTAATGTAGTCTGGGAATAATTTGATGTGAAATGAAAAGTTCATATTGAAATTACTTGATAAGAGACTTTGGTATCTGAGAAAAGCTGAGCATAGTTTGAGACAATGTTGAGACATAATATAGGCACATACTGCTAACTTTGGTCTGTTTCTTGCAAGTTGTATAAGGCTCCCTCCATTTACACTCTGTCTAATATCATTAGACAACTGTGATGTTATTTGTTTTTCTTCTTTTGATGTGGCTCTTTGGATTTAGGAAACACTGGTCTTATTTTCTATATTAATAGTGTATTCATAATACATTTTTGTTACAGTTCTCTTCCAGTCCCTGAAGTTAATTGCCCTAGTTCTCTCTATATGGCCTGGTTGGAAGCGTTAAGCTATGGCATCCACTGTCCTGTCATGCTCATTCGAGGAAATCAAGAAAACGTCATGACCTTCTACTGCCAGTAAAGCACACACAAATGCACTGCACTGAAAATTGCTCTCGGATATAAATAAAAGTGTAGACAACAGACAGTATGATTACCAGGCATGGCCTCGCCCCTAACACAACTGTGAGCATCCATTCAGGTTATAGCATTATTTAGAACTAGAGAGACGGCAAACTTGGAACACATTTAATATTTGCCTTTACAGGGACTGTAACAAAGTTTTAATGACCATATTTATTTCCATGTATTTTTGCTTGCTTTATTAGAGAAGAAACAAACAGACTATACAGGAAATATGGACACAAATACATATGTAGGGGAGGTCACAGTACTACTTGACACTTTCGCTTATAATTTTTTATTCTATTTTTTAATAGTGAAGTTGTGAAAAAAAATCTAAATCAAAACTTGTTATATTTTTGTATCTTCTGTCTAGAATTAGAAAAAAATGTATGGCACTTTATCCAGCTTCTTATGTCTCACCATTAGATGCTTTTAGTACTGAATGAGTTTCTATCTATTCTGGGCTCATTGACTGGGCTTTTAAAGTAATCTATTTCAAATACAGTTTTATTTAATAAAATTTTATTTTGTAATGAAAGACATAAATATGTTTTGCACAGTTATATTTTTTGTTTGCAAAACAAACGTAAACAAATGCCTTTAGATCAAAAGGTTTGTAAGTTCAAGAGAAACATTTTATGTAAGTGACCTAAACTTTTGAACAGCAGCATATAAATAAAGCAGTATACTATTGCTTAATAAAGTTCATACTACATAATATTATGTACATTAATGGTTAAAATTTTAACCGTTAAACAGGTTAACAGCAGATCTGGCTTACTAAGTACAGTATGAACTTTGAACTTTGAATATGAACATAAAAAACATTTGAACAGGGTACCTGGTACCTCACAGACCATACAATTAATGGACGGTACATAATAAAAATATGTATTTTGTTTCCTCCAAAGTTTCATGCAGGTTAAAAATATACAATGTTTTTTATTAGTTTTGTTTCTTACTTTGTAAAATTACTTTTTATTAATAAAAAAGTTTATAATTTAGAAAATGTTACTGCCTAGAAATACTGTTACGTTTATGAATTAAAAATGTGTTTTTAATTAAAAATGTGTTGTAAAAAGTACAGTGTATCGCAATGGAGAATGTATATTTTCTATTGCTTGTTAGCATGAACACAAAGCATAACAAACAACAATATAAAATAAGGGTTCCTAACATGTAAGCTGTAATAATTCTCAAATAAACACAAAAATGCCATTGAATCTTAGTGTGTGTGTTTGCTCTTGTTCATTGTTGCCCTCTTTAACAAAATACAGACAAAAATAATCCAGCCACATGACTTGCGGGAACTTAAATGTTGTTTCACGAGTTTGCATTAACATGTAATCGATAGGTATAATGAGATGAGCATATTTGGCGTGCTGTCCGAGGAGAGGGCTCCAAGCTCGGATTTTAGCCCGAACCCAGAGTACTCCCCCCTCTTTAACTGGGATAAATGAAACTAGATGAGATTGAGGTGATGGGTGGAGGAGGGATGCTGCAAAACTTTCACGGGACAGACGAGAGGGACTGCTATTTATAGGCACCTCTTCCCGCTGATTGGATGGATCAAATGACCATGCTCTTCCCGAACTTAGTTAAATAAACTTCTTTAAATAGTGTTATTCACAA
The DNA here is from genome assembly GCF_030506205.2 of Paramisgurnus dabryanus. NCBI lineage: Eukaryota > Metazoa > Chordata > Actinopteri > Cypriniformes > Cobitidae > Paramisgurnus > Paramisgurnus dabryanus. The sequence goes on along the minus strand of NC_133338.1, from coordinate 14,230,726 downwards.
CAAAGTTGTGTCGTGTAATCCAGACAAAATAAACCATCCGCAAGACTTGTGGGAACTTAAATGTTGTTAAACAGTTTAATTCACAACAAAGTAGTTAAGTGTAATCCAAACATGAAGTCCACATCAGGGGCCTATACCATGAAGCCGGTTTAAGTGGATAGCCAGGTAAGTTTAAGATTAGTTTCTGCCAACCCTGGGTTTTAGGTACCATGAGAGTAGCGCGGCTTTAATCGGTGTTGGTCGCCATGGTATCTTACGCTGCACGGCTAACCTGCCCCGGGGCAGGTTATGTTCTGGATTCGAGATCTGAGACTGCTGTTTGTCTGCGAGCAAAGAAATATATAGCTGACGTAACTACAGCGTCTCCGCGCAAATTTTATTTATTTGTATTTTTTATTGAACATATTCAAAGATAAACATTAAGGCATATTTAACAATCACTATTTTCCGTGTTGATACCGCATTTAAAGACAAAAAAGAGGAAAAAAACTAAGAAAAAAAGGAGGGCGAGGTCTTAAACATCCAAAGCAGAAATAAGTCTCAGAAGAGTTTTTAGTTTTCCCTTGCCCAGTTATTTGTATGAAATATCTAGATCTTCCACGGAAGGAATCTCTTATCTTTGCAAACTTCTAGCCTCACATAAGAAATGTATCACGTTGAATCCGTGCCCTTTACTGTACCGTAAATGACGTTTATTGCGTTGCGCTTTTTGGCAAGTGCATACTTATGCGGTCGGTGGGGAAAACACGATTTATCGAACCATGCGCAAGGTGGTCTTAGCACTGTAGGACTACATTAACAGCTTAGCGTTCCCCGGACATTTCCCGACCATGTCTTTAAAAGAGGGTTTTTATAAAATTCCCTGTAAGATTATTAACAAATTTAACAGTGTACATTAACTTAATAAAAGCATATTTCACTTTGGGTAGCCTACCAAAATATATTATACAATGAAGTATGTTAATGTACATGTTATATATATTAAAAAGAGCAGAGGCAGTATTATTTCACTCTTGAAATACATTTTTATAAATCGTCATACTTTTGTATAATTAGCTCATGAACCTCCGCTAAAAAAATACACTGCTCGTACGTGCTCTCTCCCTTTTCTATTCTGATTGGTTGTTCGGTGCCGACGTCACTCTTTTATGTGCACGCGCGGGTGGAGTAATCATATCCTAAAGATCAAAGCCTGAGTTGACAGAGAAAGTTGATAAGCCGCTTCATGGGACCAATAAAGCCTGATTGCATCGGTTTGGTTTTGTCAACTCAAAACCAATCCTGTAACCCCGAGTTTGTTCAGCTACCTTCATGGTATAGGCCCCTGATGTGTTAATCTGCCAGCATGTACTGGCAAGGGCAAACTGGCTAAATTGATTAAATAAACCATTATGGTACAGTTGTTCTGATTAAATGGAGCTGCTTTGCATGGGACGTGTGCTGCCCTTAGAATGTAAAGTGGTATTTTTGTGCATTATTTTATAATTTTATTTGTATAACTTGTGAATTAGTTCATCCGGGACTTTTATTTTGAAATCGCGATCTCACAACGCGAAAGTGCGTATGTTTCAGTTGCTTTTAGAAACGTGAGAGATTTAAGGATGTCGCAGCACAGCTCAAACATGCTTTCTTATAACAGTTTACCCTCAGAAAACGTTTGACTGTGAGTAACTTAAGTGTTACATTTATGTAAGTAATGTTATAATGAAAATTGATAAGCAAAACAACAGTACAAGAGATGCATAGTTAGTGTATTTGTGTTTTCCTGTAATGTTTATTTATATATTGTATTTTCTGCTTTTTGAAGTTTTACAGTAAAGAATAATAACCAAGCAAGATCACCTTGGGACTTTATTCAAGTGTTCACTATTTGTCTAATGGAGCAGAGTCACGCTCTATAAGGGCAGAATAGTAAAAAGTCATCATTACAACGGGCTAAACTTACAAGGTCATTGCATGAACAGCTCATGATACTGCGGTCCGCCAAGAGAGTTCCCTCTGAAGAGAAGGTGCTACTTACAATGGAGCAACAACAGGGCGAAAGCTATCAACCAGCTGAAGAAGGGGAGCAAATAAAGAAATTCACAGAGCCTTTTCAACAGATGGAAACACAATCTCGGTCTTCCAGGTCATCATCAAGAAGATCCAGACAAGCTCAGCGGCAGTGAGAGCCAGAGCGAAAGCAGTTGCAGCACATGCTCAAATCGCATATGCTGAGAAAGAAGCAAATTTGATAAGACAAAAAGCAAAAAGTATGTTGAAGCAAAAAGCAGATTTAGATGCAAATCTACATATCTTACAAGTTAAACGTGCAGCAGCAGTCGCTTCAGCCGAAGCAGCATCATATGAGGAAGCAGATGAGGAGCTTGAAAGTGGAGAACTTCAGGCAAAAGCAGTTTTTGACATGCCGTCGATCAGTGTTGCCCACCGTACCTGTGAGTATGTACAACAGCACTCAAGGGAATCTTTCACAGAACTCCCATTTAAAGATGAGACACTAGAAACAGTTAAAATAGTTAAAAGTTGATTATACCTTGCTGGCGCCACCTAGTGCATATGTGGAGAATCAGTATTTCACAAATAGAATGAGTGGTGTTGTTAAGAAAGAAGCGGAAAATGAGAATAAAGACAAACAATTGCCATTTCATCATTCTTCATCAAATCTAACTAAATATCTGATCAGACGTGAGATGGTTAGTTCAGGTCTTCTGAAATTCGATGACTGCCCTGAGACCTACTGGGCATGGAAAGCTTCTTTTGTTAATTAAATTAGAGAACTGAATCTAACAGCCAGAGAAGAGTTAGATTTAATGGTAAAATGGTTAGGGAAAGACTCCTCTGAACAAGTAAAAAGAATTAGATCTGTGTATGTTCTTAATGCCACAGCACCAGTAAAAATGGCATGGCAGCGCTTAGAGGAGTGCTATGGAGCTCCTGAAGTGATTGAAAATGCACTACTAAAGAAAATTGAGAACATACCAAAATTGTCAAATAAGGACAATCAGAAATTAAGAGAATTAGGAAACATTCTCCTTGAACTTGAGTGTGCAAAGGCTGATGGGTATCTTCCAGGTCGTGCTTATCTTGATACCCCTCGTGGGGTTAATCCCATAGTGGAGAAATTGCCTCCAAGCCTCCAAGACAAATGGATAGTTCAGGGGTCAAAATACAAGGAGGATTTTAATGTAGCCTTTCCACCTTTTGCCTTTTTCTTAAAGTTTGTCCAAAGTCAAGCAAAAATAAGGAATGACCCCAGTTTCTCATTCTCCACGTCTAGTAATCAGTCTGTATCAAGCAGAATTGAACATTACAAGTTAAGTGGAAAGAGTGCTGTAATTGAACATCGAACAGAGGTGTCAACTCATACATTAGCCCTGCAGTCTAAACAGTCTCAGAAAAGAATGGAAAGTCCAGATCGTAAGTGTCCTATTCACCGCAAGCCACATCCTCTTAAAAAGTGTAGAGCCTTTAGAGAGAAATCAGTAGAGGAGCGCAAATCCTTTCTAAAAGAAAATCATATCTGCTTCAGATGCTGTGCCTCTACCAATCATATTGCGAGAAATTACAACGCTCCTGTTAAATGCTCAGAATGTAACAGCGAAAGACACGTGTCAGCTTTGCATCCAGATTCAAAAGTCTTAACTCTAGAAAAGTCTGTCAAGGAGAAGGAGCAATGTGGGGAGCCGTCTGATAGCGCACTCACCTCAGTTACTTCAAAGTGCACAGAGATTTGCGGGGAGTCTAGTTCCGCAAGATCATGTTCCAAAATTTGTCTGGTGACTGTGTACCCTGCAGAAAAAAGAGAAAAAGCAGTTAGGGTGTACGCTGTATTGGATGAACAAAGTAACAAATCGTTAGCCAAGACAGAGGTTTTCAATCTTTTCAAGATAAAAGCCAGTTTTGAGCCATACACTATTAAAACCTGTGCTGGGATAAATCAGACTCTTGGACGGAGAGCCATCAACTTTGTGGTAGAGTCTATAGATGGACGTACAAAACAGATGACAGAAAAGAGATTCCCTCTCCAGATGTTGCTCAGTATTATCCTCATCTAGGGCCAGTTGCAAATCAAATCCCTTCGGTTGATCCCGATGCTCCTATTCTCTTACTTTTAGGAAGGGACATTCTGAGGGTGCTCAAAGTTAGAGAGCGAATAAATGGACCCAATGATGCTCCATATGCTCAGCGATTGGATCTTGGATGGGTGATAGTAGGAGAAGTATGCCTGGGAACAACACATCGGTCTTCAACTGTGAATGTCTATTAAACACATGTGCTCAGTAACGGTCGCACATCATATCTCACTTCTTGCCCAAAACAGATTCAAGTGAGGGATTGTGTTTATGCAATACTAAAGCAGCACTCAATGTTACCAGATTTCAATGGAAAATCAGGTGTAAGGAAAACTACTGATAACTTAGGCTGTGCAGTGTTCCAGAACACAAAATACGACGACAAGCCTGGGCTGTCTGTGGAGGATAAAGTTTTTCTGGAAATCATGGACCGTGATGTTTTCCAGGATTCTGCAAATAGCTGGGTTGCCCCCTTACCGTTTCGCTCTCCCAGGTCTTGACTGCCGAATAACAGAAATCAGGCCATAAAACGCCTCACATCTCTTCACAGAACCCTGGATAAAAAACCTGAAATGAAGAGTCAGTTCATTGAGTTCATGCAAAAACTTTTTGACAATGACCATGCTGAGCCTGCTCCTCTAATAAATAAAGAAAAAGAGAGCTGGTACCTTCCCATGTTTGGTGTGTACCACCCCCAAAAACCTGATCAAATCAGGGTTGTGTTTGACTCGAGTGCAGAATTTGAAGGCATGTCACTTAACAAGGTGTTACTCAGTGGGCCTGATCTGAACAACAAACTCCTTGGGGTTCTCCTGAGGTTCAGAAAAGAGAGTGTTGCAGTGACAGCAGATGTACAACAGATGTTTTACTGTTTTGAAGTACAAGATGACCACAGAGATTATTTAAGATTTTTGTGGTATGAGGTCAACAAACTAGATAAAAGGATAACTGAGTACAGAATGAAGGTCCATTTATTTGGAAATAGTCCTTCGCCGGCTGTGGCAATTTATTGCATGCGACGTGCTACTCTGCAGGGAGAAAAAGATCTTGGGTCTGACGCAAAGCACTTTGTAGTGAAAATTTTTTATGTTGATGATGGACTGACTTCAGTCCCCACTCCAGAAGAAGCCATTGATCTCGTCACAAGCACAAAAAAGATGCTTGCAGAGTCAAATCTAAGATTACATAAAATTGCATCTAACAGCAAGACTGTTATGGAAGCATTCTCCAAAGAGGATCATGCCAGAGACTTGAAGGACTTAAGACCTAGGAGTTGATGATTTGCCTGTTCAACACAGCCTGGGTCTTTCTTGGAACCTGAAAACCGACAGCTTTGTTTTCCGAGTAATTCGAGAAGAAAAGCCATTTTCCCGAAGGGGCATTCTGTCCACAGTGAATAGCCTATATGACCCACTTGGATTACTGGCTCCTGTGGTAATGAGAGGAAAAGTCTTGCTCAGAGAACTTTCTTCTGAACAAAATGATTGGGACACACCTCTTTCAACAGAAAAATAAGCAGAGTGGAATGAATGCAGAAGTTCTCTAATTACTTTGGAACATTTGCAGATTAAGAGACCGTACATACCTGCTGCATTGTCTGCCACACAAAGAAAAGAACTGTGCTTCTTCTCAGACGGATCCACAGTCGCAATAGCAGCAGTAGCATACCTTAGGGTAGTGGGCACTAATAACCAATGCCAGCTGGGGTTTGTCATGGGAAAGGCAAAGTTAGCCCCTTGTCCAGCTCACACCATGCCTCGCTTGGAACTGTGTGCAGCTGTGCTAGCTGTAGAAATGTATGAAATCATCAGGGATGAGATTGATGAGGACATAGACTTTTTACGGACAGCAGGATAGTCTTAGGATATATCCATAATGTCACCAAGAGATTCTATGTATATGTAGCAAATAGGGTAGCTCGGATTAGGAAATCAACACATCCTGATCAGTGGTGTTATGTGAAAACCAACAACAACCCAACAGACCTTGCCACCTGAGCTGTATCAGCAGAACGTTTGTAATACACATGTTGGTTTTCTGGACCATCGTTTCTACTCCAGAGCGATACCCATGAATCGACTGAGACCTTTGAGTTGTTGGAACCTGATTCTGAAATTCAACCTGACATTTCGGTTCATGCAACAAAGATTTCTACAGCTCAGCTAAGCTCTCACAGATTTGAAAGGTTTTCTAGTTGGAAGACTCTCTGAAAGGCTATAGCTCGCCTAATCCATATTGCAAGATCCTGTTGTACGAATACAGATGACTCTTGTTGTAAAGGTTGGCATCACTGCTCAAAACCCTGTAGCACAAGTGAGTTGACACAAGCCGAAAACACCATCATAAGCTGTGTGCAACATGAAACATTTATGGAAGAGTTTGAGTGCCTTAGAAATAAAGCAGTCCTTCCAAAACAAAGCCCCCTCAAAAGATTAAATCCAGTCATAGACAATGGTTTGCTGAGAGTTGGAGGTCGTGTATCTTCTTCAGACCTGTCTCAAATTGAAAACATCCTGTCATTATCTCAAACAAGCATCATATCGCCACTCTTTTGGTGAGGCACTATCATAACCAATGACTCTGAGTTAAATGACTATCTCAGTAGCACAGGATGAACATGGATATTCAATCCTCCCCATGCTTCTCACATGGGGGAACTTGGGAGAGGCTCATTGGAGTAGCTAGACGAATTCTAGATGATATCCCTGCTGAAAAAAACAGCATCAAACCAGCATGGACCAGCATGGGAATTATGCTGGTCTATGCTGGTTTAGCTGGTGGTCACAGCATACCAGCACCAAAACACAACATATGCTGGTATGACCAGCATGGGATGCTGGTGCTAATGCTGGTTTAGCTGGTGCTAATGCTGGTTTGTTGCTGGTTAAGCTGGTGCTAATGCTGGTGCTGATGCTGGTTTGATGCTGGTTTAGCTGGTGTTCACCAGCAAACCAGCACCAAAACACAACATATGCTGGTCTTGCTGGTATGCTGGTTTTTTCAGCAGGGTCTGTCTCTCAACTATCAACATCATGTGGCTCCAACTCTGCGGAATCTGATGATACTATAATACTCAGTACTCATAGCCCTGGAATGCACAAGCCATGGCCAACTGAGTTTCCTATTCCAAAGTTTTCATATAACACTGAACTAGCGCTTTAAAAAGGCTGACAGTGATATGCGTGTCAAGCAATCCTCTGGCTCGCCCACCGGCTTCGTCCTCCACGGTGGGGCAACTAAACAACAACAACACTCCACACAAGAATTCAATCTCCGTTTCTAATGCCTCAGTGAATGTAAACAAACAGCTTGTACTCACAGTCTTGTAACATTTGTGACCCGTCACGGAAACCAGGGACTCAAGTCGGCAGCACAAGTTTCGAGAAAATGAGAAACAAAGTTTTTTTTTCGAAATTTGTGATTTTCGTTTTATTGCAGAATCTGTTAGTTGAGATCACGAAGAAGCCTCTCCATGTTTGAGATAGCAGTTTTTGTATATTTAAAAGCGTACATTTTGCGGTTAAAATAGGCTTGTTTTTCCGGAGATTCTAGCGTACAGCGGGGGGCGTCATTGTCTGTGTGTATATTTACATACTGTATAAGCTTGTGTTTTCGCCTCCGCCCACAAAGGGAACAGCGTGACTACTAAATAAGGATAGTTCGCCCAAAAATGAAAATAATGTAAGTAATGACTCACCCTTATGTCGTTCTAAACTCGGAAGACCTCCGTTCATCTTTGGAACACAGTTTAAGATGTTTTATCGTTAGATTTAGTCCGAGAGCTTTCCCCTTCATTGAAAATCTATGTATGGTTTCCATGTCCAGAAAGTTAATAAAAACATCATCAAAGTAGTCCATGTGACATCAGTGGGTCAGTAAGATTGTGTTGATGCATCGAAAATACAGTTTGGTCCAAAAATAGCAGAATTACGACTTTATTCAGCATTGTCTTCTCTTCCGGCTCGAGCGTGAAGTCACGTGACTGTAGTGACGCGCTGCCCTGTTCCTCAGACATGTTTGCTAAGTTTTTTTTTTTTTTTTTTCAAACTTATAGCCTGCGTCTCCCCAGACTGTAAAGCTCGGGCGCACAAAACAAAAGAAAAATAAAAGAAGCTGGGGCGGAACAAATAACAGTCAGCCGCATCGTACGTCAGCCGCGTCACTGACTTTATGCGGCGCCGCAGTCAGATGACGTCAAAGTACCGCGAGAGCTCTTCAAGAAATCTTACGGAGTATTTTAATTTCGACTCGCTCTCGCGGTACTTTGACGTCATCTGTATGTCAGTTCTTGCAGCGCAGCATGAGTCCAAACACACAGAAGTTACACAGATATAGTTGTATTCTTCATATAATTGGCTACATGTTTTGTCTATCAATATTTTCCATGAAGTCATTGGCTGATGGAGGAACGAGCGAGCCATTGGTAACCTCTCTAAAGGATGTCACGTTTTCGACGGCGCTGTTTGGATGATCTATTATACTACTTCCCTATTTTAAATACAAACTTTGAAGGCGGGTTCATGTGTTTAACGGAATGTAAGCTCATATACCCTTACATGTTACGATTTAAATAGTCTTCAGATTATATATTATATTGTATTACCAGACATTCATGCGAAATCTGATGTAAACAATCTATATTTCACGGATTATACGCATTTGTGGACAAATATGGACATTGGATAATCTGAAACAGACTGGATTCGACTTGTGATCCCCACAAAGGTAAAAGAGTCATGTTTATTTTTGCGGGTTGTCATTTGGTCATAAAATACTACATATGATGCTAGAACATCTCAAAAAGGGTTTTACAGGGGGCATGGCTTAGCTAAATGAGATGTAAATGAGCCCTATTGTCTCCCCCAGCTGAAAAGAAGAGTCCCTTTCGTCTCGATTTTCTCGGTTTGAGTATTTCTGAGTTCCTATATTCAAATGGCCACAACTTCTCCAAATCTTATCAGATTTCCATGTGTTACACATCGTTGGAAAGCTTAGAAACTGCACTTTCAGAATCTGTGAATAACTCAAAATGCCCAGATCCGACTTGTGTCCCTACTTTCCGTGACTGGTCACATTTGTCTCCCTTCCTCCGTGTCGTTCGTCCTCTTCCAACAGTTCTCCAGAAAGCTCACAACACTGCGGCACCTCCGCCAGAGATCGTGTCTTGATGCAGTCTTCCCATATACATGCACACACAAGTAAATGTTTACCTCTCCAACATAGCTTTTCTCCAAACCTGCTTCAACGGTTCGTTTTCAATCACTTCCTCCACTTCAGCAAATTCTCTCCGTTGTTTCTGTTCGTTGGCCTCGTCTCTGTAACACAACAACCTCATGTGAACTGCCCAGTCAGCGTTCGCCACCTCATTGCGTATTCCGGCTGATTTCATTGCCCGGGGTTACCCGGAAGTGACGGGTGTTTACATAAATCGGTCCGGGCGGAACTTTCCCTCACAACTTTAGTTCCGCCTTCATAGTCACTCGTGACATATTCGCTATATAGTTATTGTAACAATAACTATATAGTGAATATGTTCCTTTACTGCTTGACACAGTCCATGATTTTCATTTGATTGAAAAGTAATTTGTATCCTTACCATGATTATCCTTATCCTAATCATGTTGTTTAAATTAAAGAAAAAACATCACTTTTGGTATGTAACTAAGATGGTATACTTCTCTTTATATATAGATCTGTGAAGAGTTCCTGAGAATCAATGGCATATCACTTGAGTCGACATTTATGTCATAGTTGGACAAGCAAACTCCAAAGCTGTTGTCACTTTTCAACGCAAAAGGAGGAGCCGTTGGTCAAAGAATCAAGTACCAAATGATGACACTCATTAAGGTAAGAGACATTTTACATTAACTTCTTACACCCTGAAGCTATTTTGGGGATTTTCGCCTGGATTTGGCCTACCCAATTTCAAAAGCATCCCATACCCACATGCAGAGGTTTACATACAAAAGTTTGGTATCATTTTACAGGAAACCCTTTGAAATTACATAAAACACTGTTAAAAAGTGCTCAACATGGTTGTATGTGATATCAGTCCTCTAATAAACACAAAAATAAATAGGCGCTTTTTGATGTTTTTTTCTAAAGTTTTTATTTGAAAGTATATAACTCTGGCCCTGGGTATCTCAGGTCCCTGCAGACAGTTTTGTTTGATTCCAGCAATTGTCAGCTTACAGAGGAAAAAGTAATTTTTTCTCTATCATAATCTATGCAAAAGTTATTTTACTCCAACTGAAGGGAGGAATAATACCCTTTTTGTATACAATTTCTGCCTAAGAACATTTGAAGTGTCCCCATAACCACATACAGTGGAATAAATGCAATTTCTTTATATCATTTTAAAGAAAACCTTTTAAAGTTACATAAAAAGCTGCTGTTTGTGACAAATTTTGTTATTTATGTTGTTTTTCATATGATGAAACACCAAATTTTATTTTTTATGTTGTAAATACTGTCTTTGATAGTGTATAACTCTGGTTCTGTGTGCTCTAGCAGACTGCAGACAGTTCTGGTTGTTAGCAGCAGCAGACAGTAAACACCCAAAAAAAGAATGAACTCTTTATCATGTCGCATTCAAAAGTTATTCTCATTTTACTAAAGGGTGTGAAAATACATTTTTCATATAAATATTAATTTTTTGTTTTGCACATATAATAAATAGCAAGGGATTATATATGCACACAACCAAAGAAAATGCTGTGAATGGACTCATTGTTTAGAGTAAGACCTAAAATAAAAGATGGTGTATCATTTGTGGCTATATGTGCTATCTGAGGCAGTCCACACTCAAGTTTCCCATATGTTTACAAAAGACCATTTTTTACCTTATTATTCATTCAGCGATTGTTGGATATGTGTTGATATTAGAACAAAAATAACGCTGTAGCCTTATTCCTGAGAGTGAGAGCTTTCATTTGATATAAGACTTGCCCATGTTTGTCATTTTTGAAAAATATGAAATATGTAAATATTAAATGATATAATAAAATATTGGGGGGGTGATAGTGTAAATTAAGTGTAAATAACTTTCTTACAGTAAAAGATGTGTCAAAGTGATGCATATCTGCAGAAAGTAGAGACTCTAAGCTTTCAAACAGTATCTCATATGTGTTACTGGGGTCCATGACGGAGCATCAAAGATTAAAAGAATCTTTTATATTAAGTCAAAATACGAAATTCTGGACCCGGGACAGGGTCCTCAGGGTTGAAGAGGTTTAAAACATTTTACATCGAAAATGTATTCTCTATCGTGCTTAGTCATCAATATTTCACTGTATTCCTAATGGGAAGCGTGGTGGTATCTGTGTATTTGCAGCATATGTTGAATACTACTGAGCTAGTTATGACAAATGGTAAGTAAATTCATATTACCCAGAGACTGATCATAACACCATACATTGTCAGAACTCCCCCTCTCATTCGTTAAGGACAACTACATGTAATGCACTGTTTTAAGAGTAGCGTAGTTAAAGGGGATATTTAGCCAAAAGTTAGTGACTGTGTGAGTGACATCTGTTAATCACACATCTTTAGATCCCGAAAGATATCAGATTCGAACCAGGGACTTTCAGCTGCCTGCCATAAGTACAGCTACTTTGATTATTTCTGTCAGCCGTCTACAGAAGGCTGGTGGCTTTAACACTCTGGGGTCGGCTGCGGCGCGGGCGCCGCAAACTCTTTATTTTTCGATCACTCCCCAAAGAGACTTAGATAACTCTGCTGATTTTTGACTTACAGATATGATTTATACATCATTTAAAACGTTAAATTGTCTAGTTTTTTTCTGTCCACTCCCAATAAAAACAGCATGTTGTGCTTTTTGCAAAATTAAGAAAAATAAACATGATGCGCGTTTTGTTCTCTCTCCCTCAGTGAAGTCCTTTCAGAAACACGTCAGAAAAATGAACTGTAACTTAACGAATATTTGTCATATAAACAAAAGATAAATGTCTACATAATGCTTGGAATGTCTGCTTTTGGAAGATGTAAGTGAAATCGAAAACAAATATTGTAATTCGTTGTTAACTGTATTAGAAGAGAGAGATGTACCGTCTTTCTTCTGTTGCTTCATTATCTATAATGAGCCACGCCCCGCTCCATTGAAGAGAAGAGCAGAGATCATCCATATTCATTAGTCAACCCCACAGTCAATGGACATTCCATTCCGTCTCTGCAGCCATTCACTGCTGTGTTGAGTTTTAATCCGAGTGCTGGAAACATGACATCTACTTGTTTACTCGTGACTGTAACTAAAGTTATCTCCAGACGCGAGTGTGACTCGATCGACGTCCAAATGCACACACAAACACACAATACCTCATATTTGAAGCGCTTTGTGGTATCATTATAAAAGATGCGATTGCACACATTACTTGTTTACTCGCGCCTAAATCTCCAGACAGACGCGAGTGTGTGTGCTTCGTCAGTGTGACGGGATCGATGTCCGACATGTAAATCCTTATTTACTTGCGGATGTGTGTCAGTTTCTCCAGACGCGAGTGTTTTCTTTGTCTTCCGTCAAACAGCTGAGGCGACGGGAACGCACATACACAAACACGCGAGTCAGGAAACTCGACGCGCTTTTTGGTATTCTTATAAAATACGCGATTGCAAACAGTACAATCCTTATTTAGTTGCGTCATATCTCCGCACAGCAAGTTTATTAAACACAGGATCACTCGCATGTGCACACATTCACTGCTTTCATGATCAACACGTGAGGTAATGGCGGCGGCTGTAAACAAACATTGATAAGTTTACCACGCGTGTCCCTGGTTGTGTTTCTACTATAATGATTACAAAAACACAAATAGGAGTCCAGACAACGATAGGCAGTTGTTCTTTTGAGCTTTTTACTGCACAAAAGTAAACCTCTCGCTGGCCAACCAAACACAAACCCTGTGTTCACTTTATGATGGCCAAACAGTACCTTTACCATGATTAGGCTACTATGGTTTTTAAAAGGTAACTTATACTTGTGATATTAATAGAAAATATTTCTCAATATATATATATTTATATATATATATATATATATATATATATATATATATATATATATATATCATATATATATATATATATATATATATATATATATATACACACACACACATTATATATATATATATATATTAGGGCTGTCAAAAGATTAATCGTGATTAATCACATCTAAAATAAAAGTTTGTGTTTACATAACATATGTGTGTGTAGTGTGTATAATTAATATTTATATATAAAAACACACACAGTCATGTATATATTTAAGAAAAATTGGTTATATTTATATATAAAATATTTATATTTCTATATAATATAAATGATATAAATGTTTATACAGTATATAAATGCAAATATTTCTTAAATATACACATGAATGTGTGTGTATTTATATATACATAATAATTATACACATTACACACACATATGTTATGTAAACACAAACTTTTATTTTAGATGTGATTAATCACGATTAATCTTTTGTCAGCCCTAATATATATATATATATATATATATATATATATATTATATATATATAAATATATATAATATATAAATATATATAATGTGTGTGTGTGTGTTTACATTATATTGAAAAGTAAACCTTATCATGGTTTTACTACAGAGAAAGTTGCATTCCTGTTGAACATCCCCACAAGGCTTATTATGTGGCTCATTATTCAACTCTTTTGTCTCTCAGCTGTCAATCACTGATTATTCAGGAGCTTTCCCGCCTCCACGCATACAGCCTTTCCCAAGCAAAAGTGTCTTAGAAATTGTAAATCAATGTATTGCTTTATGTGATTGAGTAGGCCATATGATTTTCACATCATTTTGAAGAAAAAACTCTAGACTACTAGATCCAGTTTGGAAAGTCTTGGGAAAACATGTTTAGAATGAGTTTTGTGGTGTTATATCAGTGACTTAAAAATTTTGCTTTTTCAAAAACCACGCATAAACATTTTTCTCTCAAAAATACAAACATGTACATACATGTTGATTATATGATATTGTAGCCCAGTTTGTGATGAACACAGTGTTATGAGACTTTTGCCATTAATATGTTTTCAAGCAACTGAAAAAAGCACAAATGTCAGTGCATGTCAAAACTTCCCCAGGGCCCTAAAAACCCCTTAGACCCCAGAGGGTTAAAGGTGCCCTTCCTCTGTCGTTTTTATTGTTTTATACTGTTTTCTGAGGTCTACTCATGATGTTTGCATGGTTTTTACATCCAAAAACATCAAAAGCAATAAGTAATAGGCCATTTTGTACCCTGATTTTGAAGCTGGTTAGAGAAATGATCTGTTTTAATGGGCGGGCTGCATTGACGACTTGGAAGTAAACGCCCACTGCTATGATTGGATAACAGTTTTTCGTTCAAACTAACTTTCAATTTAATCTCATGTGTAGTCAGTTTAATGTTAAGTGAGTGTCTTAAGACACAGTGTCTTTCTTACACACGCATATTTTATCATAAACCCTTTTGACACACACACGCGTGTCTTTTATCGTAAACCCACGCACAAAAACACATTCACAAACACACACACACACGTGTCTTTTATCGTAAACCCTTTCGATGCGCGTGTAGCAGCGCACGCACGCATAAACACACACACACACACACACACACACACACACACACACACACACACACACACACACACACACCTTTTACATAAACCCTTCGATATGCGACCCCACATGTGTCTTTTATCACATTTGATGCGTGTGCATCATGAATTCGCGTGAATCGCGTCCCTCTGAAGAGAAATCCCGGCCGCAACTGATAGTGACACATAGTACTAAAGTGTTTTACTCACACAAACACGCTTGTCTTTTATCATAAACCCTTTCAAAGCATGTGCAGCATGAATTCGCGTCCCTCGGAAGAGAAAACACAGTGCGCCAGAGTGACACATAGTACTAAAGTGTTTTACTCACATGAGTCATATTCTGACACTGATCTGTAGGAAGAGCAATCTTCTTTTGGGAGCTCAGGAATGTCAACATTTGTTAACAAAATGACAGGAGGAATGTACACTATCTTCAGTGTGTCCCTGTACTTCAAGTCATCAATTGAACTTGAAGTAACAAAGTCATCAAAATCCTGGTCTTTGCACTGAAGGCTAATTTCCATTGAGATCCCAAATGTTTGTTTTATTGTTGCTTCCAACTCTTTAACTGACTGTGGCATTCCAGGAAGACAAAGTTTCTTTATGTCATGGTCCAGGATGACTCAAAATTTTACAGCTGCCTCCATTTTGATGATGTAGCCTTAAAACAGGAGTGGGGAACCCTGGGTCCTGAAGGGCCACTGTCCTGCAGAGTTTAGTTCCAACCATAATCAAACACACCTGAATTTAATTTCCAAGTGATCCTGAAGACTTTAATTTGATTTTTCAGGTGTGATTAATTAGGGTTGGAACAAAACTCTGCAGGACAGTGGCCCTCCAGGACCAGGGTTCCCCACCCCTGCCTTAATAAGATGACAAAAGAACTTCCGGTAAACGCCGAGAGACAAATCAAGCCAGATTAAACACAGTAGCAAACGTAGCGGCTGGTGATTGGAGGATGTATAGACGGAGAGGGATATAAAGAGAGCTTCAAACACGCAAAGGTGTGTTGTGTTGTGGTAGCAGTGCTGTGCTATTGTTGGGTGTGCTGTCGAACCGTTCCAGTGTACAGAGTTGAGGATCTGGGCTAGGTCTACTGGATAAAGAAACAGAGAAGGATATAGAGCCAGAGGCTGAGTATAATATCCATTTTGAAGATTTCTAAACGAAACGATCTACGTACATTATTGATGTGTTTGAGTGTTTACTGAGGAACGACTCACCGGAAGTGCTGTTGGAGAGGACTTTAGCAGTGGATTTAAATACGGGGTGAAGAGGATTTCGTCCGCCCTAAGGAGAAGGAAACAAAAAGGGGAACATCATTAACCATTGTGAGTACTTGGTACCTTGTACAGCGTGTTATTGTGGAGTTTGCTCTGTTCAACGTGTATTGTGAGCCTTCAGTCAATAGGTTAACGGCCCTATCACGGAGCAGAGTGGTGGGAGAGCCGGGAAGTAACAACCCAGGGAGAAGTAAGGGGCCGCGGCCGCGATGCCCATCTTACTGGTTTCCACTATACAACGCCAACCGGTCCCGGGAACAGTTCGAGGAAGACAGGGCTTTGACCTTATTTTTCACGTAGAGTGTGAGAAGTGCTGTGGGTGAGTCTGTGCCTTTGCTGTGAGTGTACACTTAAAATTAGTGCAGTGTGATGCTGTGTTTATGCTGTCATTAGCCCCCTTCACTGAACTCGCCGTGGAAAAACGAGAGGCTGTGGAAGTCGGTGAAACAACTCACCTTATATGCTGTTTGTGACCCCTGTATTGAAGACTCAAGTATAGCGCTCTTTTGATCATCCTTTGGACTTTGGTCTGGCTCGGTGGAACGGTGGTGAAGGATACCGGTATACTATACTGCTGTGAGTACAGAAAACCAAAAAGTGCTTTATGCATATGAAGAACATTGTACTGTTGTAAAAAGGGTGGTGTAGATTAATCTCACCTGTTACTAGGGGTGTAACGATATTACGAACCGAACGATCACGATACACCACCCACGATACGAATCGCGAACCTCCCGTGTCGTGTCGCGGTACTCTCACGCCTCCTGCTGCCCATTGTTGAGGTTAATTTCACTTATCTCTGACTAACTAATCTATTTATTAAAAAAATATATTTGAATATATATGATTAAATTGTATTAGTAATGACTTTTTAAATTCTGTTCTAAATAGTATATTCCAAAGTTACTGTTTTCCAAGTGCATGTCATGTCATGTCACGTGACTTGGGAGTGAGCACAGGTCACAGGATGGCTGCTCCGCCTGAGATTGCAGATCCCCCGGACACATTTAAGTCTCTTGTGTGGGAACATTGTGTGGTTTCCAGTAGAGTACAGGAATGGAATTCGTGTCGTAGAAATCACACACAATCTGTCGTAACTGTGTGCGTGTGCTTGCAGTCGCGTGTGTGTGTGCTTGCGTGTCAGATCAGGTTAACCGAAGTAAAATAGAAGAGCGCGAGATCATTCTCCAGAACAAAAGTAAAAATGTGACAAGACGTCGTCTGTCTGAGGTAAAAACTAGGGGTGTGCAAAAAAATCGATTCACATTTGAATCGCGATTCAAGCTTTGCCGATTCTGAATCGATTCATAGAATTCCAAAAATCGATTCATAAATTTTTTTGTAATGCCGTTTTACTATTGTCCTGAAATGAGTTTATCTCAGTATTCCCATAGATGACGCCGCGTCGTATTCACTCTGACGCCTGCACACTCGTCACAGTGTTTCCCACACATTGGCCCTCATTTATCAAAAGTGCGTACACCAAATTTCCAGCGTACACCTTGCGTACACCCAAAACCACGGTGACTTTGACATTTATCAATATGGACGTTGGTGTACGGCACGCTCAAATCCTACGCCAGCTCAGGAGGTGGTGTACGCACATTTTGAGTTAATGCAGAAATGCGCAAAAACTTCCTAACACCACAAAACGTACTGACAAACTAAAATATATATGATATATTATGACCCACTGTAAAAAACATAGTAATTATAAACTTCAGTGTTTATTTTTATGCAACAATGTTCAATGTTTAATTTGTAAGACTTTACCAAAGCATTTGATTTGTATGCATATGTATTCCTTCAGTTGAGAGCCTGTGCGCTTTACCTTGATGTTTCAGAGCGAGCATGTGAACGGAGCTTAGTGGGAGCGGAGCTTTGAGCGGTGCGGTAATATTACCATTAAAGCGCCTTTCCGAAAATTCCGCTCCCTCAGCACCGCTCGTTGAACCCAGAACGCCCTTTGATAATTTGCTAGTTCGAGAATCTGTAAAAACGTCTAGCAATAAGTTATGGAATTCAAGCCTTATACATAAATGTAAAGTAAAAATCAAAGTTAAGATTGAGCAGGAAGAAAAAATTGAAAGGGACTGCGGAGAGACTGTAAAGAGTTAGCAAATATTCTTCCTGGAATCTGAAGCGGCACATTGCAAGAAAGCACAAGGATGTGCTACGAAAACATGGTAATGCAATAAAAGGTAAGCTAGTTACGTACCATTCGATGATAAATAAATACAGATGAGATAAGGTAAAATGCTTGTGTTGAATGGAGCCGTAAATCCGATCATGATGACATGCGGACAAAATTATGGCCACGAATAATTTTTTATGCTATGGACACTTCTTTTTCTTATTTAGTCTAAAGTATGGCCATAAATTTAGAATTTGTTCCCAATATTCAACAGTTTGTTCCTTGGAATTAATTATTATAATATTTAGAATATTTCGTAATTACTATTACAATTATTATTACTTCAAATTATGAATTAGCTTAGCTAAAACATGTGGATGTCGTGGAAACAAATTGTTAATTTGAATTATATCCAGAGCTCCGTATCAAACTGGATCTAAGATACAGCTAACAAACAACTGTATGTAAATACAGAACAACACACTACAAAAGTTACTACATCATTTTAAAATATTATATAAAAAAAATTAACTGAACCATTAAGCAGACATAGAATTTAGATGTAGGCAACAGTAAATAATAATAATAATAATAATAAATAATTATTCTTCTAAATATCAATTAATAATAAAAATAATAATAATACAAATTGTCATCCAATTATTAATGTGTCTTTAATCCCACTCTTTAAACTGCCAAATAAAACAATTTTGTTTCTTTTCACTTCCCTGGATTCTCTTCTTTGCCGTCTTTCGTGTGTCAATGGCGTAAAATGAGGGCGTGGGGGAGGCGGAGACTTGAATTTATATGGGCTTGTTATTCTAATGACGATCGTTTTCGGCCGCGGCATTTATGAAGGGCAGATATTGCGTACACCTGAATATCAACGGTACGCACAGTTTCATAAATCAGGCGGTGAGAGGAGTGTAAGCATAATCTTACGTCAACATATACGCCCGTTTCTACGCAAGAATGATAAATGAGGGCCATTGACTTTACTTGGGTGCTGTGCTTAGTTATATTAACAAGTGCCCAAGTTTTTCTGGCTTCAAATTTAGTCTTTTTTGTTTTTCTGTGATGATGACACTCTTTAATAATGACATTTTGTGTGCGACATGATGAGCTCGGTGTCCGTTCACGTGCTCTCTGTTTCGCAATGAATTGGGATGCGACGCGAACAAGCTCGTGTCACATTATCCTTCATGTTTCTGAACTTGAGCAGAGTTTTACCATTAGAGGACTTCACGGAGCACCCGCGGACCGTATGGTTCCGGGTTTGTATTTGAAATGGTCAGCCAGGTCCGGGTCAGTCAAAGTTAAATTACTTCGGGTCCCGAGTCTGATTAGTGAGTAAAACCCGAGTCGATCGGAGAATGACCGTGAGCGCTACCGTGCTAAAGCTCCCGTGCAGTTTCAGCGTGCCTGCGGTTTCTATGGCGATAACTGGCTCTTTTCTAACATTATTAATAAACCATATCTTTTCCAAAATCTATTGCACTGAACGAGCAAAGCTCAAGCTGACTCAAGATTTACAAAACGCAAAGCTGTAATGTAAAGTCCCCTGTCACTGGGACAGCAAGTAGACTTTTGAATCTGAAATAATGAGTGGATTTAGCTTTTTTTAATTGGCAAGAGAGAAATAGAGAGGGACTTTCCTTGCTTCTGCTCTATCTAATAGACATAATAACTATTATAACACCAGTCACATTTATAATCTATAGACCTGCACTGTCTATCATTCATATTATATTATTTATATTTAATAGAGTTTGATAAAAGGGTTCATCTAATTGCTTCATATCAGTTTTTATTTTTGCATAAAGACATAAAGTAATATCAAACTACATTTAATTTGTTGTGTTTTTTTTTCTTTAAAATTGTATATCTCCTACATTCAGTCACATAGGAAGAAGTAAACTACATTTACATACTGTGAATAGTTTTTTAAAATCAAGAATCGTTTTTGAATTGAAAATCGATTTTGAATCGAATCTTGAGCCTAAGAATCGGAATCGGATCGAATCGTGAAATTTTCTGAATCGTGCACCCCTAGTAAAAACACAGGGTTTACACGTTTGTTGCTATTTTAATCGCAACAGAGATTTGATTTGTTTATTTTTGCCTGTTCAGCACAAGTTCGCGTGTTTAATCGCCTCCGCTGTCACTGTGAGAAAAAAAAATCATTAATTCATCTGTTTCATGATGTTAAACATGTAAAGTGATGCATGGTCTCTGTTCATCTGTTCTCTTCTTCACAAATAATTAAACACATTTTAACTTGAATTCTCGTTTTGTAAGTCCATGATTAAAAATGAACATGTTAACAAAAACAATTATTATCATTAAAGCATGAAATTACGAATAATAAGTGATGGCAGAATTTTTAAAAGTGAAAGTCTAAAGCGACCTCTGGTGTGTGTGTGTGTGTGTGTGTGTGTGTGTGTGTGTGTGTGTGTGTGCGTGTGTGTGTGTGTGTGATGATTACCTTGATGAGTTCATTACTGATAATAAACCCACATTATATTCAGATTTACAGATTCATAGTACATTTATTTCATGCATTAGTTGACTTCAACAGTAACATTTTCAGCATTTTAGCTAAGGAATGATATTCATCACCTGATAAAGAGCTAATTAGAGTCCTGCATTACTAAAGTTAAAGTCTGATTTTAAGTTTGTTTGCCAAAGTTAATAAAGAAAACGTCAAGTTATTTTTGTTGTTGTTATTAAGTTAAGTTAATCTATTGTTCCTTAAAATGACAGGAACCCTACACCCACAGCAAACCGAAACGAATCGGACCGAACCGTGGCTCCAAAACCGTAAACCGATCCGAACCGTGCAATTGGTGTATCGTTACACCCCTACCTGTTACGGAGCCTCTGTGCGCCCCTGTCCAGTTCTCTGTGGTCGAAGTAGAAGAGAGGAGAGGGCAGCGTTCGGCTCTGCGTGACAGTGTCGGGTCCCCCTCTGCAGTACAAGAGGCCTCTGGGAAGGCTTGTGCCACGACGTTTCCCTACATAAAGGTCTGTGAGTATACCTGACGATTGGTTCCAGTGTAGTCGCCGTAAGTCCACCGTCCATGAGCAGTGATTATTGTTGTAATGCCTGTTGAATGTCCAAAAGTTACTATCAGTTGAAGGAACGATTCGAAGAGACGCAGCTGTCAAATCTTACTTGCCTCTGCTTTATGCTATGAGCCGCCAGAGTGACCAGCCAAAGTCCCAGTGCCTGTAAACGTAATCCTCTGTGTTACAGCTATAAGCCTGCAGAAGGAGAGAGCCCGAGTCCAGCACCTGTGAAAAACTTACCTCGTATGCTGTCACGAGTTACCTGGGTGAGAGCAAGTCCCAGTGTCTGTAAACATAATCCTCTGTGTTACAGCTATAAGCCTGCAGAAGGAGAGAGCCCGAGTCCAGCACCTGTGAAGTACTTACCTTGTATGCCGTCACGAGTTACCTGGGTGAGAGCAAAAGTCCCAGTGTCTGTAAACAAAATCCTCTGTGTTACAGCTATAAGCCTGCAGAAGGAGAGAGCCAGAGTCCAGCACCTGTGAAATACTTACCTCGTATGCCGTCACGAGTTACTGGGGTGAGAGCAGAAGTCCCAGTGTCTGTAAACGTAATAGGCCCTTTTCACAACTACGTCACTTAACTTCCGCTTTTCAGCGCAGCCGGGTAATGTAACTTCCGTGTTAGACAACATTGGGGGAGAGTCTACTAACAGCTCGAAATATCGACAATAAATGTAAGTTTATTCATGCTTATGTATTTATTATCGTGTTCTTGTGGTAACTGTATAAGTTATTTTGTAAGTTATCAATACATAACTACGTTTAACAGTTGGAAAAGTAGGTAAATGGGTAACGTTTGCAATAACAAGCAACACGGAAAAGTTATATGAATGCATCGTAACGTCTTAACATTACTTAACTCGTTGCCTTTTATATTGAAATGTGATTACTTTCTTTTAAGATAATGTTGTTTATAATAGCTTGATAGATTCAGTCACTTAAAGTGCTACAACAATTCTAAGTTATATATTGATGCTATTGCCCTTACCTTACGGTGTCCATCTGTAAACAGCAGCCCATCCTACAGTACACATGCATGTCCTAGTCATTAAGATGCTGTCGTAGTGTTCCTTAGATGCTATGTTCATTGTGTATATAGTATGTCTTTATATTAAAAGATTAAAATAAGGGTAAAATTTGAATTTGACAGAAGTTAAAATTACCTGGGTTGCATGCTAAAGGAAAAGGCGGAAAACATGTTAACTATGAACGCGAAATCGTAAAGTTTAAAATAATAATATTTACGTATTTACAGGTTAAATTGATTCTTTTAATAATGTTAATGACCATTTCAGCCGATGTGATTCATCATTACTTTCTTCCTGTCTCCATCTTTCAACAGAATCATAACACGCATGGCACAGTCATCATGTAAATGTTATTGTAGTGTTCCCTGTTGTTCAAACAACAAAAAGAAGTTTCCTTATCTGAGTTTCCACGACTTTCCAGTGGACGAAGAAATACGTTCTCGTTGGGTTAGGGCGATAAGAAGAGATGAGGGACTTGGTTTTAAAATACTTCGAGGGAGCACCTATGTATGTAGCCAACACTTTGCCCCAGAGGATACATACTAGGGGTGGCACGGTTCACAAAACCCTCGGTTCGGTTCGTATCACGGTTCTATGGTCACGGTTCTCGGTTCAGTACGGTTCTTGTTGTTATTTTTTCTTTAAATTTTTAACACTCCAGAAATGTATTATCTTATTAATGTATTAATTATCCATAATTTAGGATACAGTATTAAAAAAAAAGTTATATCATGTAATCATGCACAAACTGAATTTGACTTTAAGCACATTATTGGGACCATCCCTGAGGAAAGCCAGGTGAGATTTTGAAACAGCAAGAGGGAAGACATTGATGATTTCAACATGCTTTTCATTTATTTGGCAAAAAAGAGAATGTGTATTGCCATCTACATGAACTTTATGTGCATTTTTAGCACACAAAGATAACTTGCATTTATTAAAATGCCAACTTCAGTGTAGCTCTTAGATTTATCACTGAGAGGCTGCTTTAATACTGAGAGTATATGTGGACGAGAGAGAAACATAACCTTTACACCTGTAATATTTAAATCCGTCTCTTTTGCCCACTTTTGGCCACTTCTGTCCTGATTACTTTGAGGGACAATTTATGAAATAAGATCGCGCAACTTTCACACGCTAGCAAAATGAAACTACGCGGAAATCAGCCGCTTTAATTTTATCAATGAAAGGCTAAAAATAGCGCTAAAGACATAAAACAGTACCTCAGATTAGATAAATGGTCGGAGAGAAGGCGATCTCCTGTGGCTGTTCGAGCACATTCAACCCATAGACTGCAGTTCAATCTATTGTTTTATTTCCGCTGTCATCATAGGTAACATGAAATAAAAATATGTTTCCACACACCAAACTTATACGACGCTGGCGCATCCTCCAACTGCGGGCAGACTTCCTTTTCTCTACCACTTGCCATTTCTACCATAACATAACCTGCAGTTACTTATTCTCCAAGCCAGTCACCTCTTCTTTCGCTCGAAAGGGAAACACGCTATCTGAGGTCACATACAGGGCATGAGACTACATTGCGCATGCCATGAACCGTTGAACCGTGCGGTACACACGCGCTCCGAACCGAGACAAGCGAACCGAACGGTTCGGATTTTTTTCATGGACCGTGCCACCCCTAATACATACACAACACCCAGCAGTGGATGAACCAGGATAAAAAAGGGAGCAGTGCCATCTAGATTTCCCTGGAATGACTGGGGTAAAGGTATGACAGTATTAAGTTTGGTAGTACATTAACAAAAAATCATAAGTTATTACAATGTAAAATTGCCATGCTTTACAGTTAATAATGCTTGTATAAATAAAATACATGATAATAGTACTGAACCTGTTTTACAGCTTATAAGTCCATATAACATTGCAAATTATTATTGCATTTGTGGTGGCATTATACATTTTGTTTACTCTTTGAGGTTCTGATAATTGATTATCATATATTTAGAATGACATTCATGTGTTTCTATCTTTCACATCTTCAGGAAAAGGGTCACAAGCTCGGCAGTCAGTTTACCAGAGAGCAAGGAAACGTTTAAGGCCTGCTGTCCTTGATGAATCTCAGGAGATGCTTGTTCCAGGAGACATCACAGAGGAGGCCCTGCCTGTGGGTGGAGTGACAAAAGATCATGACTATGCCTACCATCCTTCTCCTGGTTAGTACTACAAAAAACAGAGTAACAGGTTTTTCTTTGTGGCAATAATTTTTTTAACTATAGGGATTCAGAGCAGCTGTGGTTAATGTTAAAAGTTTTGATGCTTATTTATGAAAACCTCAAGTATTACTGGAAGCTCAATTACTCTGAACAGAACCCCAATATATGATGATGATTGAGAACGACTACAGATATTACATTGTAAACTTTTGCTTTCTTTTAAGGTAAACTGGATGGCGCTGCACAGAGAATCCAAGAGTTGGAGCTTCAGGTTTTGTCACTAGAGCTTGAAATCCAGCAGCTGACCGTTAAGAAGCAGCAGCCTCTGATTTTCAAGTTCTGCGTCACAGATGAGGACTTTCGTTACTACACTAGGTTCAGCTCAAAGGAGGTTTTCACTGTGTTTTGGGAGTCAGTTTACCCCTCTGCTTCACGCCTTTTGTACTGGTCCAAGGCACAACGAACAGCACAAGAGACACCTAGCCCTCAGCGAAAACTTCAGCTCATTGATGAACTGTTCATGTTTCTCTGTCGTGTTGCAGCCGGGCTTCAGGAGAAAACCTTGTCGTCCATCTTCGGGGTCAGCTTGTCTACAGTTAGCCGCATCATCTTAACATGGACAAGCTACCTTTACCAGGTTCTTGGCTCGCTACCATTGTGGATGACAAGAGAGCAAGTGCAGGCCACAATGCCTGACAAGTTCAAGCTCTACTGCCCTCAGGTGAGAGTGATAATCGACTGCACCGAGATTCGTTGTGAAACAGCATCTTCTCTTTTGCTACAGTCAGAAACTTTTTCCAACTTCAAAAATCACACCACCTTTAAAGGTCTAATTGGCATTGCACCATGTGGGGTTATCACATTTATATCAAAATTGTACACAGGCTCCATCTCGGATATAGAAATAACTCGGCAGTCACAGATCTTACAGTTACTTCAACCAGGAGATGGAGTAATGGCTGACAAGGGGTTCCAAATTGAGAAGATGCTGTCAGAGGTGGGGGCAACACTTATCATCCCTCCACTGAAGAAATCTAACCAGCTCAGCATGGAGGATACCCAGAAGACCCAGGCTATTGCCCGTCTTAGAATTTTAGTTGAGAGGGCCATACGTAGGGTGAAGGAGTATCATATTTGGGATGGACATGTTCCTCTTTCTATGGTAGGCTCAGTCAATCAGCTGTGGGCCATCTGTTGCATGTTGTGTAACTATCAGGGACCTCTTGATATCAAAGGGGACAAACCCATCTGAAAAGGTTCCTTTTCATAAAGGGACAGTTCACCCAGAATTGGCCAGAAATTAAAATTTTGTCATTTACTCACTCTCATGTTGTTACAAACCTGTATAAATTTCTTTGTTCTGATGAACACAAAGGGAGATATTTTAGAGAAATGTTTGTAACCAAACTATTTGTGGACCCCATTTTTTTCCATAGGATTCTTTTTCCTACTATGGAAGTAAATGGGGTCTACAAACGGTTTGATTACAAACATTTCTCTAAAATATCTCCCTTTGTGTTCATCAGAACAAAGAATAGAGGTTTGCAACAACATGATAGTGAGTAAATGACAGAACTATCGCTTTAAAGCAGTGTTCTTCACATCCAACCCTGGGGAGCTGTTGCCCTGCAGAGTTTAGCTTGATTAAGGTTGGAGCTAAACTTTGCAGAGCACCAGCTCTCCAGGGTTAGATGTGAAGAACACTGCTTTAAAGAGTTAGTATTTCACACTGTGCAGATGAACTGTATATACAAGGGCTGTGTATAATATTTTTACATTTGTTAATTTTGTATTACGTTAGTCCGTCAGAATATTTGTTGAATGTTTCAGTGTTTTCTAATAAACAATGTTGTGAGACATTATGTGAAAAGTTTATCCTGAGTAAAATGCTTTTCCCCTTACACATTAAAAGAACAAGAATATTTTTGAAACTTGACTTTAATTTAGACATTTGGTAATAGTCTATAAGTGAGGTAAAGAAACAAATCAAAAGCTTACACGGCAGCTAATATACAAACACAATATACAAACAACAACAAGGTTACAGTAGTTTTATGCAACCATGGACCATAAGAGAAGCATATAGGCTTTTTTGTCAGTGGTCCCTATTTATATTTACCTAAAATGAAAAATTGTAAATTGAAAAAGTATTTACAACAGGAATCACAGATGTTTACATCTATTTACATTATTTACACACACTATTTACATATTTTTTACAAACTACTTACTTTTTAAAATTATGCCTCAACGTAATAATACATCCATGTAGATGCTGTAATAAAAATAATCCAGTTTATTTCGCAATGAGTTTATAACCTCCTCATCTCTAAAGATTCTTTCAACTGTAAAATCAGTGTTGGTATCTGTTATGAAATCACACCACATTTGTCCACTTAATGCCAGCTGGCCTTGAACCTGATAGTAGTACTTATGGTTTTTCTTAAGGCAGGCCTGGCTGTGAACTTTGAAGAGGTGTTTTACTTGAGAAACATTGTCAACATCGCAACTCTTTACCTCTGCCAATCCAAATGGCATTGTTTCTCTTGGGTCGAAGACTAGCATCAGGGCTAGCTGCAAGGTGAGGTGCATCTGGGTGGATGATTATTCCACACTGCATCACAGAGATATTACAATAATCCGAGTATTGCCTCAGTAGTTCAGGTTCCAAGTCCAGCCCTCTTTTCATAGCAGCTGTTTGGGGACTTCCTCTAAGAATGCGAGCAGCTAAGGCTTTGGCAGTAGACTCCCCACGGACATGGTAGATTTCACCGAATCTACTGGCTGTCAGTCGGGGTTTCCGGACCTTGGTCCACAACTGGCATTCAGACTGCTTTCGGGTTTCTGCCTCAATAGCAGCAGAGATTTCCCTCGACACCTTAAGGCTTTCTAAGTGGCATTGTAGCTTATAGTTGGACTGAAAATTGTAATGAAATTTAAAATTGTAACCTTCAACAGGCAGTTGAGGAAATTCAGGGGCAGGAGCATGTTTTATAATGTCTCTACTGATTTCAAGAGGGCACTGGTAGGAGAGCACAGACCCAAATGGCACAGGGCCAAACTTAGAGTCCACAAGATTAAGGTCCTGAAGTCCGTGCAGTATTTTGCAAATGCCTGGTTGTGGGCGTTTTTCTTGCAGCTTCTCAACACTGGCCACGATGTTAGGATCTGGAAGAGGTCCTGATAAAAAGGTGAGATATGTCAAGTTTAATTTACTTATGTCAACCATTCTTTCATTTTTTAGCAGACACCAATACTTGTCACATCTCTGTAAATACACATTAAAGTGTTTAAGCTTCTGCAAACCTTTATATTAATTTTTACAATTTGTAGAATACATCAACTGAAGGCTTGCATAAAAAGTAAATATACGAATGATTGCTTTGTTACTAATTATACATTAAAGTATTTGGACAAGTGTTTATTCAGACTTACCACTATATGCTCTGTACAGTGTACATTTCACACCAGTTCAGGCACGATCCTGGGATTTTGGTACTGGTTTACACACTACCATGCAGTTTGTTGACTCAGGTGCAATTCCCTGTAATAATATACTGATGATTAACTATTAACTGATAAAAGTCATTACAAGCTGCTAGACCAACATCATTCATTACATGTAATGAATATTAATGATTTACCTGTGTCCTAGGACGGTGCCATGTCTGCAGTGAGCTAGTGCATGACAGTGGCAATGGCACTGTCTTGAACCCCATGGTACTGTAATGAGCACTTTGAAACAGTAGTGCTACGATGTGGTTGCACAGTGCTTTCCCAGCACAACAGGTACATGACATGCCGTTCAGTACCACAGGAACCTCTCTAGCGTGAAATGTAACCTGATTATAGAAACTAGGCTTGTTGCGATAGTCGGTGTTACCGGTGATACACGGTGTTTAACCCACCTACCGGTCATAGCACTTGACCACCGGCACCGTCCCCATCGTATTGAAGTTTTAGCCTTTAGCAATAAAGCACTTAATTCAGTTCGTGACTACGTGCCTTCGTAATTTAGCGTAAGCGGAACGAGCGCCGCAGTGAAGCAGCAGGTGTCCGATTTAATTTATCATGTGAGGAGAGTGAGGCGAGCTAACTGGCAAAGGATGGCGGAAGATCTGGTTTCAAAGCGAAATGCAAAAGCACCTATTTGGAAATATTTTGGATTCAAACCAAATGCCAACAGGGAACCTGAAAACGTTAACGAGGCAACCTGTAAACTTTGCCTGATGAAAGTTGCAGCATCCGGAGGTAACACTTCGAATTTACACGCACATCTTCAAGCACACCACAAAAATGAAGCGGCCAAGATGTGTCCAGCGGCAAAAAATCGACCACAAAAGCCTGACACACAAACACAGCCTTCGATAAGTGGTGCATTTGCGCGATGCACAAAATATAAAAGGGACAGTGCGAGGTGGAACACGTGCACTGACGCAGTGACGAAATACATATGCAAAGAAATGGTGTCTTTTAATACTGTTGAAAAGCAATCTTTCAGAGACCTTATAACCACACTCGACAGCCAATATGAACTGCCAGGGCGTTACTATTTCACCAAAACAGCTGTCCCACGTGCCTACAACCGTGTCCGGAGTGAGTTGCAAAACATTATTTCAACTGTTGAGCATTTTTCCCTCACCACGGACATGTGGTCGAGCACAAAGATGACCCCTTATATGTCTCTGACTGTCCATTTTATTGATACTGAATGGGGACTACAATCAAAATGCCTACAAACTAGTTTTTTGCCAGAGGATCACACTGCAGCTAACTTGGCCGATGCCCTGCAGGAGGCCCTAAGTGATTGGGGATTAGACGAGAATAAAATATCTTGTATCACAACGGACAGTGGAGCTAATGTAAAAGCAGCTGTTCGTAATTTAGGCTGGCCCTGGTTAAGCTGCTTTGGGCACAACCTAAACCTAGCTGTGTCCAACACAATCGACAAGACAGAAAAAGCCCGCACAGACCGTGCTCTAGCTGTGTGTCGTGCAATAAATGGCATGTTCTCCCACAGCTGGAGAAGAAGAAGGGAACTGCAAAAAGCCCAAGCCGAGCTTGGCCTTCCTGAACACTCGCTGGTGACGGTAAGTTTATTGTAGCCTCAAATAGTTTGTGACAAAAGCATCTGTTAACAAAAACATTGAAACAATTATAATAAATAATTATAATAAACCATGTTTTTAGTTATTAATATTTGTATATGTTTTAATAGTGATTTGTAATATTGAAATTTTTTTAAACGACTGGTTATAACGACTGGCTATAACAAATGTTTTTATTTTCTCCCATGAGGACTGTGCAACTCGCTGGGGATATAAGCAGAAAATGATTGATAGGATGTTAGAGCAGAGGCCAGCCATCAACCGAGTACTTGCAGATGACCGTAAAGCAAATGTGAGCATCACATGGCAAGACGTTAAAAAATAAAGCGTTAAAACCAGTAAGCGAGTTCACCGACATCCTGTCCGGCGAGAACTATGTTACCGTGTCATCGCTTCTGCCTATGCTGCATCTCATTAAAGAGGACACTTTGGCCCCATCAAATGAGGATGGACAACTGACAGCCAGCCTAAAAGCCGGCATCATAGCTATTTTAGATGGGAAATATGAAGCGCTGCCTGAAGAAAGCAAGGAGCTTATGCGCAAGGCGACTTTCCTGGACCCGCGCTACCGGGGTAACTACGATCCAAATGTTGATGAGACTAGGAGGATAATTGAGGAAGAAGCGGTCCTTTTGGGTAGGAGGGAACAGTCAGCGCAACCCGTGACAGAACAGGAAGGGGGAAATAAGGATGAAAGCGCAGAGGAGCCGCCGCACAAGAGGAAAACACTAGCAAGTTTATTAAAAAGAAAAACAGGCGCTGCATCAACACTGACTGTTCCAGAAAGGGTGCTCACAGAAATCGCAACTTATGTTCAGGAGCCCGAGTCCTCCATTAATGCTGAGACGGATCCTCTGGTGTGGTGGAAAGAAAATCAAAATAGGCTCCCCGTTCTGGCAAAAGTAGCCAAAAAATATCTTTGTGTTTGTGCAACAAGCTGCGCATCCGAGAGAGTGTTCAGCACGATGGGAAACATAATCACCCCAACAAGATCTCTTTTGAAACCAGAAATGGTAAATATGTTGGCTTTTCTGGCCAGGAATATGTAAGAATGTATGCAACAAGCAGCGCGATCACGTTTTGTTCCCTGTTGCAATTTAAAATAAAAGTTTTTCATTTATTGTTTCTCATTAAGCCTATTAATAATTTTTTGCACGGTGTATGCAGTTAATAGGCCTACCTCTTTTTTTTTACAGCTTAACGTGAGTTTAATTTTTATATTAGTTTTTTTTTGCACTTGTCCAGTGATTATTCTGGTAGGCTACCTTATTTAACTAAGTTTTTGATGTTCGTTCGTTTCATATTCGATGGTTGTGCAGTGTTTTTTTTTTTTGCTGAAAAAGGCAGACACTTTATTTAACGAATAATGAATATAATATATATAAATTCTTGTTTTATACTTGCACGATGTGTGCAGTGGTTCGTTTTGTTAATAAATGCACTTTAAAGGTGTTTCATAAGTGCTTTTGTTTAGTTTTTGCATGGTGTGTTAAGTTATTATTCATTTTGCAATAAAGATGTGTGTAATACAAGCGAGTGTCTTATTGTTTTGTGTATTTTTATTAAGAATAAAATAAATGAACTCATGATTAATTCAAACAAATGCTACTGAATTGCTGCTAATTAAAGTGAAAGTAAATTGAGACGTGTGCACGTCTCACGACCGCATTTTCGGCCACCCGAAATCCCCGACACGCAACCCCGGTGACACCGGGATTACCGTTTTTTTTACACGTCGATCAACCGGTGGAAAAAATCCGTCACCGCAACATCCCTAATAGAAACATGACATAAGTTTTTGCTGCACACAATTTTACATTTCATTGTAATAATTGAACAAACTGAAGGATTAAAGTAAGTGGATAAGCTTTGAACACAAACTTTTTTTTTGACTTATCACACAAAGTATTTCTGTCTTTACTTTTCTCAAACAACCCTCTTCTGTTTCTTATGTAGCTACAAAGTTATTTACATCAGACTGAAAAACACACCACAATGGAACGTTGTGGAATACTGCAAAAGGCTCTGCAACCGCAGCACAACATGAACATCAGAAAAACCTGAAGGTGATGAGCCTCCTCATTTTTCCTCATGGACCTGTGACAACGTCCTCTCACTGTCACCTCATCAACAACTACATTCGAAACTATTCCAATGCAATGGTATTTGAAAGAGCACAACATTAACCAGGACCAAGTTACTGACGTTTACTTAACAATTAACAATCTTTAACTAACATCAGTGTAATGTAAACACGAGAGCAACAATAGTTTACGGGACGTACAAATAATAAGACAAAGCTAACGTTAGCCTCCGCTAACGTAAGCCAGGATGGACAATACAAAAATGCTTACCTTCATAATCAAACAGGTACTGCTCAATAAAGAATTTGTATCCTTTATCAAGTTTAGAACGTGTCGTAAGTGAAAATATGTCTGCAAGTCGCTGCACATCATCCAAACGTATTTTTGGCAGATGTAAAAGGGACTGAGTAAACTCCATCATAGCGTTCCACTGTACAGGGGTGCTGCTGGCGGAAGTAGAAATACCCTGCTTTGATTCAAGATGGCGGGTGAGTGACGTCATGTGAAAAGGGCCTATCCTCTGTGTTACAGCTATAAGCCTGCAGAAGGAGAGAGCCCGAGTCCAGCACCTGTGAAATACTTACCTTGTATGCCGTCACGAGTTACCTGGGTGAGAGCAAAAGTCCCAGTGTCTGTAAACGTAATCCTCTGTGTTACAGCTATAAGCCTGCAGAAGGATAGAGCCCGAGTCCAGCACCTGTGAAGTACTTACCTTTTACGCCGTCACAAGTTATCTGGGCGAGAGTAGAAGTCCAGTGTCTGTAAAAGTAATCCCCTGTGTTACAGCTATAGGCCTGCAGAGGGAGAGAGTCCCGAGTCCAGCACCTGTGGAATACTTAACTTCTACACCGCTACGAGTACCTGGGTGAGAGAAAAAGTCTTGGTTACTGTCAAGTAATACCCTGTGTTTACAGTTGTGAGTCTGAGGACGAAGAGAGTGTGAGTCCAGTTGCCTGGGAGAATCTACCTGTCTCAACTCTAGGATAGAGCCAAAGAGCAGACTACTCTAACACAGGATAATCGCCAGGTATCTACGTCACTGAACCCAACAATTTATTGTATCTTTCTTTTAATCTGCGTCCAGGAGAAGAGGAGGGCACCACGGGATCAACTAAACAAGGCATAGGAGCCTTGTCCCTCTTGTCTTCCCCCCGCCCTCAGTGGTGCCTTGGACCCCCGGCACCTGGCCCCTCTCTTCCCCCTGGCACGGCCCATCTGGAGGGCAGAAAGAGAACCCCTTTTAACTTCCCCTTTTTTCCCCTTTCTCCCAAACTATTTTAAGTAAATTAAATAAAGTTCATTTTAAATTATACTTACGCTTGGTTGTCTGGTCATTGGGTTGGCTTTGGGACCTCCTCGAGGTGGAAACTAGGAAGGGGCGTGGCTGGTTACACCTGTGGTCCGCCCCGACCTGTGACATTAACATTCAGTCTGGCATTATTTAGAAAGCATTCTTTGTTGTATGCGTGTATGTATATCAAAGAGACTTAAAGAGAACTGTGAAAAATGCATACATCAGTACCCCTTGAAATCATACCATATATGAAAGGTGGTATACGCCTTCCTGCAACCTTGTAGTCCGAGAGCGGACAAACATCAGTGAGATCCTTCTGTTCCACAAAAACTACAAGTTCTGTACTCTCCAGCTCAAACACTTGAAAGTGCTTATCATACCAGGAAATGAATACTTCAGCAATGAAATGGATCTTGTCTCTCAGAATTACTATCTGAAGAACTTCAATAAAGTCTGGGAGTACTTCATTAGACCCATAGGCCAAAATAATGCCTCTGGAGTATGTAGTTCCATAAACTGACACAGGTCCAAACACTTTAATGAGTGTTGGATAGTGCTCCAGGAAGTGGTGTTTGGGGATCAACTTAACCTGAGGAAACGCAGCAAGTAATCGAAGTCGATGCTCAGAAATCTTTGTGTCAAGATATGACAAACTTGCTTCAGTTTAGGTTGGTGCGTCCACAAGTTTAACTACTGTATGTCTTTAAGACACATGATTACATTCCATGCAGGATAATTTAGTGGTATCTTGTGTCCTATCATTAGTGGGAGAAGTCTGATGAGGGTGCAGTTTTCATGAGCATTTCCTCCAATACTTCTTCGAGTGTGGAAATGGAATGGGAATGAGCTGTGGACTGTCTGTCTTATCTCCCCACTTGTAAAGAAATGATTTGATTGTGTTTTTAAGCTCGTCAAGTGTGATGTACTTTTCGGCTATGAAATCACTAAAGCACAGTTCTAATTCCATGAGAATGATACCCTCAAAAAGGTTGTGCAAAGTATCAGGCGGATAGCCCTCAACCATGTGAAAATGGCTTAGTTTCTCTGTCAGTGGGCAAGGTTTTTTCACACCAAAGTAGTGGGATAGTGCAGGGTTTTCTTGTAGAGCCTTTACATGAACGGAATAATCCTCCTTTGTCCGGATTTGAAAAGCACCTGACCTTACTTCATTTTCTTGAAAGTCAACATGTACTCCTAGACAGAACCTGCAAATGTATGGTCCCGAGAAGATTTCAACAAGGCCAGCAACTCAATGTGCACCAAGATTATTAGCAACTACACAGTAAACAGTCCCTTTGACTGTTTTTCCAAGGACAGGAACCAAAATACCATCTTGTTCCAGTATAGCTATATCATCCAAGAGTGGTTTGAGAACCTCTGCATAGCCAAATCTTTTAATATCAGTAGCTTTGCACAAAAGTGCTAGATACCCTGAAGTTAGTGTGGACCGAAAACAGGATTGGATATTTCCCAATATCCAGTACACGGCTGTTGTGCTGGACTTTATGTTTCTGTCACAGGTCAGAGCGGACCACAGATGTTGTAAGTCACGCCCCTTCCTAGTTTCCACCTCGAGGAGGTCCCAAAGCCACCCCAATAACTAGACACACAGAGCGTAAGTATAATTAAAATGAAACTTTATTTAAATTAATTAAAATGATTTAGGGAAGGGAAAAGGGGAAATGTTAAAATAATTCGCCTTCTGTCCTCCAGCTGGATCTTACAGGGGGGGGGGAAGAGAGGGGACCAAGTGCCAGGGGCCAAGGCACTACTGAGAGAGGGGAAAGACAACGGGAAGAAGCTCCTGTGCCTTAGTTCTCTTGAACCCGTGGCGCCCTCCTCTTCTCCTGGAGGCAGAATTAAAAGAGAGATACAATCAATATTTGATTCGGTGAAGGTGGCTACCTGTCACTTAAGTTCGTGGAGCTGACTGATCATAGACTCAATCCGCTGATGTCTTCCTACAGGGCGCCTTGGACTCCACCTTCCTGGGCGACAAACGCTTCGGTCTAGCAACCCGTAGCAGTGAACAAGGGTAAGTAGTTCGCAGGTGACTGGACCTTTACTTTCTCCTACTGGAGGTTTGTGGCTGTAGACACAAAATACACTTTGCAGGTAACTGGGACTTTACTCTCACTCAGGTAACTCGTAGCAGTGGACAAGGTAAGTACTTCACAGGTAACTGGACTCGTACTTTCTCCTTCTGTAGGCTCGTATTAGAAAGGTACTTCACCAGCCTCAACGGTCTCTTGTTCCCCACGACTAGTTCAGTCTAGAGTGGCTACTGACGACACAAACACAGCATCCCACTGCAATATTTCAAGTGTACACATTCACAGCAAAGACAAAGACTCACCCACTGCACTCCACACACTCTACGTCAGGGGTCTCAAACTCAAACTGGCTTGGGGCCATTTCTGAGATTGACATTTCATCGGAGGGCCGCAGAGCTATTTTAATGTTAAAAAAGTACCATATTTCGGTAAATGTACTGTTTAAATTCTATTATTTAATGTATAATAATAATAATAATAATACTTGAAAATATATAAGCAGGGGTTTTTATCTTTTAAATATACATTATTTTATAAAAGTAAATCATTTCTTAAACTTATCTTTAATAACTAAGGCCTATTAAAACCTTGCACTTAACTAACAAATAAAATGTCTGTATACATTTATAAACTATTATAAAAAAAATACCATCAGTGTTTTGATTTATTTTGGATTGTTTTCAGTCATAGTATTGACTTCAGTAGTTCCATCTTTGTTATTCCACAGTTTTAATGAATTTGTTATTATATGTGGAAAAATATTAATAAGTGAAAGTGATCCTAAAACTTTTGAATAAGAAGCCAATGTTACATAAGCTAGTTAAACAGAAAACAAATATAATACTGCTCTATGTGTAATTGCATAGCAAGCCATAATATATTATACTTCATTATATATAGCAGTATACATACTTTTATCCTCTGTAGGCTACGTTTCTCCTCATCTTTCCTCTTTTCTTAACCTGGGCACTTTGATGGCTCTTTTTCTTATCTGTACTTTAATACTGCATTACAACGTTTGAGTTTCTGAAGCTCTCTTTTATACTCCTCTCCTTCTCCTCATCATCCAATCCCCAACCGCCGCGTTTACCGCTCACTCCTGTGTTCAATATGGCTTAATTTGCCTCCCGTCCGGGCGGAAACCATCCAGGCGGAACCAACCTTCCCTACTTTTAGTTCCGCCCCATGAAATCGTCACCGTGTGACATCCTCCCCCGCCAATCCGTTCTAGTCCCTAGAACGCCTCCTCGTAGTCCACTCACCATAGCGTGTAAGGGGCTGGCCTCAGTTCTTCCGCTGGGATGGCCTAGGGGGCGAGTCGGGGTCGACTCTGGCTGGCATGTCCTCAGGTCCTCTTGGAACGGCCCGAGCTGGTGCATTCACTGGGCCTCTCGGGAGCACAGCCCACCCTCCGATCCAGGGGGCTACTGGCGCTGGCTCCTTTGGAGCCTCTTTCACAGGGCTAGGATAGTTCGGACAAGGGCGGATCATATTACGATGGACCACCCGGTCTGTCCCGGGTTTCCCTTCTGGCCGGATCGTGTACATAGGTTGCCCAGGCCACTGCCGGCTTTGGACTATGTACGGGGTGGTATCCCATCGATCGCTCAGTTTCCCTTTTCCTTGCCGCAGGTTGTCCCGTACCAGGATTCTCTCGCCGGGGAGTAGAGGGGCATCTCTGGCCGTCTGATCATATAGCCTCTTATTCCTAACCCCTGCCGTCTGTATCCGCTTCGTGACCTGCTCGTAAGAAAAATGTAGGCGCTGATGGTGACGTCCCACCCACTCCATCAGACTCACTTCCTACTCATTCGCTGTTACTCCCAGCATCAAATCCGTGGGCATCCGAACGTGTCTGCCAAACATCAGGTAAGTGGGGGCATACCCCGTAGTGCTATGTACCCTGTTATTATAAGCTTGAAGCAGATTTAGCAAGGCACACACCTAATCGTCCTGACGTCTTTGATCCAGGGTCCCCAGCAAACCCAGCAAGGTCTGGTTGAACCTTTCACACCCTCTGTTTCCCTGGGGGTGATGCAATGTCGTGTGGGTCTTCGTACAACCATACAATTGGCACAGCTCCCGGATTACACGTGACTCAAAATTGGGCCCTTGATCTGAATGTAGGAACTCGGGGCATCCAAATGGCTGAAAGACTGTTTGATCTAGGGTGGGAATAGCCCAAGCATATTTAGTAAATAAGTCAGTGACCACAAGAATGTCCTGGTAGCGGTCCATGGGTCGACCCAACGTCAAGAAGTCCATGGCTATAATATGGAGAGGGGCCCTGGCATTAATGGGAACCATCGGTGCTCTGACCTCCTGCCTCGACTTAAACAGAGTACACCTGGGACATGCCTGAAAAAACGTACTCACCGACGTCTCTAGTCCTGGCCAATAGAAGTGCCTACGCAGAAGGGACACGGTCCTCTCCTGCCCTTGGTGTCCCATCTGGTCGTGATAAGCCGTAATCAGAGCTTGTACCTGTTCTCCTGGCACCACAATCTGGCAGACTTCTTCATCCAGCCCCGGATCTCTAATACTCCTGCATAGCACTCCTTCTCTCAACTTCAGCTTGGCCCACTGACCCAACAGCTTCCGTCCCATATCAGTCTGGGCTTGCCTTTCTGCTGGTGTCGGCCGTCGGCCTTGTTCCAGCCACTCGCTTAAATCTCTCACCTCTCGGTTCCTCTGTTGTCGTTCCCTCCAACGACAGGGGTCCCATCCCCAACTTACGGGCACCGCCTCTTGTTGGCTCCCCGGTGCATTTACCACGCCTACCATACACCTCTCCTCCTCTTGGCCCATTATCGGCTCGGCTACGTCCCTTCCCTCAGATCTTCCACTTGTGGGAGTCGTAACAGCACGTCGGCATTGGTGTGTTCCCACCCAGGGCGATACTGAAGCTGGTAATCAAAGTTTGCCAACTGGGCCACCCACCGTTGCTCCACGGCTCCTAGCTTCGCCGTCTGTAGATGTACAAGCGGATTGTTATCTGTGACCACTGTTACCTTGGCACCCCAGAGATAATCCTTAAATTTTTCGCTGAGCGCCCACTTCAGCGCCAGCAACTCCAATTTGAAAGAGCTGTAGTTGGCGTCGTTCCTCTCTGCAGGATGGAGACTCCGGCTGGCATAAGCGATTACTCGCCTCGCTCCTTCCTGTCGTTGGGCCAACACCGCCCCCAGACCAAGATTGCTGGCATCTGTGTACAGAACAAAAGGCTTTGTAAAATCAACGTAGGCTAGGATTGGGGCCTGCAATAACTCCTGCTTGAGCACTTGAAAGGCAGCTTCGCATTCCAGACTCCATTCAACGGTTAGGGACCCACGGCCCCGGGGGCGACCTGTTCCGGACAGTAGCTGATTTAACGGCTTGGTAATCTTGGAAAAGTTCTTGATGAACAGTCTTTAATATCCCACGAAGCCCAGAAAGGACCTTACTTGCCTTACCGTCTTCGGGGCACCCCAGTCTCGTACCGCAGACACTTTCTCTGGGTCTACCGAAACTCCTGCGGCACTAACCACATGGCCCAGAAACTTGACCTCCCGCCACAGTAGATGGCACTTGTCGGGCTGCAGCTTTAACCCGTACTTCTCCATTGCCTGGAAGAGGTGTTGTAGGTGGGACTCGAAATCTGGGGAATAGACAATCACATTATCCAAGTAAACAAGCACTGATTCCATCAACTGACCTCCCAAGAGCCGCTGCATTAGCCGCTGGAACGTTGCGGGGGCGTTGCAAAGGCCGAAGGGCATCCGGTCCTACTCAAATAGTCCGAATGGGGTCGTAAAAGCGGTCTTCTCCCGATCGGCCTCTGCCACCTGCACCTGCCAATAGCCGCTGGCAAAATCCAGTGTGGAGTACCATGCTGATTGTGTTAGGCGAGCAAGGGAGTCTTCAATTCGAGGTAAGGGAAAAGCGTCTTTCTTTGTTAC
Source organism: Paramisgurnus dabryanus (assembly GCF_030506205.2). Taxonomy (NCBI): domain Eukaryota; kingdom Metazoa; phylum Chordata; class Actinopteri; order Cypriniformes; family Cobitidae; genus Paramisgurnus; species Paramisgurnus dabryanus. The sequence goes on along the minus strand of NC_133338.1, from coordinate 14,191,848 downwards.
CTGACTCAGCTTTCGATAGTCGACACAGAACCTCCAAGCCCCGGTCTTCTTTTGTACTAACACTATAGGTGCTGCCCATGGGCTACTACTCTCCCGGACAATCCCCTGGCCCAGCATGCCTTGCAGTAGAGTACGTACCTCGGTGTACAATGTGGGCGGTATCGGCCGATATCTCTCCCGACTCGGTCCCGCTTCTCCCGTAAGGATATTATGTTTCACCACTTTGGTGCACCCATAATCCTCGTCATGGGCTGAGAAGATGTGCTGCCACTTCTTAAGCAGCTCTTGCAGTTTACGTGTCTGTGCCTGTTCTAAATCTTCTCCTTTCAGGGACTCACCCACAAGATGGCCGGGCATGCCTCCTCCAGTGGCCTTGGGTGGCGAGTCCACTTGGGTAAGAACTATTAGAGGGTTGGTGGACAAAAGTCCATTCAAATAATTTGCCAACGTACACATAGTATGGGCGAGGGACCGTACGCCTCTATTGGACGCCCCAGCCCATTTAGATAACGACCAACAAGTCCCAGGACAAGTTCTATGAAACCGTGGCTTTGACCCTATTTTCACGTAGAGTGTGTGGAGTGCAGTGGGTGAGTCTTTGTCTTTGCTGTGAATGTGTACACTTGAAATATTGCAGTGAGATGCTGTGTTTGTGTCGTCAGTAGTCACTCAAGACTGAACTAGTCGTGGGGAACAAGAGACCGTTGAGGCTGGTGAAGTACCTTTCTAATATATGCTGTTTCGCGACTCTTGCATGAAGACCCAGGTGTAACGTCCTTCATAGATCCTTTGGATTGTCTTGGCTCTGTGGAGGCGGTGGTGAACTATACAGGGGAACCAGACTGTTGTGAGTAGAAATCATAAGTGTTTCTATATGCAAGGAGAAAGTTGTACTGCTGCAAAAGAGTTGTGTGGATTAATCTTACCTGTTGCGGAGCCTCTTCAAAGGTGCGCCCCTGTCTAGATCTCTGGAACTGTAAGTGGAAGAGAGGAGAGGGAAGCGTTCGGCTCGGCGTGACAGTGTTAATCTCCTCTGACGTACAGAAGGCCTCTGGGAAGGCCTGTGCCAAGACGTTCTACTACACAAGGTCTGTAAGTACATCTACCTACTGTGTTGCAGCGTAGTTACCGTAAGTCCACCGCCTCAGAGCCATATTGGATGTTAAATTCCTGTTGATAGAAAAATTGCTACGAGCCCCAAGAGTGACCATAGAGCCCCAGTTACCTGTGAAATACTTACCTCTGTCCATTGCTACGAGCCACCAGAGTGACCATAGAGCCCCAGTTACCTGTGAAGTACTTACCTTGTCCGCTGCTACGAGTTACCTGAGTGAGAGTAAAGACCCAGTTACCTGTAAAGTATTATTCTGTGTTCACAGCTACGAGCCTTCAGAAGGAGAAAGTATGAGTCCAGTTACCTATGAAGTGCTTACCTTGTCTGCTGCTACGGGTTACCTGAGTGAGAGTAAAGACCCAGTTACCTGTAAAGTATTATTCTGTGTTCACAGCTACGAGCCTTCAGAAGGAGAAAGTATGAGTCCAGTTACCTGTGATGTACTTACCTTGTCTGCTGCTACGGGTTACCTGAGTGAGAGTAAAGACCCAGTTACCTGTAAAGTATTATTCTGTGTTCACAGCTACGAGCCTTCAGAAGGAGAAAGTACGAGTCCAGTTACCTGTGAAGTACTTACCTTGTCCACTGCTACGAGTTACCTGAGTAAGAGTAAAGTCCCAGTTACCTGCAAAGTGTATTTTGTGTCTACATCCACGAACCTCCAGTAGGAGAAAGTAAAGGTCCAGTCACCTGCGAACTACTTACCCTTGTTCACTGCTACGGGTTGCTAGACCGAAGCGCACGTCGCCCAGGAAGGTGGAGTCCAAGGCACCCTGTAGGAAGACATCAGAAGATTGAGTCTATGATCAGTCAGCTCCACGAACTCAAGTGACTGGTAGCCACCTTCACCGAATCAAATATTGATTGTATCTCTCTTTTAATTCTGCCTCCAGGAGAAGAGTAGGGCGGCAAGGGGTCAAGAGAACTAAGTCACAGGAGCCTCGTCCCCTTGTCTTTCCCCTCTCTCAGTAGTGCCTTGGCCCCTGGCACTTGGCCCCCTCTCTTCCCCCGCCCTGTAAGATCCAGCTGGAGGACAGAATACGAATTATTTTAACATTTCCCCTTTTCCCTTCCCTGAATCATTTTAATTAATTTAAATAAAGTTTCGTTTTAATTATACTTACGCTCTGTGTGTCTGGTCATTGGGGTGGCTTTGGGACCTCCTCGAGGTGGAAACTAGGAAGGGGCGTGACTTACAACATCTGTGGTCCGCTCCGACCTGTGACAGATTTTGGTGTAGTCGGCAGGATTCCACCTCGAGTTGAGCGACCAGGGTCCCCCAATGGCCGACAACGAGTTGCCCGAGGCCCCACCTCGTGTCATGCCAGTGTTTATGGGCAACCCCTGGGTGCAGAAATACAACGGGGCAGAGTCTGAAGTTCGCCTGTCCGAATGGAAAGCTCAACTCGAATATTTTGCCGGCATCCAAGGGCTGAGTGCTGCACAACGGCTGCAGTTTGTATTGAATTCACTAGAGGGAGAAGCGCGGCGCAAAGTACAGGCCCCCCCAGAAGCCGTCCGAGCCACCGCCCAAACGATCTTCCAATTCCTCACCGAACAGTATGGTGATAACACCCCAGTTGCTGTTCTCCGAGCCCAGTTCTTTTATTGTAAACAAGGCCCCCGTCAACCCCAAGCATTCGCATTGAGACTACGTGAGCAGGTTACACGATTACAGGGATGTCAAGACCATGGGCTAGGAGATGGAGAAACCCTGCTGAGGGACCAGTTCCTACTGGGGATGAGAGAAGGCCCTGTATGGCTGAGTGTCTGAGAGTGCAGTTTCGGAGAGACCCCGGGCTTACCTTTGAAGACCTGAGGAAGGAGGTGGTGGCGTTGGAGAGTGAAGAGGCTGAGGCGAAGGACCCTCCCGGTGTGTGCAGCCGTAAGTGGGTCGGCGGCGACGGCACCAGAGGTGACGGACTGGAAACAGGCCTTGAAGTTAGAACTCCTGAAAGATGTCCGGGACCAAATGTCAGAACTGTCAAAAACGTTGCTGGGGGAGCTACGCCTTGGACCTTCAAGAGAGGAGGGGAGACCTGCCCCCCGAGATCGGGTGTACTCTGAGGGAGGCCGAGATCCAGTCAGGCGTCCCAACCGGCCCAGCCGGCCTCTTTTGAATCGGATGAGCAGGGGAGGCCGATATGTAACCGCTGTGGAGAGCTGGGCCATTATAGTCGACAGTGTGGGCCCCGAAGAGCTTCAGAGGGTTTTTTTTAGGTCGACCGGCCACAGTGGGTCGTGTGGTCGGGACCCCCTTAGAAGACCCTTCTGAAAGAGTCGACTCCAGGAGTAGAATGATTGGGCATAGCCCAGTGGTGGAAGTCCAAATGTGTGGCGTCAAGATTCGGTGTCTCGTTGACACAGTCTCACAGGTTACCCTATTCTCCGAAAGTCTGTCTCATGAATTGTTTGGAAAGCAAGGTGTACGTGGAGCGGAGGCCCCCTGGCTCACCTTAAAAGGAGCAAACGGCCTGGACATCCCTAACATTGGCTATCGGCTGGCGGACTTGGAGATCCATGGAGTGGGAGTGCCCCAGAAAGGAGTGATTATCGTCCAAGACCATTGTTTGGGCGCACACAGGGCTCTCTTAGGAATGAATGTCCTCTCGGAGTGCTGGGAGGAATTTCTTCGGGCAAGGCCCGTTCAGAGAATACCGCCGGCCGAGCGGCCCAAGTGGGAACGTGTTGTGGCCGACTGTCGCCGGGTGCAAATGACCAAGGTCTGGAGGGACCGAGAAGAAATTGGTCAAGTGACATGTCGCTTTGCACTATCTGTGCCGGCCAGGAGCGAAGCCATAGTGTGGGCGAGGGTTCCGCCACGAGAAGGTGGCCCCCGAAGACTGGGTGTTGGTAGAACCCCATGTGGATTGCCAGCAGGTAAAAGTGGCTCGAGGCCTGGCGGTGATCCGACGAGGAAGAGTCCCAGTGAAAGTTCATAGCCAACTCATTTTTACATGGCGTACATAAATTAGAGAGGAAATGAAAAGCAAAGTAATGACATCTTGGGTAAACTTTGCAGTTACAATAGTAAAGGCACACCATTTGTTTACAAATATTAAGGATAATAATGATACAACGATGAAACCCCTCAGGTTCATGCCAAGAGCTGTTAACCTTAAATAATTAAAGCAATATGTAACTTTTTGTATTAAAATGTCTACAAAAGTTGTGTACATGCATTATTCCAAGTGTTTTCAACCAGATCAAATTTGAAAGAAATCTGTAATATTATTCAATGTAATTGTACATTGCATGTACAATTATATTTTGCTCACTTGTCAATTATAGCATCCCCTATGTGCAGGCAAATAGTGGTTGTCTGCTGAAGCCACATTTAATTGACTTTTTCTCCAATTTAATATTCATGATACACATTTTAAAGCCTGCTAGTTTTTAGTTCTACAGTATATTTAACTAGATTAGGGAATTTAATCATCATATGTCAGGATCTTGAGTCAAAAGTTGAGTAAATGTTAGTGGCAACTGACAGCTTACCAAAAGACTGACTGATAATAAACTGCTCTATTTGGTGATTTTTACTGTTTGTTGTGGGAAGGAGACAGAAAGATGACCGTATCTGCCTTCTATTGCTGGTTGGTACATAAAAACAAAGAAATTTAATTTTATGCCCACACTATTGTTTGCAATTTTACCTATGTGTTACTTACCTGTGAATAGTTATAGGCTAGCTGTAATTGTATAAATTCTGAAGTTTTCCTTTCCTGGATGTGAAGCTTGTAGACCCTAGGTAACTCTTGGGTATCTAAAGACCAGGAAAATGCAATAGAATAAGTTTAAAAATCAGTGGTAAATGTAACTTATTTAAGTAATGGGTTAGAAATAGTTTATTTTCTCAACCAAAACTCTATCATTAATTGACTATGCAGAATTAAAAAAACGTGGATCAAATCTCTTAAATCAGACAGACTACTAAGCATAACGTTACATCTCTACAGTCTAATCTGTGCATCTGCTTTAGTAATGCAAAAGTATATAATCTCTGATTCCAGGTCGAGTCATGTCAAAGACACACTAATATTACCAGGTATCCATGGTAGTCATGTGACTGCAAATGATGAATTTGTGAAATAAATTATATAACTCAGAGAATTTGTGCAACTAATTATTACCTACGTCTGCGTCCATCCTAAATGTTGTTATAGTGGCGATGATGTTAGCAGGTGCTGCTAGAAACATCCATTAAAATACATAGGCATGACTAAAGCACTTATTTAATTTCATAACAACCAGGGTGCGATTTGCTGGGGGGGATGCGTGGGATTTCCCCCTTTCTGGTCAATGTATCCCTGCCTCTGCTTAATAATTTTTATCCCCGGTGGGGATAAATTTATCCCCCCCTCAAAGTGATCAGTGCTACTACACTAGTGGCGAGACGGATCACAAAACTTATCACGGATCCGTGGTTTGAATAAAGTCAATTTTGTTTTAAAATGCGCTGCTTTGGCTGGCTCTGATACAGCTGCCGCGCAGCCTCTCTGTATTCACCACTCTGAAGACTTGCTCAATGTCCCGCCCACGGCGCTACCTGATTGGTTACAGACCCGGTTACACCTCACGAGTAAAAGCCTATCAACACATGCGAGATGGTTATGGAGCTGTGTGTCGAAACGATGGAAGGCAGCATATTCATCCGCATATTAATAAAGCGAGAATAAACATCACAATCTGATAATCTGTTTATGATGACAAGCAGAGTAAGTGTCCCAGTCACACCACTGAGAATGGCAGAAGTGACACATGATAAATGCAGATGAGGCGTTTAGCGAGGCGCGGGCGCGTCCAGTTTGCGCAAATGAGGCTAATTGACATAATGCATCTGTCTTTTCTATCATTTCACTGTAGCTCAGCATTGCGGTGTAAAGTTAATGTTATTACTTTAAAAGCAGCAGTAAAGCTGTTTCTACTGTAATGGTTTAACTTTGCAATCAATACATTGTTCATATATGTTTAAGTTGACACTACGTTGTGCCATACAGTTTTGCCATTCAAGATTTAATTCTTGCGTGTTTTTTCGTTGTGCATGATCACAGTTCATATGTGTGGGGAAAGATAAACTATTAGTGTAAAAATATTGCGTTAGGCTGCTTCATGAGTTAAGAATTTTTTTACAATTCCTGCAAATGCAGTGATGAAGTTAATGTTCTCATGATTTATTTTTATGAATTAAAATGTTTTGAAATGTGCTGTGAACAGACGCATTATGTCAAGAATGATAAAAAATCGTCAATAAGCTTATAATTTGCGCTAAAATAGTCTAAATGTTTAGTTTAAAACCATTTTAAAAAGCTGGTTATTTTGATGTTTCTGCGCAAGTTCAGCAGACAGTGAGGTTCGGGTTTGTTCCGATCAGAGCTCGTGAGCGGAGAGCGCATTTCTGAATATTAGAAATATTTTAATTAGAAATATATATAAAAAAAATATATTATAATGGATTTTTGTTAGGTCGGACAATAATTACCAAATTTCTCTCTCATATTGCTCTTCATAACCACTGAAAACAGTCAAAAAAGTAAAAACTAGTGGTGGGTTCAAAATAACTCATGACGAAATATGGTGAGTACCCACCGTCGCCGAAATCGACGCCTCTGAAAACATCCCCCCCTCTGTTTTTTTCACAAATCGCACCCTGATAACAACACTTTCTCAACCGCTATCTACCGATCGATCGACCCCACTGCCTAGCACTGTGCAGCCATTTTAGCTTGCCATGTGTGCAGGATAGCTACTATTACAATTTGCAAACATAACACAATCTCAGCTCCCTAGCGGAGTAAGTTAAAGGGATAGTTCGGCCAAAAATGATATTAAATGATTTACTCACCCCCAGGCTGTCCGAGTTGCATATGTCCATCGTTTTTCAGTCAAACACATTTCAGATATTTTAGAAAATGTCTTTGATCTTTCAGTTAATTAAATGTGAAGTTACGGGGTCCACGTCCTTCAAGTCCAAAAAAAGTGCATCCATCCTTCACAAAATAAATCCAAATGGCTCCAACTATCCCCTGGCCGAACTATCCTTTTAAGTGATTTCGAGAGACTTAAAAAAAATTTATTTGGCTAAATTTGCTCAACTCACCGTGTTAAACAGTCAAGTTCAGATCTGCTTCAGCGAACAAACTGTTGAAGTGCCGAGGTCAAGGAACATACTGCATCTGCCCAGGAAAGTCAGAGCTAATGAAAAAAGGATGCCAGCAACTTATACAAAATGCTAAATAATTATGTTTGATGAATGCACCTGCCACATCGACTGCTGCTCAAATAAATTGTTTATGTAAAATCACTTTTATAACATTTCTTGTAAACAACAACCACATACAAATAACTCCCTAAATAAATTCCATTGGTTTTATTTAAAATATATTGTTATATAAAAACTTCTATAATTTAAGTCAAGAGGAAGTATTTTGATACTTTTAAATATAAAACCAATAAAATAAGATAGATTACAACTATTTAAAATATATAAAACCTACTTTTTTGTGTAGGTGTAGGTGTAGCACTTTTTACAGTGTATGTTAGGACATTTCAATTAAAATAACAAGACATTTGGAGATTTTTTGTAATCTTGAGCAAATATTGTTAATAAATATGTTAAAAATTTTCCTCTGTGGTCAATATGTTAGCCTGTTGTTTACCACATGAGTAGTAATGGCTTAGCATAAAATGTCACTTCTGTTACGTCCACCCTGCTACTGTTTTACTTAATTTAATTTAAAAATAATTTAATACGTCGGAGCCGATGGCGTAGTGGGCAGCGCTTCGACATATGGTGCAAACGCACTTCCGGCGACCCGAGTTCGAATCCCGGCTCGAGGTCCTTTGCCGACCCCATACCCCTCTCTCCACCCTCTACTTTCCTGTCGTCTCCTACGACTACTGTCTATCAATAAAGGCAAAAAATGGCCCCCAAAAAAAAAAAAATAAAAAAAAAATAAAAACATAATAATTTAATACACTGTAAGATATTTCTGTTATTTATTTTCTAGTTTATACATTTAAAGAAGATTAGTTTAACAATTTGCATGTATTTATCAGGAAATGGCACCTTTGGGAAAGCTGGGTCTACTCAATACAAAAATTGTTGAGAACTTTTGAAAACACAGATGTAGCCCTCACCCAGTGGTCTTTGGAAGACAATGACAAAGTGAACGAGGGAGAGGTATCTGCGAAAAGGTAAACAATAACTGTGAAGAAAAATGTGATGATACCCGAGGATGCACTTGCAAGTTTATTGTTTATTGTTAAAAGGATCCCCATTAGCTATCACCAAGTGAGAAGCTAGTCTTCCTGGGGTCCACAAAATAAATAAATCACATACAATAATAATCTAACAACAGTAAAACATTGTAAACATCATTATAACCATCATCAGAAATTATTCAGAATAAATTATTACAGTAATACATTCCCTACTCACAATTTTAAATAATGCATTCTCAGATGATACCTGAAAGAGACATTGCCATTCATTTTACGTATATTCAATGGGCAATTATTCCAAAGATTGATGGCACGATAAATAACTGTTTTCTTTAAAGCATTTGAATTTGGACGTGGTAATATTAGCTGGCCATCTTCAGCTGACCTAGTCAAGTGAGAATGAGCCTGATCACACCGAACAATTTGATTATATAAAAACACTGGTTGAGAAGAAAAGACAGTTTTACTAAAAAAATTTAATTGTATTGAAAACCAGCCTTTTCTCCACTGTTAACCATGAGAGTTGACGGTGCATACTGATAGTGTTTGTTCTTAGGGGACAATTTAAAACTAATCTGGCGGCTCTGTTTTGAAAAGTTTGTAATTTATTTAGTTGACCTTTAGATGTAGATGACCATACAGGGGCACAATAATCCAGGTGACATAAAATTAAAGATTTAGCCACCTGTCCCACGATGTGTGTAGGTACATAAGAAAGACATTTCCTCACCATTGCGATACCACAACCCATCTTCCTCACTATGATATCAATATGTTCTGCCCATGACAACTGACTATCTATTATTGTGCCCAGTAATTTTACTTTATCCACCTGTTCTATAGGTTCCCCAGCCAAGTACAAACTCATCTTTGGTGTTGATGACAGTTTATGACTCGATCCCAAAATAATTAATTTGGTTTTCGAGATGTTCAGCACCAACTTATTATTTTTTATCCAATCAAAAACCATATTTAACTCAGCAGATAAAACATTGTCCAGTTCACTAACAGTTTTTGCAGCATAATACAAAGTGGAATCATCAGCATACATTTGAACAGTCGCTTTACACAAAACTAATGGTAAATCGTTTGTAAAAATGGAGTATAAAAGTGGTCCCAGGCAGCTTCCTTGCGGTACCCCGCAGTCCAAGACCTTAGAATGAGACCAGCTGCCGATGTAATAAACCCTTTGCTTCCTACTTGTAAGATAACTCTGCATAAATTGAATTCCACAACAGAATGTTCAGATTCAAGCGGCACATCAGATTCAAGCGGCACATCAGATTCAAGCGGCACATCTTTAATATCCGATGGCAGTACGATGTCTATAGACAGCTTAGAGAGAACCACGAATATATTACATGTAGAATTCAGTGAGAACTATTCCTGTAAGTATTCTCAAGAAATTCAGTCAGCCTAATTTGGAGGGTCGCATCAGCAAGCAAGTCAACATTCTGGAGTGTTGTACACTACAGCTGAACAGTCACAATTGACCTTCTGCTCCATCTCACCTTCAAGGCAGCATGATCCCCCAGCTATCGCCTTCATGTCTTCAGTGATGGCCCAGCTACTCAATATAAACAAAATGGCAACTTTTACTTAAAAATATTTCTTGGGTCAGTGGGGAGTTGCTGTTTTTTCTTGAGATGTGTTGATTACTGCTGATGTGATGTCTGAGATTAGACATTGAAAAATGTTCCTGATATTTCCTTTGGTTGTTCAGTAAAGTTTATTATTGCAGGTGGAGTGAGGGTGGAGTAAATGAGTTGCCTTTCTTTAAAGGTGCTCTAAGCGAATTTACGCGTTTTAGGCCATACATTTTTTTTTGTTTCATACAGTAAATATCTCCTCACTATCTGCTAGCTGCCTGTCCCCTGAACATCACTGTAAAAACCCGGTCTCTGTAGACAGTACAGGCTCCACAAACTGCCACAAAAACAAAGTGGTCAAACCTACAACCACGAAACATAACAAAGTGTTCCAGCCAATAAACGACAAGAAGGATTTGGGAGTGGGGGTTGGGCTCCTTCTGAAAGCACAGAAGGTAGGAGTTAGCCAAGCTCACTTTTGTTTAACAACACTTCGAACGTCAACAAGAAGTGACGTCACACAGATTCGCTTAGAGTGCCTTTAATGAAATATTTTGTTGTTCATTGGTGTGATGTCCATCCTGTTACATTGTGTCCAGCTTGTTTCTCCTCTGTCCACCCTGTTACCTGTGCAGTTTTTTATATCAATTGAATAAAATCAACAAATATTATGCATATTTATTATTGCAGGAAATTAATTTAAGTCAAAATTAAGTCAGTTAATGGGAATTAATTGCATTATAGTACCATTTTAAACTAAATGAAATGCAACAAAAATTCTATTTGATGTAAAACAAAATGACTTTCTTTTAGATAATTCTTGTTTATGAATATATTTTTTTTAAATAGATTTGCCGTGTAAACTGAGGGACATTTTAGCCCTTAGTTCACAAGTTCGCATTAACATGTAATCGATAGGGGATGAGAAAAAGCATATTTGGCATGCTTTTACTGGAATAAATTAAACTAGATGAGAGTAAGGTGATGAGGTGGAGGAGGGATGCTGCAAAAAACTACCATAGGACAGAAGTGAGGGACTGCTATTTAAAGGCACCTCTTCCCGCTGATTGGTTGGATCACATGACCATGCTCCTCCCAAACTTAGTTAAATAAACCTCATGTCACGAGTTTGCCTTAACATGTAATCGATAGGGAATGGGAAAAAGCATACTTGGTGTGTTGTCCAAGGGGAGGGCTACGAGATCGAAATTTTAGCCCGAACCCAGAGTACTCCCCAAAAATTCCACTAAAATGATGGACAGCAGCCAGAAAAACATCCCAAAAAGTGCAAGCATAAAAGCAACAGAAAGTGGTGAGAAAACTAGTGTTTTGACTAGAAGGGCTCTCACGGCATCCGACGGGGGCTTTGGCTGAGATGCCTGCAGCATCGGACAGAAAAAGCCCCACCAGCAGTCAAATGGGGACTGCCACTGCCCCTCTGCCCTAATCGGCTGAGGTGCCCCTCTCACCAACACCAGTCAAAGTGTTCAGTTACTGTTAATCTAAAGATCCACTGTTTCTGGTAATCCACTTCGTGTTTTCCTGCCCGCTCCACAGCATCTCTCACAATGTGTGTCCAGTCTTTGAAGGGCGGAGACAACAGATTCCAAAGTTAGTTGTATTAACAGGTACATTTATTACATTACCTCAGAGGCTATTTACATTTGGCATTAACATGTGTTTTCATCGATTGGATCACAAGTGGACGACGTTGATGCCAGGTGTAAACGGTGTTAAAAACGTTTGAGCTCGTCCACTTTCAAACACATTCAGAGGTAGTCACACATGGTGAACAGCGCTATTTTTAGCCTTTCATTGATAAAACTAAAGCAGCTGATCTCCGCAGTTTCATTTTGCAGGCGTGTAAGTTGCGCAATCTTATTTCATCAATTGTGCTGAAAATTCCAGTAGCGCCTCACTGCAGAACACGACATCCAGGGGGCGGGGTTGGATTTAGATCCAGGGGCGGAGCTGGATCCCGATCCAGAGATCCCATTGGTCGGCAGTTTTACCACAAGACACGTCATACACGTGTTGCTGTGTTACCATTTCCGCATTAAGTCGTAACTAAATTATTATTTTGACAAAAAACTAACTTTACTTATGACTACAATAAAAGTAGTGCCTTAAGGGTGAAATGTAAGTTTTTTGCTATAATGTTTTGGAGTAAAACATTTCGGGTAAGCCTACTACGAGTAATCTTACCATATGCAGTTTAAGACCTATTAATGGATACAGTATAAATATGCATAATTATTAAAATATATAGGCTATGGCATGTTATTTAGAAATTAATAAATTGAATGTTTATCTTGTATGGACTTTGAACTTGTTTTAACGCTTCTTTGCTTACAGCCATTAGGAAACAGGTTTCCCTCGTAGATGGTTTACTTTTTTTAAATTTGCTAATAAAAGATATAAAATAAATTTGTTTTTATATTTACTTGTATAGGAATAGCTGTGTAATAAGTGGGATAATGTACAAATAAATCCCTTCAGTGATATCAAACTGTCGGGAACGTGTCCTTTCCTCCCCTTACACCTAACTGTGATACTTTCTAAATTATGAATCTTTCTCAACTATATTATTAATCAAACGTACACTTGATAAGAGCAAATGTTGGCGACCACAGGCACAACAACGCAAATATACTGGTTCATTTGGCGGAACAAAGTATATAAAGTGGGAGGAGTTGGATCCAACATCCAACCCCGCCCCTGGATGTTGTGTCCCGCAGTGAGGACCATCTCGAAAATTCAGAGAAAGCTCTAACATATACATGTACAAAACACTGTGCAGCATGTTTAATTGCTACACAAGCAGCATACTCTGACATATTAGTTCACGTCCATATAAACTTATAATACTCCCACTCGTGTTTGAATGACAGCAGAGAGACTTGACCACCGTCTCACAGACCACCCCCTCACAGTAGACAGGACAAAAGCAGTCGAAAGTGGACAAAAGAGACGGATTTAAATACCAGGTGTAAACGTGATGTGTCTCTCTCGTCCACTTGTGATCCGATCGATGAAAACACATCTTAATACCAAGTGTAAACAGGTCTGATAAAAAACCTGGACATATCAATGACCCGACCAATTGCTTTTCTCACAAGCCCCCTAACCCACCCCACCACCCCCAAATAGTATAACATTTCTATAGACCTATGTAATTATTGGCAACACTTTACAATACTTATTTGTTAACATTAGTTCATGTATTAACTAACATGAACTAACCGTTAGCAGTATGCTTGTTACTGTATTTGTTAATCTTGGTTAACATTACTTTTCATGGTTTATTCATGTTAATTCACAGTGCATTAACTAATGTTAAAAACATTTAAATAATGTATTATTAACATTAACAAAGGTTTAAAAAATTGCTTTATAAGTACAGTTCATTATTAGTTAATGTTAACTAATGAAGTAAACTAATGTTAACTAATGAACCTTGTAAAGTGTTACCCAATTATTTGTTAATTATATTTAAATAGGTAAATCACTTTTTGAATTTATATAAGCTGCTTATACCATTTATGTAAACTGTTTTATTTATATTCCATTTAAACAGGTCTAAATAGCAACTAGCCGGCCTGAATAATGCACATGAAAATAAACTAAACTTGTTGAACTCACCTCAACATGTCTTTTACAATCATTTAACCCACACGGGCAATGCTTGAAGTCACTGTTACAAACTGTTCACTGTGCAAGATTGTCATTATTTTTAACGCTTATAAGACAGGGGTACACTTTCGTGTAGTCTGACGTAAAACGTGTCTTATATTTTCGCTTTTGGGGCGCTCCTGTTTCTGAGAAGAGATAAAAGCCTGCCCACACTGACAATTGATTGGTTGATTGGTTGATTTACCGAAACAGGCCAATCAGGATGCTCTTTGTCTTACATGCGCTTACTGAGGTACACACACAGATGCAAGGTCTCCGTCTCTGCCGTGCGCGCGCTAAATAACATATTCACATAGCTTTTCCGGGACATTCAGTGTCCAGGGAGAGTTGATAAATTTCCCGGGACAGGTTATTAAAAAGAAGGACAATCCCGGTAAAACCAGGACAGGTGGCAACCCTAAAACAGCCCCTCAGTTGTTTAACTGCTGAATTAGTAAATCGGTAGTTTGTCTTTATATTTCTGTCGGTAATGATTTGCTTCTAAAAGTGCTAACAACTTAGCAAGTAAATAACAACAAAATATCCACATTCTTAGAATTACAGTGGTTGTCTTATCAAAGTAATGTACCCGATGAGATCTAATATCAGTAACACCAAATTTGCTTTTGTTGGCACACTTTGTAGACAAATAAATAAATAAAAAACAATGTATTCACAAAAAAGACAACAGAGTGCAAAGGGAGGCTGTAAAGGCAGTTCAACATTGCAAACACGGATTCAAAGCTCCAGCATGTAAATCATATAGAATATTAAGCAGTTTTGTCACACTTTAATTCTTGTTATTAAGTATATTTTCATTATAATCACTTCTCTTAGTTGATACACATCATATTTATAATATGTTGTTAAAACCACATAAATTGTGCCCCCTTTTTGGTTAGGGCCACTGCCCCTAAAAATGTCTGTGCGGGGCCCTGGTAATCACCTCAACCCTGGACATCTTAAATAGTATTTATTTATTTACTATAGATTTTATAGAACAACAGTAGATTTTTTTCCTATTTACACTGAGTGTGTATGTAACCTTTAATAAGGCTCTTATACAAATAGAAAATTATGTAAATAAGTGAAATACGACATGTCATAGTAAACATATATTTAATGAAATTAATGTTCAAGTGTTGGTGTTCCTTCGGGTCAAAGTGACCATTTTATATCTTTAACAGATTGCATACTGACTAAAATAAGTATTTTACCACAGTAAAGCAACTTTTTCTTGTAATACTTGATTGTTGTGCTTTTAATTTCATTGCCTATTTTTGAACCCTTTTTTTTTTCAAATATTGCATTCCTAAACAATCAGCTGACTTTGTCTAACTTTATTGTTAGACAAGCTATGAAAGAAACAAAAAAAACATAGCTTTCATATGGTATCAAAACTTTTACAATTTAACCATTGGATGAGTTCTTTAAGATTGCATTACATATAGTACTGTGCAAAAGTCTTAAGCCACAATTCCACAAATAGATATGTTGTTTTTGCAATGTTACAGTGATCATATATTATTGTTTCTCAGTCTCTTTAATAGAATACATCAAGAAAATACAGGAAATGTGTAGAATATTAAAAACTGTATAAAAATGTAAATGATGTGTCAAACTCCCCTTCCATTTGCGCAAAAGCAGGAAACTGCAGGTTCCCTTTCAATACGGTTCACTTTGCATTGCGTTAGTTGCTGACGCTATGGGGGAAACTCCTGTTTACTCCGCGATCTAAGTCTATTGGTTAACGTCTGTACAAAGTACAGACCAATGACGTTTGAACCCGCGCGCGGGATGCACACGTCCTTATATAAGCGCGGGTCAAGCGTCAAGAGCTCATTAATTTTCTCCTTCAGCGCGAACCTCTCGCTGCTCCGAAGAAGAAGAAGCCTTACCTCGCTGTCGACAAAAGCCCTGCAGCGGAGTCCAGACCTAGCGTCTTCCCCTGCTGTTTCCGGCTGAGGACCGAAGATAGCAGAATCCAGGTCTAGCGTCTTCCCCTGCCGCTTTCCGGCCGAGAACCGAAGATAGCATTCGCTTGCCGTGGTTCGAGCCCTGTGCAGCGGACACATGCCTGACGAGGTCTCCCCTGCGGCCGCCCGGTAAGATCAATATTTTTAATATAAAGCTATAAGCAAAAAGAGCAGGTGCTGTTGTAATAGCGTCCAGCACAGCGGCTTGAGTGAGCCTCTCTGCTATGAATTTCCCCCGAGTGCGTCACCGGTCTGGCACCTCCCACGCCGGGACCGCGCTTATATGCATCGGTTGCCCTACCCATGTTTCGTGCTCCCCCTGCTGTTCCTCTCTCGCCAGGATGAACACACGGCGAGCCATGAGACTAGATGGATGCATAGACAAGCACACACGGGCTAACCCCCCCGTGTTCTGTCACAACACAACCGTTCATGCTTTACACTCACAGAGTCCCTTCGCTCCTCTCACATTCAGTGGCGAGATCTCTGGCACATTCATATGAATCCCCCAAGTGCATTGGGTGATACCATTCATACGACGCATGGCTGTTTTATCTGTGTTGCTGCTCCCCTCTGCCGTTCCTCTCTTGTTGAGTTGAACAAGTGGGGAACCGTAGAACTAAGATAGATGCATACGACAAGCAAACACGGGCGGGTCTGCCCCTGTTCCCTGTCATAGCACAGCCACTCGTGATCTATGCTCACGGAGTCCCTCGCTTCTTTTCCCCGCAGTGGTGAGGTCTCTTAACGGCTTCTTAAAGTTAGCACGCGGTCTTACAGCTCGCTGCCTCTAAATGCACCTGTCTTGTGTTCAACGATTACACAGCTTCATGCCCCTCCCCTCCTGGAGCGGCGCGATCTCATTCGTCTGCTCGATAGGGCGGGCCCACCGCTATTGGAGCACTAAGAACACTTATTATAAGAGCTTAACCGGCCTGAGTCTGTCTCACTCCGGTAGAGCTCACTATTCGTCTAAACAGAGTTTCATGCCCCTCCCCTCTTGGAGCGGCACGATCTCATTCGTCTGCTCGATAAGGCGGACACGCCTCTATTGGAGCACTAAAAACACTTATAATAGAGCTTAAAAGGCCTGAGTTTGTCTCACTTCGGGAGAGCTCACTATTCGTCTGCCGGTCATTTCTCTCCGGTTTAGACCAGGGTACCCCCAGGATTGTCAATCCTAAATTCAAGGCTTTTTAAGACCTTTTTAATACCACTTCAAATGAAATTTAATACCTACATCGCACCCATTCGGGTAGAATAAATCATTTTAAATAACGTAATATACCTCAAATAATTACTATTTACAAGTGTTTGAACATTCATGACAACATGCCTCTGAAAGGCTGAGTCCAAGGCCCAAACGGCCTAACCCTTATCTTTACCCAACAATCAAAACCAACAATCAAATAGATTTAATAGATTTAAATGTACATTTATTGTCAATTTGAAAATCCCTAAATCAGGGATGGGCAACTGGAGGGCTAGGGGCTACATGCGGCCCTCCTCTTTATCTTGTGCAGCCCGCCACGTTTTAATATGACCATTATGTCGGATAAGGTAATTTATGTTAAAACAATAGCCTTGTTTGATCCATGAAATAAGCTGCAAACTAAACAATAACACCAATTTTAAGATATTATTTTTTTTTACTGTTTAATATAGTTAAATATGTAACAACATCTAATAACACTCATCAGTAATGCTCTGAACCAGAACAATACTGACAAACAAAATTAACCATATTATGGCAAATGAAAGAAAAACCCCTCAAACACAACAACAAATTAAAATGTAATGCTATTTTGACCCTAAAAAGACAAGAGATCTGTTCACTGCACCAAACAAAACACTGGACACAAGCTCATATATAGATATATTTCTGTCAATCTTTTCTGTTAATCTTTATACAGGACCATACTAAAGTTTTCTAATGCTAACATATAAATGACCTTCTCCGACATAATGATCATATTAAAATGTGTCTTTTCTACCTAGATTTACTAGAGACGGATTGTGGAACAGAAGATTGTGTGTGTCATTGATTAAATCAAACAACCGATCACAGGTGCGAGGACACCCGTCATTGTCCCGCCCCACAGTCCCTAAGTCAACTTGATCGAGCAAGTGCGTGTTGTGCAGCTGCGAGCGCATAGTTAAAGTCGAACGAGCGCTCATCCCAGCCTTTACTTTATCATCCCAGCCTTTTTACTTAACTTTTTACTTTGCTCGCGTGACTCCATTTGTGCGCTTTGAACAGAGGCGCGCTCTCGGGAGGACGTTTTTCTGCGCGCGAATAGTGTTCTGTGAACACGCAAGAATGCTTTCCCGCGCGTGGATAGTGTTCTGCGCGCTCGCTAAGATGCTTTTCCAAACATGGATAGTGTTCTGCGCTCGTATCTGTCGCTCGCGCGTGGTTTTTGTGCATACGCGTTTTGTGTCTGAATTAACAGCATATAAATCTATTGATCATTTGAAAAATTAAGACCTCCGTGAAAAATTCAAGACTTTGAGGTGAAATTCAATACCTTTTAAGGCCTTAATATGGGAAAATGAAATTCAATACTTTTTCAAGACTTTTAAGACTCCGCGGGTACCCTGTAGAAAGAATCAGAGGCAGAATGAATTTGTTTATAATATACTGAGGCCCGAATACCTCCTTTTATTCAGTCCCGTCCTATATCAGTGCGTTACCCGGTTTTTCTGCCCTTTTAATAAACGGCAAAACCGCGGGCCTCACGGCAGACTTCCTCTCTGTAATGGGTCCAGTCTGACATTAAACCACCTAGACATACTGCTCTGTTCTGTGAGCCGTTCTGGTCACCGTCACTACTGAGGCTCGTGCACCTGAACGGCCGAGCTCTGGTCTTCGCAGCACAGCTGTGTCGACAGCGAACGAACTGTCTGGGAGAAGAAGGGTTAAGTCGCGCCTTGGCGGGACTGTCCTGAAATGTTTTCTGTGAGCTGTTTATCCAAAAAACATACTGTGTAATACTGTCGGTTATGCGACCTCACTATAGTGGCGAACGGTATTGAATTCCTCTAAGAGCAATTTCCGTGCTTACTATACTGTGTATTGACACCCCACAGCTGTACGGTGTCTCTAAACACTTTTTCGCATTACCGACAAGCAGTCAGTAATACGCAAACACAGCCCGCCTCCATAAATGTATCGACGCTTGCCGGAAAAAAAACGGTTTGGCCATATACTGTGTATTGACACCCCACGGCTGTACGGTGTCTTTATGATGCTCGGAAAGCGAGCTCAAAGCGCGCGCACAGTCATACGCGCGGCATCTCGTTTAAGACGGGCTCACATACCCCTCTAACGAGCCCCAGAAAGCTGAATATCGTGCCATTCTGTTCATAAGACCACTTCAGTTTGACTAAGCAAAGGTCCCGCCCCGAGTTGACGGCCGGGAAGCTTATGCTTTAAGTTACACACAACTGCATGAAGTGATATCATTACGATTTCGCCAGCATCTGCTGTGGGTTGAACACGCTTTACGACGGCAATCAGCCTTCGGCACGTGGAACGCCCATTTGTCTCATATCAATCACCTTGTACTGTACATACGGTCCATTAAGGGGATGATTTTAGCACTGCGGCACTCTCAACCGTGTCATTGTCATAATGCAGTCGGGCAAACTACGGTGGTTTCATTATTCACCGAACCAGACTGAGATCTCGCCCCTGTACAAGCTGACGAGTCATCTCCTTTATAAACTCATTGCATCGCTTTATAAGCTATGTTCAATCAGAGAGATACGCATCTCCTGCTTAAACCACCAAGATGCAGACATATTAACCCGTTACGATGGGCGTGCGGAGATTGCATCCGTGGGACACGACCTACATTACGTGCCTTATGAAACGTTGACACGAGCTGCTAGGACCCCTTTCGCGAGGCGTCCTTATGCAAAGTCTGATCTACTCTGTCTAGTGACAGTGAAAAGTCTAACCCCCCGCGAATTGTGGGTGGAACACTTTTCTCCTCACTACAGAGGCTCGTGCACGGCGGCTCTCTCCCCCTACCTATCTATGTGGCAGTGATAACAGCGAACCACGCTTTTACGACCGACAATTCACTTTATTCATAAGCCTGTCATTTTACAGATGCGGACGGTGCCCGAGGCACAGCACTCTGGAACTGTCCAAGGTCCTGTATGACAGATACGTCTGACGTACATCAGACGATCAGCTGTTCATCTGCGTCACAGATCACTCACTAGCACACCTGTCAATACAGGTTATTTATGGATCGTTGACGTTATCACTAGAGATGCTCCGATCAGCATTTTTGGGGCCAATCACCGATAACCGATCACCAAGATCATGATCTGCCGATCGCCGATCAGTGCTGATTACAGAATGGCAGAATACAGAATGGAATGGGAATCTTTTATCTATAATCTAGCAGAGTTTACACCATTTGTAGAAATGAAACTAACTATAAATTAGGTATATTATTGTTTTAATAGAGAATCAAATAATTGAGCACAACAAATATTTTGTCTTGCAAAGAGATATGCCTTTTAAAAGGTTTATGTCTGTTAAAAGTAATTGAAATAAAACACTTCACAGTCTTAATTGTATGAAATAAATATACACGCATTCGTATGAAGTACAACAGTTTTTCACTGATGAGCAGAGAGTAATTTCATTGAGAGATGAATTAGGATACTGTAGCTTTAAGACGTGGGAGAGATCGTTCTCTTCACGTGCACTGATGACCGGCTGCTGTGTATGCGTGCGGCGGGTGTCCGCAAACAAGAGCAGCTGTGAGGAAATGGAAGTTTAAACCTTCAAAACTTTAAAACGAATGCAAGTAATAAACTTTTGGCATGAGGATGCAATTGTCCGCGATAGATATGTGTTGTATACGCTGTTTGATAGGGATGTGAAGACGCATCGCGCTGACGACCTCATAGAAAATATGCATATCTCTGTAAAGGCAGAGAGAGAGATACAAATCTGCATGTCACACATGAGCAACGGGTTTCAAAATGCTCGCACTGTCTAAAATGGTCTCTAATTGCAGCCGCATCAGGAACGCTAAGATCGGCTCATGAGATCGGCAAATTTAGCGAGTGCCGATCGCGTCATTTAATGCCGTTTTCGGCTGATTACGATCGGCGACCGATCGATCGGAGCATCCCTAGTTATCACCTCCCGTGACAATGACCGCGTTTACATGCACCCTAATAATGCGATTATAATGGGATTTTGTCAATACTGCGATTATACTTTACCTCGTGTAAACGCAATAATTCGATAAAAATGATGCGATTAAGCTCATAATCGCAATAAGTAAAGTCGCATTAAAAGAGGTGGCGTACGCCGTTTATAATCGCAGTATGCGTCCATGTAAACGCTTTAATCGCATTTATACCGCACTAATTAAGTGCACGTGTGTTTTAGTCACGCACCTTAAGCACAAATTCGTTTTAATCTTGACATTAGGAAGTTTTACATGAACTCTGCCAACACGACTCGCTGTCAGAAGTCTGCCTTCATTCAGAAACAGCTCAAATAACACGACAGCAGTGTATAAAACCTTTAAATGACATTATAACGATAATTATAACGATAAATATATTAGTGACCACATCATAATGATAACTTCATGCTAATTCGATAAAACGAGCGCGGCATTACCTAATATTGGATATTTCTTGTAATAAAAACTTTTTTTGCAATTGTTTACATGTCACTGAATATGTACATATGCTGTTCTTGTTGCATTTACACAGCGGGAAACCAGCAGATGTCCTCAACTGAATGAATGTAGTAGTTTGTGTAATAATATCATACCTTTTGGCATAGTCAGTGTGGTAGAAAAATTTCACAGCATCAGCGCTGGATACCTGAGGTAATTTTATGTTATAAACCTCAGCAATGAATGAGCTTTCTGCTGCATTTTAAGTGCGCGTGCACTTCAAGTTCAAATAGATTTGATTGGCTGTCAATGG